>NC_041387.1:667123846-667126494 GCF_002162155.2 Triticum dicoccoides | reverse complement strand
TAAGTGAGTCGTGCACTTCGATGGCACCTACGCAATATTTTTTTCTCCTCGATGGCATGTGAATAGTGCACGTACTCAACGACGGAGCACGGGATGGTAGCAATGACATGGTCAGCCCTTTTTTGGACAGAGTACGCACTACTAGTAAATAACTTTGATGTGTCCCATCAACTCGCATAATGACGAGAAGCTTGATTACGCCTTCTCCCTCGCCAACGCTTGCGTGGTGGCTCGCAGCACGAGGAGAAACTTTTTCTTACAAGCCGTGGACGTGCATCAGTTCATTTGGTGTCAGATTGCCAGAAGCACTACTGTAGAACCATCGACTTTCGGAAGAGGTGAAGAGCCAAGCGCAAGGTCACCTACTAACCTTAGGCTAGGCGTAGTGGGAGTAACATAAGTAGGGGTACCTCCTCTGTTTTATTCTAGAAACAACCACACGCCAATATCAAGGTGCTGCTTACGTAGAACAAATTTCCCGCAGTCCGTGCTCAGCCCTCCTCTATCTCTCTTCTCAGCCAGCCAGCGGACGCACGGAGCCCATCGTCTGTTTGCTCACATGCGGCCCCACATGTCAATGAAAACGCAAGAGGACCCACTGAACCTGCACATCTTTCACCTCGACATGCTGGTGATGAAAAACAAATCCAATAAAGATCTTTGGTGGCCGGTTTTGGAGTTACTCAAGACTCAAGAGTAGTAAGATTCTATTTACAGTTTAACCCAAGATGCACATCTCGTGGCTTCAATTACCACTCTAGATTCTTTCATGACACGACCTGGATGCTGGATGTCCCACGTGTCGGCAAAAGGAGGAAGAACCCGACCAAATCTTCAGTTGTGCTCTCGAATTAGACTAGTTGTGTTAACTTAGAAAATTTATTGTGTACTCCCTCCATCCCGAAATACTTGACTTCCATTTGTCCAAAAATGGATGTACCTATACACTAAAACATGTCTAGATACATATATATTTTGACAAATAGAAGGCATGTATTATGTAATGGAGGGAGTAGAATGGATGCAAGCTTTTTTTATTGGGAAGAAGAGTACATCCATATATTGATAGAGCGTTGGAGTTGGCCATACCAGTGGGACCGCAGTTGAGGAAACCGACTATTGGCAAACCCCCACCTCGCCCGCCGCGCGATGGCTGAGTTAGAGAAACGATGAGGTTGAAGAGATTGCTCTAGCACGGACTCCAAGAAATATGGTGTCAGATGGAAGTCGTGCTGGTGGAGTGTGCCGTACTCCTGGATGTGAATGCTTGTTCTGGACCATGCCACCCTACTACTCCTACTACTTACTATATAGTACTAGTATGGACGATTCGAGGGGCTGGTTACGTACAATATGGCTACAGTAAAAACACCCGCACGACGCGCGAAGCATGTGAAGCTAGTACAAATAGTGTACTACTATTGTTGATTGGCCTCATCCGATAACCTGTTGCAATGCACGTACAATTATGTATTTGGAAAATATTTTTTTACCTCATCGCACCACTCACTCACAGAAGCAACTCGAAAGCCATTCATAAATTTAGTGCGTTTATCACAGGCATATCATTTTATTACATACAACAGGTTATCAACCCACATCGACAATGAGGATACATTATAAATACTATAGTTTTCACCACACAAAAAATAACAAGAAGTGAAATGAACTTCAACTCAACCATTCCTCGGTGTTGGAAACGCTTGCTTTGAACCACAAGTGATTCTCTGGGATGGGCCATCTATTGTCGATCTCGAGACCAACGCAGGACTGATCATCCAGGCTAAAGCGGCCTACTATATTAGTACCAGGGTAAGGAACCACCCTAATGTCCGAGGTATAGACATAATTGCTTCTCATAAATGGTACTAGTAACGTTGTGTCAACAGCAGTTGGATCACCTTTCACCATCATCGGATAGTTTTGTCCAAAGGAAGAGCGAGTTTTCTCCAAGACTATCAATTCTGTACCAGGGATCCATAACCTCTCCGCTCCAGCCGCGAAACCCCACCCTCCTTCGCCTGCCACGTCACCGCTGCCTAGACGGAGCCTCTTCCCCGACGACATCGTCCACCGCAACAACTCGACGTCCCTCGTCCACCTCCCCGGATGAGGATCCTTTGTCCATCTCGCCGTCCCGCTGGTTCAACCGCCCCGTCCTCCACCTCCAAGGAGCTTCTCCAATGATCCCCTCGTCTATCACGGCTGCTCCATCCCCACAGCGCCGCCTTAACCTGCTCCACCGGAACCACAACATCCTCACCGACTCCTCGGACGAAGCCGAGGCCTACTCGGCACCACCAAAGAGGTTGTACACTCATCACATCGCACCTTCTCCTTAACTCGACCTCCCGGCGCCGACGGTGCTCCATCCCGCACCCCCATGGAGTGGCTACCTTGAAGCCGGCACCGCGGGCGACATCTCCACGGCGGCTCTCCCCAGTGCGAGGCCCCTTCAGCGGCGGCGTCCATACCAGCCGGATCTGCTGCTGCTGCTCCGGCTCTCGCTCGATTGCTCGCTCTCCCAACTGCTGCTGCTACTCTCCCCCTCGCTCGTGTTGCTGCTCTGCTCCGATTAAGCCACGCTTCAGTCGACTGAATCGACTTTTGGGTCAGTCGATTTTCAGGGGTTGGGGGGGGGGCTCACC
>NC_041387.1:667110758-667123644 GCF_002162155.2 Triticum dicoccoides | reverse complement strand
GGGGCTAGAGGGCTGGCCGGGGCAGCGGTGGCGAGTTGTTTCGGGGTGGCGAGGCGGCGCTGAGGCCGGTGGTTCGGCCGGTGGTGGCTGGCGGCTCAAGGGGTGCAGGTTGAAGATGAACTGCAGGCCCTCCCTAAACTACATGTGAAGTGCCTCTCTGCTACCATTGCGTTCAGTTTCGATAGTAGCATTCAGATTCCATAATAAATTTCAGTTCGACAGTTAAGTTCAGAGTCAACAATTTTTACCTCATCTGTTGTAGTCAGGTGGTTTTTGGTGATGTTAATTTTACATCCATTTTACATCATCTTTTGGAGATGCTATTGGAATCCCACTTGAGATTGACGATGTCTGTCTTGTGCTGCTTCAGCCTTGACGTCTTACGGCTCACCGGAGCTGCTCCAACGATAGAACGATCCATCACAATAGAGCAGTGCCCTGGACGCCGTCTACAGATTCCTCAGATCTTCCTCCACACCTCCGACAGCCACCTCTGCCTCAACTGCTTCAGCGACCAACCCAATGATGCTGAGGTCGACACGGCTACAGCAAAGAGGTTGTACACTTGTTGCATCACTTATTACTATACATTCACGTCGATCCATTAGTGCTATTTTGGTTCACCGGAAAAACGTCGATCCACTGGTTGTTACCATCACTCTAAATTTCTGCATGCTCTCCTTACATAATCTCACCATATTTTTTTCGTATGCATGTCAGATATTGTACACAGTCATGCTGAATATGTCGAGAAAAAGGGAAGAGTTTTGCGCGGCAATACAATGTCATGCAGACATCGCTTCATGGTGGGTTGAATGGCAAACCCTCCCCACCCCTCTCCAGATTGTAATCTAGAGGAAGGTATCTGTTCTGAGGCGGTTTCAGATGCCGCTGACCACTCCTATTTACCCCCCATGGTGTTTGCTCTACCTTGGCATGATGATGTTAGTCATATCATGCATATGTTGCCTTGCAGTGCCTACTTTTGACATAATATATGTCATCTTCTTAGTTTAGACATGTTCTGTAATGCCACCTCTTTAGTTTCTATATCATATATGGGAATTATGCAGTCTCATGTCTTTTAGCCAGCCATAATATATGTGAAATGTGCAATGCCATCCTGTTTAACCAAGCATCATATATTTGAATGATATCTTGCCCATCCTTTTCTTCATTACATTTCCATTTGTCGACAATGTTTGTACATTAAACTACTCTTCTTGTGAATCAACCATTTGGGTGGGAGATGGAAAAATCTGGAGTGAAAACAAGGCCTTGAAAGCAGATAGTGCTACCTGTCCAAGAAAATCTCTTGTTGGGTCCCGATAGCTCCTCAGAGATAGATTCAGAGACAGATGACCAGTCCTATTCCCCCACTGAGGTGTATGCTCTAACTTGGCAGGGTTATACTGCTCATATCATGCATACGGTGTCTTGCATTGCATAGTTTAGACATCATATACACAATATTCAACACCATGTTCTTAGTTCAGACATCATATCGAATGCCCTCTATTTAGCATATAAATCACATATGTGAATTAAATGATGCAATCCTGATTACTTAGATAACATGTAGGTGAATTATGTCATGTGATCCTGTTTAGTTATTCATCACATCTTTGAATTATGTTATGCTATGCTATCCAGTTTAGATAGACATCATATATGTGAAATTATGTCATGCTATCCATTTTAGTTAAACAATATACATGTCAACTATTTCATGCCATCTTTTTTCCACACTATCTATTGCATCTGTCTCTCATACAATGTTTGTACATTCAACTATTATTCCTGTTTATCAGCCATTTGAATTGGAGCGGGTGATGCCAGTATCTAGCGGACTAAAAACACGGTCTTCAAATAAAACAGTGCTACCTCTTGGTGGAGATAGCACCTCGGTTGTACATGCACATGAACTAGCCCTACCACACATAACCCAAACTCTCGCAGATTGTACCCCTACTGCGATTGACAGAGAACCAGCTTCACCCAATCTAACCCCAACCCCAGCCGATAGTAACCCAGTTCCTGTTGACACAGCACCATCTCCACCACAGAGCTCCCAAAGAAGAGCAGTTAGTAAGGCAGCTCCAGTGCCCAAAGGGCCAGTACTATCACGGCGAACCCCAACTCCACCAGTTAGTAGGCCTATTCCTGTGGAGGAAGCACAACCAGCTAGTCGTAGTTTAGCATCTATCACATTTGATGTTGTTAAATCGTATGTGCGTATCTTCCCATCTTGGAAATATTATACTGAAGATGAAGGAAAATGCCAGTTGCAGGTGTTTGTCCAGGAGTTATGTGTAAGTAATGTTATTCATGGCAATTACTTTGCTTCGTCCCATACATCCTATCTCCATGATGGTTATAATACAGCAAAATTTCCCATTTTTCTCTATAGAGAAGGACCGATTTGGAAACTCATGATGAGGTAACATGTGCTAATACCTCTACTATCTTCAAGAATGCTTGGTGGCAGTATCGGAATTACCTGAAGAAAATGTACTTCACCGGCAAAGAAACTCATCAAATTCCCTTACATTCTCCTGAGACACATTTACTGGATGATGACTGGGAACGCCTTGTTCTGTACTGGTCCCAAACCAAGAATGTGGTAAGGTCTATGAGCTCATTTTCTATTTTTAAGTATTATATTCTTGCCTCTTACTGTACTCTGTTCATGTAGAACAAGTGCCTAAACCTGAAGAACAACTGTTCTAATTTAAGATTCCATTGCTATCATAGTTCAAAAAAGCGCTAGGCGTTAATTGTGTGTTTTGCCACCACCTTGTGCTTTATTGACCAAAGCGCATGCTTATGCGCAGTTATGCATAGAGTAAGCGTAGTTATGCGCAATGCATTTTGCCAACGCATAGAGCCTAGGTGCGCTTAAGCGCTCGCTTAGGCGCGCCTTTTTTAACTATGATTGCTTTGCTCTTGTATCACTGTATTTACTCATACAAACTTATTTTTAAATTGAAGGATCCAATCGAAACTCTAATGGCACAGCAGGTATGTTCACACATGTTTCTTTAACAGGTTTGCTCTTATCAATAGCTCTTTTGATTTCAATTTCAATTGTGTATACAGTTGACTTTCATATCATGCACATTACTAGCATCACAACAGAGCCAATAGTGTTGTTGTACATGTAGACCCGTGGTACCCATCTAAAATCTTGTTGTGCCGTGTAGTTTCCCACGCTTTGTATTCTTTCACTGCTGCTTTGTCTTGAACTGATATGATTTGAACCGTGTCTCTATTTTGATTTGGCAAGACAGTGCAGTGACCATAGGACATAGATATATGTTTGTTTGATGCTTTTATTATGTACTAGTACTTGGCAATAGAAGACTTGGTAGTTTAATCCTGTCCACCTTACTAATGAACTGGTTCACCGAAATGAGTTTCATATACTAGTACATGCTAAACTTGTTATGTGTCTGCTTGTTTCTTCTTTTAGAATGTTGACAGAATATTGGGGGAAGTGCCTTATTAAGCAATGGTAAAGGAAGTAATGCAGATAAGGTTCAGGATAGTGACACATCCTTGTTGGTCTCCAACAAAGCTGATAAAATAGCTAAGGAAGACTATCTTGAAGACAATGAGACAACCCCAAAGTCCTGTCATGGTTTAGTGTTCGAGTTACTGGCCACTACCGCTTGCACAAGCTATTCAAACTCACTGTCTGAATCAGTTCGGTTTCTTGAGTCTCAACTACAAGCTGAAAGACATCGATCAGATGTGCTGCGACAAGAAGCGGAAGGACTATGGAAGTCCCTGGAGCATTCATATGCATACTTTCTGGTGCAACAACAAGCTTTGGAGGATTTTAGCGCCAAATAGGACAAAGCTAATCAGCTTGCTAAGATTATTGCCAGCATAGTGGATGCCCAGGATAATGTTTCTTGAGCTCTTCTGAAGTTGTTTCAGTTATGCTCTTGTTTTGGTGTCGTGTTTACTTGCACTGGTGGCCAATTTTGACGGCCAGTGTATGTAATATGCTACTTTGTTCCCTATATTTGCACTGGTGGTGAACTTTGATGCCCAGTGGATGTAATATGTGTAATAGGGGTAATAGGCTAGCGTTAATTGCTTGCTTATTTATTTCCTTATTGTCTTGTTTAGTTGTTTGCTTGTAGTCACTGCAGTTCTTTTTCTGTTTTTGGTAACTAGGCCAAAATAATCATGGCAACACACAGACTGTTGTAACCATGGGCCTCCTGCAGGCCGTATGATCCATGGGCCTTTGTCCGGCCGTAGGATCCATTGGCCTTCTATATGGGCCGTAGGATCCATCTGCCTTCTATACGGGCCTTAGGGTCCATGGGCCTTCTACGGGCCGTAGGGTCCATGGGCCTTCTACTTGCCGTACGATCCATGGGCCTTCTACGGGCCGTACTATCCATGGGCCTCATACGGGCCGTAGGATCCATGGGCCTTCTACGGGGCGTATCATCATTTTGCCAATCATGGGCCGTACTATTCGTGGACCATAACGGGCCGTTAATAGGCCGTATTTGATAACTCTATGAAAACAACCCAACGAGTTTATTTTTGACATGAAAACGGCCCAACGTATTAACGGTCCGCAAACGGGCCGACTGTAACGATGGGCTAAATTTGGCCCACAAGTAGAAAATGACAGTAACGGGCCGTATGTAACCGAATGCTGCAAATGAGCCCAAGAATCAATGGGCCCTAAGAAGGCCTAAAGATAACTTGGGCTGGAAACGACCCAATGGAATAACGGGTCGTTAATGGGTATAAAGTGATACACTGTTCATTACGGGCCAGTTTCACCACGGGCCGTTAATGGGCCAAGAGTTAGAAAGGTCCTCATATGGGCTGAAAGAAGTCATGGGCCACACATGGGCCAGAAGTTAAAACGGGCTAAATCATATTGGACGGCCCAGATGACGCTACTGGGCCTAATTTGGATAGGGCATAACGGGCCCTGGGTTAGCGGGCTGTAAATGGGCTATATGCGAACATGCCGTTAACAGGCTTACCGTGGGCCGGCCGCCACCTTTTGACCAAGTCAAACGGGCCGGCCTTTTCACAGGAATGGGCCTCTGTAGGGCCGTGCCACGTGTCGCCTTATCATAGGCGCCTTCGGTCCAATGAGCGGATGACGTCTGTCCCAATGGTGAGCCGACACGTGTTTCCTCCAGCCAATGATGATTTTACACGTGGAAAATCCCCATTGGTCAGGGCTGTTAACGGGTTATCGGATCCAAAACCCGACCCGATAGCTTAACGGCGTTCCGTTACGGTGGATGCCATGTGTCGGTCACCCTTGATGAAAGCACTTCTGTGACGCGCGATTTATCGTCATGGAAGTGGACACTTCCGTGATGATAATTTTGGTAATGTCATGGAACACTTCTACGACAGCACAGGTATGACTATCTTGATTCTGTCATAAAATCATCATGGATGTACATGCATGACAAAAAAACGCGACCTACTGTGAAAAACACGTATCATCACGGAATTGTATTTTTTTGTAGTGAAGTGATTGGAGAACTCTGTCAATAACACTATCATCTAGAAGATTAACTCACAACTGAGTCAAGTGATTATGATATCCGGACATTCTGAGTATGTGTTCACTGACAGAACTGATCTCCTCCATCTTGCAGCTATAGAACTTGTTGGAGACTTCATATCTCTCAACTCGGGCATTTGCTTGAAATATTAAATTCAATACTTGGAACATCTCATATGCTCCATGATGTTCAAAACATCTTTGAAGTCCCAATTCTAAGCCGTAAAGCATGGCACACTGCACTATCGAATAGTCCAGATCGAGCTTTCCAGATGTTCAAAACATCAGCATCTGCTCCTGTAGTAGGCCTTTCACCTAGCGGTGCATCAAGGGCATAATTCTTCTGTGCAGCAATGAGGATAATCGTCAAGTTACGGACCCAGTCCGTGTAGTTGCTACCATCATCTTTCATCTTAGCTTTCTCTAGGAACACATTAAAATTCACGGGAACGGTAGCACAGACCATTGATCTACAACATAAATATGCAAATACTATCAGGACTAAGTTCATGATAAATTAAGTTCAATTAATCAAATTACTTAAGAAATCCCACTTAGACATCCCTCAAGTCATCTAAATGATACATGATCCAAATCAACTAAACCATGTCCGATCATCACGTGAGATGGAGTAGTCATCAATGGTGAACATCTCTATGTTTATCATATCTAGTATATGATTCATGTTCTCCCTTCCGGTCTCTAGTGTTCCGAAGCCATGTCTGTACATGCTAGGCTCGTCAAGTTTAACCCGAGTATTCTGCATGTGCAAAACTGTCTTGCACCCGTTGTATGTGAACGTAGAGCCTATCACACCCGATCATCACGTGGTGTCTCAGCACGACGAACTGTCGCAATGGTGCATACTCATGGAGAACACCTATACCTTGAAATTTTAGTTAAGGGATCATGTTATAATGCTACGGCCGTACTAAGCAAAATAAGTTGCATAAAAGATAAACATCACATGCAAATAAAAATATGTGACATGATATGTCCATCATCATCTCGCGCTTTTGATCTCCATCTCCAAAGCATCATCATGATCTCCATCGTCACCGGCTCTACACCTTGATCTCCATTGTTGCGTCGTGGGTGTCTCGCCAACTATTGCTTCTACAACTATTGCTAACACATAGTGATAAAGTAAAGTAATTATATGGTGTTTGCATTTCATACAATAAAGAGACAACCATAAGGCTCCTGCTGGTTGCTGATAACTTTTACAAAACATCTGCATCTCATACAATAACGTATATCACATCATGTCCCTTGACCATATCACATCACAACATGCCCCGCAAAAACAAGTTAGACATCCTCTACTTTGTTGTTGCAAGTTTTACGTGGCTGCTACGGGCTTCTAGCAAGAACCGTTCTTACCTACGCATCAAAACCACAACAGTGATTTATCAAGTTTTCTATTTTTAACCTTCAACATGGACCGGCCGCAGTCAAATTTGATTCAACTAAAGTAGGAGAAACAGACACCCGCCAGCCACCTTTATGCAAAACTAGTTGCATGTCTGTCGGTGGAACCGGTCTCATGAACGTGGTCATGTAAGGTTGGTCCGGGACTCTTCATCCAAAAATACTGCCGAATCAAAATAAGACATTGGTGGTAAGCAGTATGATGATCACCGCCCACGATTCTTTGTGTTCTACTCGTGCATATCATCTACGCATAGACCTAGCTCGGATGCCACTATTGGGTAAGATAGCATGCAATTTCAAAAAAAAATCCTACGCTCACGCAAGATCTATCTAGGAGATGCATAGCAACAAGGGGGAGAGAGTGTGTCTATGTACCCTCGTAGACCATAAGCGAAATTGTTTGACAACGCAGTTGATGTAGTCAAACTTCTTCTAGCTCCAACGTTATTCCCTTTGTCTTCGGTATGTTACTTGCCCAAGATCCGATCATCGGTATCTTCATACCGAGTTCAATCTAGTTACTAGAAAGTCTGTTTACTCATTTTGTAATACATCATCCTACAACTAACTCATTAGTCACTTGCTTGCAAGGCTTCTTATGATGTGTATTACCAAGAGGGCCCAGAGATACATCTTTGATACTCGGAGTGACAAATCCTAATCTTGATCTATGCCAACCCAACAAACACCTTCAGAGATACCTGTAGAGCATCTTTATAATCACCCAGTTACATTGTGACGTTTTATAGAACACAAGGCATTCCTCCGGTATCCGGGAGTTGCATAATCTCATAGTCGAAGGAATATGTATTTGACATGAAGAAAGTAATAGCAATAAAACTAAATGATCATAATGCTAAGCTAACGAATGGGTCTAGTCCATCACATCATTCTCCTAATGATGTGATCATGTTTATCAAATGACAACACATGTCTATGGTTAGGAAACTTAACCATCTTTGATCAACGAGTTAGTCTAGTAGAGGCTTACTAGGGACACGGTATTTTGTCTATGTATCTACACATGTATCAAGTTTCTGGTTAATACAATTCTAGCATGAATAATAAACATTTATCATGAAATAAGGAAACATAAAATAACAACTTTATTATTGCCTCTAGGGCATATTTCCTTCAACAAACACGGCGGATTTTCATTACATTTTGAACATTTAGAACAAAAAGAAAAATGACCCAACGAAGGTGCGGTTTCTGGCGAGGAAGAGTAGAACATGGGAGATGGACCTGCCCACATGGGACATAAGGTACTGCCGCCACCTGTGGCCTACTCATTCTCAGAGGAGTCCGCAACCTGTCTGTCTATTGGCGGTGGACGTGAGTTCCACTATGGAAATAATGGCGCTGACGTTGTCGTTGTCCCAACGGACCGCCCGATGGTTCGTCAGTGGCACGTAGGAGGTGTAGCTGGCATTGCTCTCCTCTGTAGGAGATATGCCCTAGAGGCAATAATAAATGATATTATTTATCTCCAAGTTCATAATTATTTTTACGTTCCATGCTACAACTGTCGTGGTTCTCAAGTCTGCAATAACACGAGGCTCGAAGGAAGACTCATATGCACATGTGGAATAATAAATGGTAAAATGTATTCCTAGTCTGGCCTCTAAGACTAGCTCAAGTGTTGCATGATGGTTCTATTTTCCTAATCATGGGCATGACTATGCCGACAACTTTGAGGGCACTATGTTAGAGAACACTTGTGTTGAATCGACCTGATTGATGTTATGCTATGAGGTACATTCGTCACAAGTTAATGGTATATAACACAAAGAAAGTTTACGTTTGCAGAATTCCTTAGACCATGAGAGTATCGAGTTTCTTCATGTTTGCTTCATGAAGTTTGGGGTTTGTTAAACGTCATCCGTAAATGGGTGGCTATTACGGCGGCTTACGGGTTCATGGAAAAGTATGTCAAGTAACTTGATAGCTCAAGATTGAGATTTTCTCCTCCGATGATGGAGAGATATCTCTGGGCCCTCTCGGTGTTACGGTATCCATCATCATCTGACCAAACATGGTGTGATTTGATCATAGGGATGCCAGAACACGAAAATGAGAAAAGAGAACAAAACTGGTAATGAGGTAACTAGCATAGTGGACAAGTTGTCGATCCACGGGGATGCAAGTAAATCTCACCTTGGGTATTTGTAACATATCGTGAAGCAACAAGAATAGCACACAACAACTGGAGGTTCACTCGAGTATCCATTCGTGTGGGTATAGGGGTCAATATGGGTGTCCGCGGCTCCGATGTTGATCATTGATCGGAAAGAGTTCCGGCCATGTCTATACTTCACCTAACCTATAGGGTCACACGCTTAAGGGTCATCTATCTGCTGAATACTAGACATGAGTGTGAGAAAATCACCGAGAAAGTTTTGGACACATCGGAAAGGTTACGGAGAGAGAACACCGGAATAGTTTCGGTAAAACCAAAAAGTTGTTTCGTGGTATTCCACTAAGTCAAATTGATTACAGGACATGCCTGATAATTCTTGGAGGGTGCCAGAATTATTCTGGAAATTTCTGAGAATCTTCCGGGTTAAAAACGGAAATGGCCCGGAGCTGCCGAAACCACTTCAGATGCTTTTGGCAGATGAAAATCACTAATCCGGAATTGTTCCGGAACACGCTGAAAATTATTTTAGCGGGTACTGGAAATGTTCTAAGCCCACATAAATATTTTCAGTTCGAACGGACGCTGACAAATGTCGTCGTGAATAGTGAAAGTGCTTTTTGGATATTTTTATGGAAAGCCACCTTTTAGGGCTTTTCCCAAAAGGCTTCTAGAAGAACTTGGGGATCAAGGAACCCCCTTTGCCCCCCCATGAAGGTGGGAAATTAAAAGGTGCAGCTCCTCCATGGTGCTCCACTTGTCATCCCTTTATGCCCTTTGTGCCCTTTATGTGTGACATAAAGTGTGGGCATTTTGGGTTTTTCATGTTTCCCCTACCCCTTGGGTTTTCCTATAAATAGAGGTGGAGAGGCTCTCTCCCCACACACTCTTTCTCACATACAAATGCCATGCATGATCTGGCCTTCTCTCTCCCTCCCAGCGAAATAGTTTCGTAGAGCCAAAAGGTTGTGTGGGTTCCGGCAGGAACTAGTTCTGGACGGCGAAGCCCTGCTGGATAGATGCCACCGTATGTGTGCAACTCTGTAGAGAGATCGTAGTTTTGGTCTTAGTTCGAGAGTGCCTCCCGAAGGGCTGTCCGTGTGACCGTACGATTTTTGAAGGTCCTCCCAGAGGGCTGTCCGAGGGGCTGTCCGATTGCCTCCCAGAGGGCTTTCCGAGGGGCAGATGAGGCTATACATCCTCACGGATGGGAGGTTGTAAATCCTAGCTGCAGGGATCTGCACCACCGATCGTCATCGACTCTACTTCCGCTGCGCTACGAGTCGGTAATGAAAAAGATCAAACCTTGTATGCGGTCTCCATAGTGGTCCTGGGCTGGTGCATAGGTCGGATTTTTTTTGTTTTCTGTCGTGTTCCCCTATAGTGGCATCATGAGCCGTGCTATCACTACTAGGGAAAACCCTAGTAGTAGCGCGAGTTTTGAGGCTATCAGTAGCGCGGGCAGCCGCGCTACTACTACGACGCTAGCTACAACTAACAGTTAGTAGTAGCGCGGTCCGCACCCGCGCTACTAATGTTGACTATATCAGCAAGGCTTTTTTGGAACATGCTACTATTAGTTATCTGTAGCGGCTTCCTAGCCCCTCACTACTGCTATATCTTTCACCATTTACCCCCCGTTTCCTACCCCATTTCGGTTTCAATAAACTGCAATTTCTAGATACTAGGTACTACTAGATATCAATTTCATAAATCATTATATGTACTAGGTAGTACTCCCTCCGTTCCAAATTACTCGTCATGGTTTTATTTCAAACCAGGACGAGTAATTTGGAACGGAGGGAATACTAGATAACAATTTCATATATAATCAACATGCATCCTCAAGCAGTACTAGGTGATATCGACGACGATCATCATACGTAGTTCTAGATGATATCAACGACGATCATCATATGTAGTTCTAGATGATATCAACGACGATCATCATATATAGTTCTAGATGATATAGCCACACACACATATGTAGTTCTAGATGATATCAAAGACGATCATCATCCTCAAGCCTGGGCGGTGGGTGTTCCTGATAGTTATTAGGATGGCCTGTCCAACACGAAGATTCTTGCCATCGAGGAATCTCTTCCACCCAACCGAGTTTAAGTGTGTGCGACCGCCTGTGTCCACATGGTAAGTACAAGTTGTGATGGAGCCCCTTGTAGTAAGGCGTAGTCCAGCCGAGCCTTCTTCATCAGGATCGATACCATAACTAAGAGATAGGCTCTTTGCCAATTTCTGAATAAGAAAAACATATAAATTAATAAATAGGCTCGCACATACTCTTGTAAATAAGTATATATGGATTATCTACAATATTAATAGTTCCTTAGGTTCTACACTAATAAGCATGTGATCGGACTCTACACTAAAGCATATCATCGACTATTCCACACAACATATCATTGGACTCTACACTAAGCATATCATCGGATAATTTGCATTGTAAGTATAACATATCATATCATGTTGATCGACCATGGTACTTGTCAGGCGGGTCACGAATGGCACCCTGACAAAGTCAGCAACGTGGCGGAATTATGTCCCATAGGTTGCACACCTCCTCCTCGCTCAACCTCATTCTTTGAGCTACGATGGCTTCATGAAGTGGGTCCTCATCATATTCATCGAGTGGGTCCTCATTATCTTCATCATCTTCGTCATCTTCATCATCTTCCACCAGGTTGATATAAATGATAGCCAGCTTGGGTCTTTCTGCTCTGAAGGAGAAGCTCATCAACTCACCACTAGTAAGACGCATGCGGGCGAGGAAACATGCCCATCCATCTCCTCCAATCTGCGACATATTGCATCCTTTCTCAAACTCCATAGTGTACGCCCCCCAGGAGCCTCAAATGTCACAGTGTCTCCTGTCAACTTGTTGACTTCCAACCTCACATTGCATGAGACGATCTGTCTAAAATAAGCAAAATGACACAATGCAGTAATGCCAACACTAAAAATAAAATAGTTGTTACATTTCATATAATTTCTTACCGCCGCATGACAAAAACTTGGCTGGAAGTTGATGCCGAACAGCTTTCCAGTTGCAAGGCTGCTGGCGCACCTTGACTTGCACAGTCGACATGGTGGTGGTGGTGGTGCCGCCATTTTCCTAAAGCAATATGAGAAAAGGATTAACGATCCACTTCACAAGAAAGAAAAATAGTAGCATGTGATTTGATTCTTCTTCCGCGAGAAGCAATTTGATTCTTTTTCTGCGAGAAGCAATTTGATGGACAATTATAATCCTAAGATCTAGCTAGGTGGTGCCAAATCTTCAGAGCTATCAACTAGCGTACTAAATTAACTAAATCAAAATGTTCTATAAATCAACTAAATTAACTAGCCTATTAAATCAACTTGCCTACTAAATCAACTAAATCAAAATGTTCTATAAATCAACTAAATCAACTAGCCTACTAAATCAACTTGCCTACTAAATCAACCAAATCAAAATTTTCTAAATCAACTAAATCAACTAGCCTAGTAAATCCAATAAATCATATGAACTAAATCAAAATGTTGCATATGAACTAGCCTACTAAATCAAAATGTAGCAGGAAGGAGGGGTTGTGGATGGAGGAGGGAGGAGTGAGAAGGAGGGGCGACTGGAGGAGGGAGGAGAGAGTAGGACGGAGGAGGAAGGGCGGAGAGAGGAGGGACCAGCCGGCGGCGAGTCGAGGGAGGACGAAGGAGGAGGGTGATATCGAGTCCAACGAGGAGGAGGAGGTGACGGC
>NC_041387.1:667088583-667110544 GCF_002162155.2 Triticum dicoccoides | reverse complement strand
TTGAGGGGGAGATCGAGTGAGTGGATCCGATAGAGGAGAGCGTGGTTGGTGGGAGATAGCTAGTTTTAGTAGTAGCCCGCTATAGGTAAAGGCGCTACTGCTAAACTACCTAGCAGTAGCGCACTCCGAACTAACGCACTGCTTCTAGAACTAGCTTCGCTGCGGGGTCATGGGAATTATAGTAGTAGTGCGGCTTAGAGGAGGCGCGCTACTGCTACATTTATTTCAGCAGCGAGTACTCCAGGCGCGCGCTACTGCTACATTGCAGCAACACCTTATTTTAAAATGCGCTGCTGGTAAAATCCTGTGTATAAGCGTTTCCCTAGTAGTGTATGCATAGATGCAAGTTGCGATCTAGAATACATAAAGATGTATGGGTGTTGCACAATATAATTTGTAGTAGATGAGTTCTATTACTGAAAATTATTTGTGCGGGTAGGAGATGAAATCTGTTACCCGATGTTCTTGTTGCTTCCTGATACGTCTCCAACGTATCTATAATATATGAAACATTCATGCTATTTTATTATCTGAATTATTACATGCTTTATTATACACTTTTATATTACTTTTGGGACTAACCTATTAACCGGAGGCCCAACCCATATTGCGGTTTTATTGCCTGTTTCAGTATTTCGAAGAAAAGGAATATCAAACGGAGTCCAAACAGAATGAAACCTTCGGTAGCATTATTTTTGGGAAGAATATCATCCTGGAGACTTGGAGTTTACGTCAGAAGATCCTCGAGGAGGCCAGGAGATAGGGGGCGCCCCCCTACTGGCCGCGCCCCCTGTCTCGTGGGCCCCTTGAGCACCTCCCGACCGACTTCTTTCGCCTATATAAGCCTATGTACCCTAAAACATCGAATATCAAGATAGATCGGGAGTTCCGCCGCCGCAAGCCTCTGTAGCCACCAAAAACCTCTCGGGAGCCCTTCCCGGTACCCTGCCAGAGGGGGGATCCATCACCGGTGGCCATCTTCATCATCCGGGCACTATCCATGACGAGGAGGGAGTAGTTCACCCTCGAGGCTGAGGGTATGTACCAGTAGCTATGTGTTTGATCTCTCTCTCTCTCTTGTGTTCTCTCTCATGTTCCCTCTATGGCACGATCTTGATGTATCCCGAGCTTTGCTATTATAGTTGGATCTTATGATGTTTCTCCCCCTCTACTCTCTTGTGATGAATTGAGTTTTCCCTTTGAAGTTATCTTATCGGATTGAGTCTTTTATGAGAACACTTGATGTATGTCTTGCCGTGCTTATCTGTGGTGACAATGGGATATCATGTGCCACTTGATGTATGTTTTGGTGACCAACTTGCGGGTTCCGCCCATGAACCTATGCATAGGGGTTGGCACACATTCTTGACTCTCCGGTAGAAACTTTGGGGCACTCTTTAAAGTACTTTGTGTTGGTTGAATAGATGAATCTGAGATTGTGTGATGCATATCGTATAATCATGCCCATGGATACTTGAGGTGACAATGGAGTATCTAGGTGACATTAGGGTTTCGGTTGATTTGTGTCTTAAGGTGTTATTCTAGAATGAACTCTTTAATAGATTGATCCGAAAGAATAAGTTTGAGGTGGTTTCGTACCCTACCATAATATCTTTGTTTGTTCTCCGCTATTAGTGGCTTTGGAGTGACTCTTTGTTGCATGTTGAGGGATTGTTATATGATCTATCTATGTTATTATTGTTGAGAGAACTTGCACTAGTGAAAGTATGAACCTTAGGCCTTGTTTCCTACCATTGCAATACCGTTCGCGCTCACGTTTATTGCTTGCTACCTTGCTGTTTTTGTAATTTCAGATTACAAATACCTTTATCTACCATCCATATTGCACTTGTATCACCATCTCTTCGCCGAACTAGTGCACCTATACAATTTACCATTGTATTGGGTGTGTTGGGGACACAAGAGACTCTTTGTTATTTGGTTGCAGGGTTGCTTGAGAGAGACCATCTTCATCCTATGCCTCCCACGGATTGATAAACCTTAGGTCATCCACTTGAGGGAAATTTGCTACTGTCCTACAAACCTGTGCACTTGCAGGCCCAACAACGTCTACAAGAAGAAGGTTGTGTAGTAGACATCAAGCTCTTTTTTGGCGCCGTTGCTGGGGAGGTGAGTGCTTGAAGGTATATCTTTAGATCTTGCAATCGAATCATTTTTGTTTCTTGTTTTATCACTAGTTTTTATTCTATAAAAGAAAGCCAAAAAAATGGAATTGAGTTTGTCTCATACGCTTCATCTTTTTAATTTCTTCCGTGAGAATGATGGTAAGGAAAATTGTGCTCAAGTGCTAGAAGAAGAAATCTATAAAATGTTTTGCACTAAATCTTTGAATTATGAGAATGATTGCAATGTTGTTAGTATGAATTCCTTGAATATCCATGATGCTAATGATCTGCAAAGCCACAAGCTTGGGGAAGCTATGTTTGATGAATATGATATTATTTGTCCCCCAAGTTTTGATGAGAATATTTATTATGATGATAGCATGCCTCCTATTTATGATGATTATATTGATGAAAGTGGGTTTGGAAGAGTGTCAACTTTAGGAAGTAGTGATCCCACTATTTTGGAGGATGTTGAATCTTATTGTGACGAATATGAAAGTGGATTTGGAAGAGTGTAAACTTTATTTAGTGATGATTCCACTATTTCGGAAGAGGTTCCAATTGATTATGAGAACAAAGTTGTTATCTATGATGATTATTGTGATGACTTGTATGCTATTAAGAATAATGATAACCATGAAACTTGTCATCATGATTTTAGTTTTCAATTGGATTATGCCTCACATGATAGTTGTTTTGTTGAGTTTGCTCCCACTACCATTCCGAATGAGAAGAATTTTGCTTATGTGGAGAATAATAAATTTTCTATGCTTGTAGATCATGAAAGGAATGCTTTAGGTGCTGGTTATATTGTTGAATTCATTCATGATGCTACTGAAAATTATTATGAGAGAGGAACATGTGCTTGTAGGAATTGCAATAATATCAAGTTTCCTCTCTATGTGCTTAAAATTTTGAAGTTATGCTTGTTTTGACTTCCTATTCTAGTTGATTATTGTT
Organism: Triticum dicoccoides; assembly: GCF_002162155.2. Classification (NCBI taxonomy): domain Eukaryota; kingdom Viridiplantae; phylum Streptophyta; class Magnoliopsida; order Poales; family Poaceae; genus Triticum; species Triticum dicoccoides. The sequence goes on along the minus strand of NC_041387.1, from coordinate 667,107,458 downwards.
CCCATAAGTTGTTTTCCCACAAAATCCCTATGCATAGGAAGTGGGTTAGACTTAAATGTGCTAGTCATATTCTTCATGATGCTCTCTTTATGTTTCAATTCTAATCTTTTATGTGAGCATCATTGTCATCATCATGCCTAGCTAGAAATGCATTAAAGAAAAGCGCTTGTTGGGAAACAACCCAATATTTATCCTTACTATTTTTGTGTGTCCACATGATTATGCTACTGTAGTAATCATGTTTTATAGATTTTGTTTCAATAAAGTGCCAAGTAGAGCCTTTGGGAAGACTTGGGTGAAGTCTTTATGATCTTGCTGTAAAAAACAGAAACTTTAGCGCTCACGAGATTAGCTGCCATTTTTTAAATAAGAGTGCTTTTAGGTTGATTCTTTTTGAAGATGATTAATAGACGAATTACTCAGGTCCACCAATTTATTTCATAATTTTTGGGGTTCCATAAGTATACGTTTGATACAGATTACTACAGACTGTTCTGTTTTTGACAGATTGTGTTTTCATTGTGTTGTTTTCTTATTTTGATGAATCTATGAGTAGTATCAGAGGGCATGAACCATAAAGATCTTGGAATACTGTAGGTTTAAAACCAATATGAATTTAGAATGAGTTCATTACAGTACCTTAAAGTGGTGGTTTGTTTTCTTTTACTAACGGAGCTTACAAGTTTTGTCTTGAGTTTCGTGTTGTGAAGTTTTCAAGTTTTGGGTAAAGATTCGATGGACTTTGGAATAAGGAGTGGTAAGATCCTAAGCTTGGGGATTCTCAAGGCACCCCAAGTGAATATTCAAGGACAACCAAGAGCCTAAGCTTGGGGATGCCCCGGAAGGCATCCCCTCTTTCGTCTTCGTTCATCGGTAACTTCACTTGGAGCTATATTTTTATTCGCCACATGATATGCGTTTTTGCTTGGAGCGTCATTTTATTTTGTTAGTACTTTCTTTATGTTATTTAGAATAATGTTTTGCATCTATATTTTCAATAAAAATGTCAAGGATAGACTTTACCATGCTTATTTTGCATGTATACATGTTGCTGTTTGAAACCAGAAAGTTTACCGCTGTTGCAAAAATTCCCTAGAAAAGTCAGAGAGTGATATAATGTTGAATCTTTTTGCATAATGAGCTCTGATAAATCTTCTACAGCGTAGTATGTTTCTTATAATTTTTGGAGTTAGGTAAGTATGATGAATCTTGCATTCTTTACAGACTATACTGTTTTGGAAGATTGCTGTTATGTTCGCATTGTTTGCCTATGCTTGCTTGTTTAATGATTCTATTTGAGGATAGGAGTATTAAATATGCAGAGACACTTAGTATTAAATGTTGAATAATAATCTTAGTGATTTGTTACAGTAGAAAATGATAAGGTGTTGCATTGTTTTATACTAACTTATCTCACGAGTTCTTGTTGAGTTTGGTGTGGATGAAGCTTTTGATAAAAAGAGAAACCATGATATGAGAGGAATTAAGGAGACACAAAAGTTCAAGATTGGGGATGCCCAAGGCACCCCAAGATAATATTCCAATAAGTCTCAAGCATCTAAGCTTGGGGATGCCCCGGTAGGCATCCCACCTTTCTTCTTCAACAACTATCGGTTAGTATCGGTTGAACCTAAGTTTTTGCTTCTTCACATGAGTTGTGCTATCCTTGCAATGTCATTTTTTTGCTTTCCTTGCTGTTTGAATACAATACCAAGATCTGAAATTCTTAAATGAGAGAGAGTCTTCATATAGTTGCATAATTATTTAGCTACTCATTGATCTTCACTTATATCTTTTTGGAGTAGTTTTTCATTTACTCGTGTGCTTCACTTTTATCCTATGAGTAAATGGTTGAATGAGTTGAATGTCATAAATCTGAAATTATATATGTTTCATTTGCTTATCCCATGGGGAGTAATGACTTCACATCTAAGAAGTAGTGGTAGTAAATTTATCGAAGGTTAGCAAGCATTGTATTGGTCATTTGAACAATTCATGAAAGAATATTGAAGGAAGAGAGATTTCACGTATAAATATATTATCATAGACATCTTTTATAATTGTGAGCACTCATTAAGTATGACATGCTAAAGAGTTGATGTTGGACGAGGAAGACAACGTAATGGGTTATGTTTTCTCGCATCTCAGTTAAAGTATATTGTCATGGATCATTCAAACATGTTGAGCTTGCGTTTCCCCTCATGCTAGCCAAAATTCCTAGCACCAAGTAGAGATACTACTTGTGCTTTCAAATATCCTTAAACCCAGTTTTTGCCATGAGTGTCCATCATACCTACCTATATGCGGTATTTACCTGCCGTTCCAAGTAAATTTGCATGTGCCAAACTCTAAACCTTCAAATTATAATCTGTTTTGTATGCCCGAATTGCTCATGTAGCAACTAGGGGCTGTTAGTGTCTTCCATGCTAGGTGGGTTATTCTCAAGAGGAGTGGACTCCACTCCTCATTCACGAGAAAGTGGCGGTAACTGGGATGCCCAGTCCCATGATCAAAAAGATCAAAATCAAATCAAAATAATTAAACAAAACTCCCCCAGGATTGTTGTTAGTTGGAGGCACTCGTTGTTTCGAGCAAGCCATGGATTGATGCTTGTTGGTGGTTGGGGGAGTATAAACTTTTACCATTCTGCGTGGGAACTGCCTATAATGTATGTAGTATGGAAGATATTGGGAATTCTTGGTTGTTATGTTGACAATGAGATCATACCTCTCAAAATTATTTATCTCTATTTCAAAATCGAGCTCTGGCACCTCTGCAAATCTCTGCTTCCCTCTGCGAAGGGTCTATCTTTTACTTTATGCATTTTACTTTATGCAAGAGTTAAGGTGATCTTCACCTTTCCCTTTTTCATTTTATCCTTTGGCAAGCACTTTCTGTTAGGGTGATCATGATATATATATCCAATTGGATGTACATTAGCATGAACTATTATTGTTGACATCACCCAAAAGTGAATATGTTTGGATGCAACACTATAAGCCCCTATCTTTCTCTGTGTTTGATTAAAACTTTGGACCCATTAATATTGCGTGAGTGTTAGCAATTGTAGAAGACTATATGATAGTTGAGTATGTGAAGTTTGCTAAATCAAAGCTCTGACATAGACCCTTCCTGAAAATAGGATGAATTGCAATTGTTTGATGACTAAGAATGAAGTTTGCTAGTTTTCAAGAAAGTTTATGGTCTATGCTTTAACATGTGAATAGCTTGTTACTTGATTATGAATTTTTTTATGAGATGAACTATTGTTATGACATATAAACATGCTAGAAAAGGTGATTGATATTATCATTGATCAAACTTGTGCACCTTCTAGCATTCACACTTCATAAATTCTTTCTTTTATCATTTACCTACTCGAGGACGAGCAGGAATTAAGCTTGGGGATGCTGATACGTCTCCATGCTATTTTATTATATGTTTTGAATGATTACGGGCTTTATTATACACTTTTATATTACTTTTGGGACTAAACTATTAACCGGAGGCCCAACCCATATTGCTGTTTTATTGCCTGTTTCAGTATTTCGAAGAAAAGGAATATCAAACGGAGTCCAAACGGAATGAAACCTTCGGCATCGTTATTTTTGGGAAGAATATCATCCTGGAGACTTGGAGTTTACGTCAAAAGATCCTTGAGGAGGCCAGGAGATAGGGGGCGCCCCCCTACTGGGCGCGCCCCCTGTCTCGTGGGCCCCTCGAGCACCTCCCGACCGACTTATTTCGCCTATATAAGCCTACGTACCCTAAAAACATCGAATATCAAGACAGATCGGCAGTTCCGCCGCCGCAAGCCTCTGTAGCCACCAAAAACCTCTCAGGAGCCCTTCCCGGCACCCTGCCGGAGGGAGGATCCTTCATCGGTGGCCATCTTCATCGTCCCGGCGCTATCCATGACGAGGAGGGAGTAGTTCACCCTCGAGGCTGAGGATATGTACCAGTAGCTATGTGTTTGATCTCTCTCTCTCTCGTGTTCTCTCTCGTGTTCCCTCTATGGCACGATCTTGATGTATCCCGAGCTTTGCTATTATAGTTGGATCTTATAATGTTTCTCCCCCTCTACTCTCTTGTGATGAATTGAGTTTTCCCTTTGAAATTATCATATCGGATTAAGTCTTTTATGAGAACACTTGATGTATGTCTTGCTGTGCTTATCTGTGGTGACAATGGGATATCATGTGCCACTTGATGTAAGTTTTGGTGACCAACTCGCGGGTTCCACCCATGCACCTATCCATAGGGGTTGGCACACGTTCTTGACTCTCTGGTAGAAACTTTGGGGCACTCTTTGAAGTACTTTGTGTTGGTTGAATAGATGAATCTGAGATTGTGTGATGCATATCGTATAATCATGCCCACGGATACTTGAGGTGACAATGGAGTATCTAGGTGACATTAGGGTTTTGGTTGATTTGTGTCTTAAGGTGTTATTCTAGTGCGAACTCTTTAATAAATTGATCGGAAAGAATAACTTTGAGGTGGTTTCGTACCCTACCATAATCTCTTTGTTTGTTCTCCGCTATTAGTGGCTTTGGAGTGACTCTCTGTTGCATGTTGAGGGATTGTTATATGATCTATCTATGTTATTATTGTTGAGAGAACTTCCTCTAGTGAAAGTATGAACCTTAGGCCTTGTTTCCTACCATTGCAATACCGTTTGCGCTCACTTTTATCGCTTGCTACCTTGCTGTTTTTATAATTTCAGATTACAAATACCTTTATCTACCATCCATATTGCACTTGTATCACCATCTCTTCGCCGAACTAGTGCACCTATACAATTTACCATTGTATTGGGTGTGTTCGGGACACAAGAGACTCTTTGTTATTTGGTTGCAGGGTTGCTTGAGAGAGACCATCTTCATCCTACGCCTCCCACGGATTGATAAACCTTAGGTCATCCACTTGAGGGAAATTTGGTACTGTCCTACAAACCTATGCACTTGCAGGCCCAACAACGTCTACAAGAAGAAGGTTGTGTAGTAGACATCACTTCCCTGGAATTTGCATATTTCTGATCTTGATAATGGCATGGTAGATTTTCAAAGTCCTGGAAATCCGCAATCCTGATGGATCAACGAAGTGCTAACAGTTTGTTGAAATCCACCATAGTTAGAAAGAAAGATGAAATTTTGCAGACAAAAGATGCAGATATGATCTGCATGGGAGTCATGCGTATGACGAAGTTCAGTATGGGGATCAAGATTTTATTTTCTCGTGTTTCATACACCCTGCAAAGTTAATCTAGCGACTTGAGTAAATCATACTTGATGATGGATGTAGGTAGCTTTTTTTTGTTTCGAAACCTTAGAAGCCACGTACAATCTTTTTTGTATGAACCGATTAGAGGCGTCTAACTTGGTTTTGCAAGATATTTTGCATGTGATGTGGTATAGAAGTGCTGATTTGATTATGTATGAGATGACTATATAATGTAAATTAACATGACCTGCGTGTCATGATTCGGCATGATGGCTGGAGCCATATGTTTGTCAGTTTAATTACATGCATGTCAACCTTAAGTAATGCACTTATTTTATTAGCTATAGAGATAGCAATATTATCTGGTGCATCGACTAGGTGGTGGCAATCTTTCTGAAGGTGAACACCGATGTGAATGCCGAAGACGAAGAAATACAAGACTTCTTCGTCGGAAAGGGCTATACCATATCATGCTATTATGAATTACCTGAGATGTTTATCCCTTTGACGCACCCTTCTTGATTGCATGGTAGTCGCTTTTTATTAGGGTGATCTCTCACTAAAATATCAAGTAGTTAGTGTTCTCCCAAGTGTAGCACCGTCACGACACCTATCTATTCGGGGTGTGCCATGGATGCATGGGTATGACCGATAAGAGAAGTATGAGGCGGGTGAGGTCAGACCTTGCAGCAAGATCACTTGGTTGTCTTGACGTTCATGGCAGGATCGTCCTGAGCTTGGAACACATGCATCGAAAGATGAGCAAGAGTCCCATAGAGATGTGATCGACAAGTTGGCCTACTGATTAAAATTCCCGTTATGATATGATGATTCTATGGCAATGAATTGAAGTCTGGATCTTGTATCACTCAAAATCAACTATGAGAGATATTGATTTGAGTGGGATCACACTGTAGAATTAACTTGTTTTAATTCTCGGTGCAATTAAATATGAACATTGTCTAAGTGTGATTTGCAAAATAGTTGTAGAATAATAGCTCGCATTTCCACCCTCCCTATTAGAATTGACTAAGTTGTTTTTATCTGGTTAAAACTTTACGATTGGTAATGTAATATGAGGATTGTTTTCAAAAGTGCCGAGAAGGACTTTGTCCTATCACATGCTTTCGGTATCCTCGCGCAAATGCTACGAATGATGTGACTCTCGTCCTTCGATCCAAAACCTAGAATTCCGTCACGCTCAAGTGCACACCGTTTTCTTCCATGAGACCCGAACTTCGAAAGTTTGGGATAGTCATGTGATATTCATGGAACTGAAAATCGCTTTCAGATACAAACAAAACAATGCTAGTTTGCAAATAATTAGTAAAGTGTTTACTGGGCATTTGACTGTTAGGAGAGGGATCCAGAAGAACGCCTGTCATGTGATGATGGTGAATAAAACAACCACTTAAAGAGAAAGGGAATGTCCAAAGGGTGTTAGTGAGACTTTCACCCCAAGGATGTCCAGGGCTAAATGACACTCTTAAAGTTGGGTGCTTCTTCTGAGAGTAGGAGAAATACTAAAAGTTAAAACTTTTAGAAGTGTGAAGGTAATAAGAAAGAAGACTCGAATATCCAGCTCATGTATGAATGTCATACAAGTTATTAATGTATGGAAGGCAGGTCAAAGAAATAGTTCTTGGGAATTATGATTAAAGATGTTAATCATTGATTCTTGGGTATTGTTATTTGATCACAGGAGTACCTGCTCGATTGCATTCAATTGCAACTCGATGCCAGAACTACCACGACCTAAAGGACTAGCCAGAAATGAGGTTTAGATACACACATGGAACATAGTAAATGTTACTATACCTTCCATCGGTGTATTGTCGTCTGTATTTATTTTCATAAAACATTTTAGAGTTTGAGACACTCTAGACCATTGCATAAAGTATCTTGCAAGAAGGTTGTTCATACGAGAACTTTTGATGTTCGGTGTTATGAATAACATAAGGGCCATACTTTCCTTATGAATGAGATGTATGTTATGAATAATGATAGTAATATATTACCCCTGTGTCTACTTTCATAATTCATTTTAGAGTTTCATACACTCTAGCCCACTACACAATGTAGTTGCAAAAGGGTTGTTCATAAAAGAACAATTGTTGTTCAGTATTATGAATAACATAAAGGGCCATGCTTCCATCAAAGCTGGGACGCATGTTATGAATATTGATGGTAATATGATACATCCATAACACTGACGCTAAATGTCGCAAGACTAAAAGAATACCACAAAAGTGTGGCACTACATTTGGACACATTGGAGAAACCCGCATGGAAAATTCCATTATGATGGATTTTGAAGTCGGTTGATTTTAAATCATCTGACACTTGCAACTTTCGTCTGAAAAGTGAAGTAACTGAAATATTGTTCACATGCCATAAGGAACGAGCAAAGAACGTATTGGTACTCATACATCATGATGTGTGTAGTCTAATAACTGTTGTTCCTGGCAGTGGATTTTACTATCTTCTGAAATGACTCAAGTGGATATTGATAACCCACAAGTATATGGGATCGCAACACTTTTCGAGGGTAGAGTATTCAACCCAAATTTATAGATTCGACACAAGGGGAGCCAAAGAATATTTGCAAGTATTAGCAGCTGACTTGTCAATTCAACCACACTTGGGGATTAATTATCTGCAGCAAATTGATCAGTAGCATAGTAATATGAAAGTTTTGATAGTAGTAGCAACAACAATAGTAACGGTAACAGTGATATCAGTAGTTTTGTAGCAAGTGCAATAGTAAGAGTAGCGATAGTAACTTAGCAGAAACAATATGTAGGAACATCATAGGCATTGGATCGGTAATTTGTTGGATGATATTCATCATGAGACAGTCATAACATAGGGCGATACAGCACTAGCTCCGGTTCATAAATATAATGTAGGCATGTATTCCGTAAATAGTCATACGTGCTTATGGAAAGAACTTGCATGCCATTTTTTGTCCTACCCTCCCGTGGCAACGGGGTCTTACTGGAAAAAAAGGGATATTATGGCCACCTTTTAATAGAGTACTGGAACAAAGCATTAGCACACAGTGAATACATGAACTCCTCAAACTACAGTCATCACCAGGAGTGGTCCCGACTATTATCACTCTGGGGTTGCCGGATCATAACACGTAGTAGGTGACTATAACTTGCAACATCAGATCTAGAACATGGATATAATGGTGATAGCATAAACGGTTGAGATCTGAAATCATGGCATCCGGGCCCAAAGTGACAAGCATTAAGCATGGTAAAGTCATAGCAACATCAATCTCAGAACATAATGGATAATAGGGATCACTCCCTAACAAAACTAACTTGATTAGGTGATGAATCTCATCCAACTCCTCACCGACCAGCGAGCCTATGAAGGAATTACTCACTCCCGGTGGGGAGCATCATGGAATTGGCGATGGAGAAGTGTTGGTGATGACGAAGATCGAAGACCCCCCCCCTCTCCGGAGCCCCAAACGGACTCCAGATCTGGCCTCCCGATGAAGAACAGGAGAAGGCGGCGGCTTCGTCTCGTGAAACGTGATAATTCTTTCTCCCTGATTTTTTTCCTAGAAATATGTGATTTTATAGCGTCGGTTTCATGGTCTGTGGGGCCACCAGGTGGGGACAACCCACCTGGGCGCGCCTGGAGGGGGTGGCGCGCCCTGGTGGGTTGTGCCCATCTAGGTGCCCCCCCTATGGTGGTTCTTGGCTCTAGAAATTCTCTTTTATTGTATAAAAATTCCTCGCAAAGTTTTGTTCCATTCGGAGAACTTTTATTTCTGCACAAAAACAACACCATGGTAGTTTTGCTGAAAACAGCGTCAGTCCAGGTTAGTTTCATTCAAATCATGCAAATTAGAGTCGAAGACAAGAGGAAAAACGTTAGGAAAAGTCGATACGGCGGAGACGTATCAACTCCCCAAGCTTAAACCTTTGCTTGTCCTCAAGCATTTCAGTTGATAAACTGAAAGTGAAAAAGAAAAACTCTTATGAACTCTTTTGCCCTTGTTTCCATAAATAAGCTTAAAAGACACCCAGGTTTTCAGCAAAGATTATAACTAACCATGTCGACAATAACTCTTAAAATTATATTAACTCATACCAATGACATAATCAACTAGCGAGCAATAATAAGGCATCTCAAACAGCAACACGTTGTTATAACAACCATGATACAATATGACAATAGTGGTATCTCACTAGCCCTTTCTGAGACCGCAAAACATAAATGCAGAGCACCCCAAAGTTCAAGCAGCGACTAAACATTGTAATTCATGGTAGAAAAGATCCAGTCATGAAGCATCCAACATTAGCTACACAAAATGCATCAGCATGACAACAATGATCTCAGGTTCTGGCGCTTATTTGGTAAGGTGATGACCTTCACAGAAGGAAGCAGTGACTTGCAGAGGTGCCAGAGCTCAAGTTTTTAAAACAGAGGTAAATGAAATTTTGAGACATGCACCCTTCTCGTTTACTTTGCGACCACCAGTTATCAATATCATCCATGCTAAACACATTAGTAGCGGTTCCCAAGCGATAAAGTAAAGGTTATTGCTCCATAGGAGTCTTTGTTTTATTATTTATAAGTTGTTTCTACAATTTGGGACCGGGAATACCTATTACCGCCCTTTTCTCGTGCAATGGTGAGTGACTAAACACCCATCCTGAGAATAACCCGCTTAGCATGGAAAATACCAACTACCTCTTGTCGCTCTATGAACAATCCAGGCACACAAAAAGGATATTTGTTTGAATTTCTTAGAGGTGGCACATGCAAATTTACTTAGGACGACAGTGTAATACCGCATATAGGTAGGTATGGTGGACTCATCTGAATAACTTGGGTTTCAGGTTTTTGATGTACAAGCAGAATTCCCACTTAGTACAGGCAAAGGCTAGCAAATATGTTCAGAAGCAGCCAGCTAGATAGCAACAACGGTCATGAACATGCATTAGGCATAAGTAACTTATCATCATATTTAGGAACAAATACAAACATGTAGTCCCAAGGGGCCGGTTTATTCTTCATAGCTAAACTGGGTCATTAAAGATGTGCCTCAAAAGAGCAACGTGCATTAGCCCCCAAGTGCCAAGTAAAATACTTGTATTATGCTTGGGACTTCCAAAAAGATAATCATAACATTGCCCGTCTCTGTTCATTGCAGGCTGAGCTCAGTATGAAAGAATCTCAAGTCACTATCTACAACAGAATATCAAGTCCTAGCAATCTGAAACTTCCAAAGCCAAGTCAGAACTAAAAACCACTTTGGAAAATGCTGAAAAGCTGAAGAAGGATTTCAGTGCTGAGAGAGCTGGCTAGGATACTGAAAAGGCAGCTATGTTAAAGAGAGCTGAAGGTGCTGAAGCTGCTCTTAAGCTGGTGACTGACGAGTTATCCGGTTTAAAGCATCAAATTAATAGCATGATGATGTCTGTTAGAACTACATCGGTATTTACGCAAAGACGAAGGGATGATGCAGTATACAGACGGTAGGTATTTCCCTTAGTGATGAGACCAAGGTTATCGAACCAGTAGGAGAACCTCCTAACACCACTTAAACGACCCATGCACACAAATAACAAATACTCACAATCTGACGTGTTAAAGGGGTTGTCAATCCCTTTTGGGTACGACACCTCAAGTAGGCAAGATAACGTGAGATAATTGTGGTAGATAGGATAAATAGATTGCAGAATAAATAAATTGCAGCAAGGTATTTTTGTATTTTTGGTTTAATAGATCCGAAAATAAAAGCAAAGGAAAATAGATCGCAAAGGAAAATATGATGAAAAGAGACCCGGGGGCCGTAGGTTTCACTAGTGGCTTCTCTTGAGAAAAATAGCAAACGGTGGGAAAACAATTACTGTTGGGCAATTGATAGAACTTCAAATAATCATGATGATATCCAGGCAATGATCATTATATAGTCATCACCTCCAAGATTAGTAGACCGACTCCTGCCTGTATCTACTACTATTACTCCACACATAGACCGCTATCCAGCATGCATCTAGTGTATTAAGTTTATTGAAAAACAGAGTAATGCAATAAGAATGATGACATGATGTAGACAAGATATATTTATGTAGAAACATATCCCATCTTGTTATCCTTAATAGCAACGATACATACATGTCGTTTCCCTTTCTATCACTGGGATCAAGCACCGTAAGATCGAACCCATCACAAAGCATCTCTTCCCATTGCAAGATAAATAAATCAAGTTGGCCAAACAAAACCCAAATATCAGAGAAGAAATACGAGACTATAATCAATCATGCATATAAGAGATCAAAGAAGACTCAAATAACTTTCATGTATAAAAACATAGATCTGATCATAAAGTCAAAGTTCATCGGATCCCAACAAACACACTGCAAAAAGACTTACATCATATGGATCTCCAAGAGACCATTGTATTGATAATCAAGAGAGAGAGAGGAAGCCATCTAGCTACTAACTACAGACCCGTAGGTCTACAAAGAACTACTCATGCATCATCACAGAGATGCCAATGGACATGATGCACCCCTCCGTGATGGTATCTAGATTAGATCTGGTGGTTCTGGACTCTGCGGAGGCTGTAATTGATTTTCGTCGACTCCCCTAGGGTTTCTGGAATATTGGGGTATTTATAGAGCAAAGAGGCAGTGCGGGGGGCCAACGAGGAGGGCACAACCCACCGGGGCACGCCTGGGCCCCCAGGCGCGCCTTGATGGGTTGTGCTCCCCTCGAAGCTCCCGTCAAGTGCTTTCTTGGCCCACTGGATGTCTTCTGGTCCAAAAAAATCCAGAAAAAGTTTTGCTGCATTTGGACTGCATTTGGTATTGATTTCCTGCGAGCTAAACAACATGCACAAAACAACAACTGGCACTATGTCAATAGGTTAGTACCAAAAATGATATAAAATAATTATAAAATTATTGTAAAACATCGAAGAATGATAATATAACAACATGGAACAGTTAAAAAATATAGATACGTTGGAGTCGTATCAGCATCCCCAAGCTTAATTCCAGCTCGTCCTTGAGTAGGTAAATGATAAAAACAGAAATTTTGATATGGAATGCTGCCTAACATGTTCATCATATTTTCATTTCTTTATAGCATGGACATTTGGACTTTTATATAGTTCAAAGCAATGGTCTAGTTTTGACATGAAGACTTTAATACTCAAGCATACCAGCAAGCAACCATGTCTTTCAAAATATCAATACTAAAGCAAGTTATCCCTAGCCCATTATGCTCAACCATTGATCCATTCATGAAACACAGTCGAATATTAGCTACACCCAATGCTCAAATACGATCATAGTGCCCCCTTAGTTGGTGCTTTATAAGAGAAGGTGGAGAGCCAATATTCAAAATAAAAATTTCATAAAAGTAAAAGAAAGGCCTTTTGCAGAGGGAAGTAGGGATTTGTAGAGGTGCCAGAGCTCAAAGCGAAAATTGAGAGATAATTTTTTTTTGGGAGGCATACTTTCCCACCAACGAAAACGACTTAGAGCTCCTAACAGTTTCCATGCTAGATAAATCATAGGCGGTTCCCAAACATAAAATAAAGTTTATTCCTTTTTCCACCATTACTTTCATTTTCCATGGCTAACCGTATCCACGGGTGCCCTCCATACCAACACTTTCCAAGAAATTTATTATTTGATAACGTAAAGTAAATTCATTTTCCATTTCGGGACTGGGCATCCCTAATACCTTTGCCCTACTCTTGTGTAATGACAACTGAATAAACACTTATCGTGAGAATAACACATCTAGCATGGAAAATATTGTGCACCCCGCACCGCCTTGTGAGCGGGAGAGCACACAAAAGAGAAATTTACTTTGAAAATTAGAGATGGCACATGCAAATTTTCTTAGAACGACATGAAAATACCGCATATAGGTAGGTATAGTGGAAACCTCGTACCCAAGCATTAAGCAACCAAGGCACTCCAAGGCACTCCAAGGACTCATATCACACAAGGCACTCCAAAGACTTAAAACACAAAGCAAAAAACCATGCTAGATGGCTTAATCTTGGGTACGAGGTTTCCACTATACCTACCTATATGCGGTATTTTCGTGTCGTTCTAAGAAAATTTGCATGTGCCATCTCTAATTTTAAAAGTAAATTTCTCTTTTGTGTGCTCTCCTGCTCATGAGGCGGTGAGGGGTGGACAATATTTTCCATGCTAGATGTGTTATTCTCACGATAAGTGTTTATTCAGTTGTCATTACACAAGAGTAGGGCAAAGACTTATATCCACTCGGGGGGTATCCCCAAGCATAACCCATTCATATTTTATTTTTGCATTATATCTATTGTATTCCAACTTTTCTATGGCAAAAACTCATCAAAGAAAACCATAGAATCATCAAAACAAGCACCCAACGCAAAGAAAACAGAATCTGTCAAAAACAGAACAGTCTGTAGCAATCTGACTACTTCGAATACTTCTGTAACTCCAAAAATTATGAAAAATTAGGACGACGTGAATAATTTGTTTAATTTGTTTATTAATCTTCTGCAAAAAGAATCAACTCAAAAACACTCTTCTGATAAAAATGAAAAATAATTTCGTGAGCACAAAAGTTTCTATTTTTTCAGCAAGATCAAATAAACTTTCACCCAAATCATCCCAAAGGCCTTGCTTGGCACAAACACTAAGTCAAACCACGAAAACACATCTATTCAGAGGCATAACTGTGTCTTTTATTGAAAACAGGAAGAAAACCAAAAATCAAAAAGATATAAGCTGGGTTGTCTCCCAACGAGCGCTATCGTTTTACGCCCCTAGCTAGGCATAACACGTAGGATCTAAGTTTTGTCATCCTTATCCGCCAATTCTTTGATCGAACCTTAGGATTTTCCAAGGATTTTGGGACGGAGGGAGTATGATGTATCGCACGTGCCGGAGCAGCAGGGGCGCTGCTACCTCTCGCATGCTGCGAGTTGAATGTTACTCTAGCCTCAAGCGGCCCCTAAATGGGCCGGTCCAGCGCGAAAATAGTGCCGGCTTTTGAGTACACAATTTTTTTATTTTGCCTTTTTTTAATTTTACTTATATCTTATAAATGCAAATTATTTTATTTAAATTTTAAAAATTGTTAATTTCTTGTTTAAAAAATGTTCATAAAGTTTTAAAAAATATTCGTAAAACCTTTATAACTATTGATAACATTCAAAAAAGTATTCGTCAAATTTTAAAAGATGTCCATGTTTCAAAAAGTATCTTCATGATATTTTAAATAAATGTAAATATAATGTAAACTTCATGAACATTTTTTATATGCATGATATGGAATCTTTCATGATCATCTTCAATCTTCTGTTGAAGCGTTGTGACAGCCAATATTTCATTGCCGTGGCAACCATTTGAAAAGATATTCTTAGATAAAAACATGTTCAGGAGTTTTATTATTTGGTGAAATTTTTGCAAATTTTAAAAATGTAAATGAATTCTAGGAATGTATGCAAATATATAAAGTTCAGAATTTTGTAAAAATTTATGTGAATTTTCAAATGTTCGTCAAATTATATTGGCAATAAAAAAATTCATGAACTCATAAAGCATTCGCGATTTAAAAAAAAATTCATGAATTTAATAAAATGCTAGTGATTTATTTTTATATTACATTTTTTACAATTTGAAAATATATTCATGAATTGGGAAAAAGTTCACAAATTGGTTAAAATGTTCGCCAATTTGAAATGTGTTAACTAATTTTAGAAAGAAAATAAAAAGAATGAGATTTTATAGAAAAAGTGAAAAAAAGAAAATCAGAAAAATCGGTACCTAAGAAAAAACCCTTATGGTACCTTTCAAAGACTGAAGGAATTTCGAGAAGCTTTGTCAAACCAACAAAATCTTCTTCCCAACGGTTCTGTACTTCTGTGTAGTGCGTGATGGGCTGGCCCAACTATAAAGCTAGTGAGCGGTCGTGCCGACGAGTGATACATATCATTCGCATTGGGGTGTCTTAGGCCTAAAGCTTCAACGGGGTTGGCCTTCTTGAATAATCAGACGTTCTCCAGGCCTAGTTACAATTTTGTTTAATTTTCTTACAAAAACACGAGTTCTGCATTTGAGGAGAAAAACAGAAATAACTAGGACCTATTTCACAAGCTATGAAAATATAATAAAATCCAACTAGAAAACAAAACATAATAAATCAACAAAATGAAGAAAAACAATAAAGGTAACTATAAGGCCTAGGCCCACGAGGGAGCGTGTTTGCTCAACACTTCTTGGGTTGCATTGAGGTGGAATAGACAGGAATTGCCCAAATAAATGACTATCCTCCGGTAACGAAATTGGTGTCAGAGGGCTACTATTTCTCCCATGTTGTCAGTAGAATATTACGCTTTCCTACACCTGGCTTTGGGCAGCCTGGCCTGGATGGCCCGACCCAACCAAGCCAGAAAAAGCCCTACCTTGCCATCGGGTCGGGCCTGGATCTAGATTTTGAACCCGATGGCCGGGCCAGGTTGGACTCGGGCCTGTCGTATTTGCAGTTTAACAAAGAGGCCCAGCCCGAGGCTCGATATGCCGGGTTTGGGCCTGATTCATAGGCCCAATGGACGGGCCGGGGCGAGCTCGGGCCTAGGTTTTGCATTAGGCTTTGGTAGGCCCAGCCCGAAGCCTGACCCGGCCCGAGGGATGGCGAGGTATACGCTTGTCTCAGGCGGCCCCTAAGTGGGCCAGCCTAGCGCGACAATAGTGCCGGCTCTCGAGCACATTTTTAAAAACCCTTTCCTTTTTATATTACTTTTAGTTATATCTTGTAAATAGAAATTATTTTATTTAAATATTCAAAATATCTTATCAATTATGTAAAAAATGCTCGTAGAAACTTTAATTCAAAAAAGTATTCGTCACATTTAAAAAGATGTCCACGTTTTAAAAATATCTTCATGGCATTTTAAATAAATGTTAATAAAATGTGAAACAATGTTCTCACAATTTAGAAAACTAATATATTGTAATCAAAAGAATATATAGGTAATGTACAAACTTATATATAATGTAAAAACTGTTTGCATGGTTTAAAAACTGTTTTCTGCAATATAACATATGTTTCTCACATTAAAAAATGTTTATACAAATTGTTAACTTAATTTCAGAAAAAAATATTCCATATCACTCAAAAACAATGTTCATGACATTTTAAGGAATGTCCACGCCTTTAAAAAGAAATCCTCACATTTTCCGAAATATATATATATATACGAAGTAAAAAATGTTGATATAGTTTGAAAAAAATGCGCAACATGTATTTCATTTAACATTTCTTCACGTAGTTCAAACACGTACTTTTCCAAAACAACATGTTTTTGAAAATAAATGTTCTTCATGTATTTAACAAATGTTCTACTTGTATCAAAGATATATTCCACATGTATAGGAAAAATGTGAATCATGGTTTTCAAAAAAATGGATATATATATATAGGAAAAACCAATAAAAATAAAAATAATAATGAGACCTAAGTAAACCAAAGAAGATTATAAAGAAAGAGATATAAAAATTAAAATCAATAAATAAATAAAACCCAATGAGAATCTAATAAAATCGATGAAAGCCATAAAAATTAAATAATAAAAACTGCAGTAAACCACACAAAAACCAAATAAATAAATAAAATTGAACCCATAGAAAACCAAAGAAAACCGTAACAGAAAACACCTAATAATTGAAAAAATTATCCAATGAAAACGTAAAAAATACTGGAAAATAATAAAAAGAAAGAAAAAACCAATGAAAATAGTACAGAAAACAGAAAAGGTAAATAGAATTGAAAAGCCAAGAAAAACTTGAAAAATGCATATAAATGGAAAGATAGAAAAAAAATAAAATAAAACCAAAGAAAACTGATGTAAAAAGTAAAGAAAAACATAGATTATAAATCTGGACCAAATATTCCAATAATTAACAACCTAAAGGAATAAAAAAATTAAATGCACAACGGTTGCAACGACCGAGCGAGCTAAGACAACCAACATACAATGACTATTATTAGAGACTCAAGAGCTCGTACGACACTGTCATTAGAGAGTTGAATGGCGGATTTGTCGCGTCAGTAAATAGGAAATCGATTGGTGCAGAGATGTTCTTACGGCCGAGGCAATGGCCTTATGGTTTGGTCTCAATTGGGCAACTACAGTCGGGTGTAACCACAAAGAGCTGAACTCCAACAACATCGAGGTGATAGAGACAATGTAGAATGGAGGTCACCATTTCGTTCTATTAGCGACAATTTTTTTATGATATATATCACCTTGTGTGTGATTTTCTGCATATGCTAGTACTGATTGCTTTATCTTTTTAGATCCACGGGTGTGTATGTCAAAATGTTGCCAAGTTAGCTCCTTACAATCCTGCCCCATTTGCCAGAAAGTGATCAAACGGGTCAAATCACCCGATCAATGCTTTTTGTAAAAAGTTTACCATAAATGCGATGTCTTTTGCAAATAATTAGGGACCAGGTAGTTTTCCGCCAACCTAACCTCAAATGTGGTTGTTTTCTGCAATCAACTCGCCCCCGGAGTGAGGTGCGGCCTCCGTCCATGGAGACACTGCCAGAGAAAGGGCGGGGAGAAGCGAGGCGGGCGAGGAGCAGCATCGGCAATGGCTGGAGGCAACATCGGGGGCGGTGGGAGGCCTGGTCAGCGGCGCTGACAACCCCTAGTTTCTTTCTTCCTCTCGTATCGCGAGATGGGATACGGTGAAGGCGAATGATTTTTCTTCTTCTTCAGGGCTGGTCGTGTGGGTTGCCAGGGGAGAACCCATAGTGGCATTTGCTTTGTAATTCTGTGCAACTAGGAGGCAAGGAGATTGGCCCTTTCGTTTTTAACTTTTGAGTGATTGTTGCGGGGAGCCATGATACCCCCAGCTTATTTTCATTGTGAAGGAGATGAAGATGAAAATAAGTTAAGTTCAACCCATCAAAACGAGCTCTTTGGGCTTTTGACTTGTTTTGACAATAAGCCAATATAAGCTCAAAAAACCGGCCCTAATGGTATCTTCAACGGCAACCCACAAATTCCCCCCTGCATCCATCTGCAGACAGGGGGACCAGTCTGAGGTTACTGATGCGGAAGGTCGCCATCCAACCGTAGCCGCATACATTTCGAACTCTTTTTCAACAAAATGGGTGAAATTCGTGTAAACACGAGCATATTTCATATAAACATGTCGGATTACATACAAATGCTGGGTAACATAGCATGCAATTTCAAAAAAATTCCTACGCTCACGCAAGATCTATCTAGGAGATTCATAGAAATGAGGGGGAGAGAGTGTGTCTACGTACCCTCGTAGACTGTAAGCAGAAGCATTTGACAACGCGGTTGATGTAGTCGAACTTCTTCTAGCTCTGGCCGATCAAGCACCGAATGTACGACACCTCCGAGTTATACACACGTTCAGCTCGGTGACGTCCCTCGTCTTCTTGATCTAGCAAGGTGTCGAGGTAGTAGACGAGTTTCGTTAGCACGACGGCATGGTGATGGTGATGGTGAAGTGATCCGCGCTGGGCTTCGCCTAAGCACCGCGAGAATATGTCCGGGGGTTTAAACTGTGGAGGGGGCGCCGCACACGACTAACAATTGATGTTGTATGCTAGGGGTGCCCCTCACC
>NC_041387.1:667076936-667088049 GCF_002162155.2 Triticum dicoccoides | reverse complement strand
AGGAAGCCAGGGGCGCCCCAAGTAGGCCAAATCCTTCTTGGGGTCTCTCCCCAATTCGGCCCCCCTTTCCTTATTTGCCGGAGAGGAAGGAAAGAGGAGGGAGGAGGGAAGGAAGGGGGAGGCCGAATCCCCCCCCCCTTTCATTTTCCCTTCCCCTCTTTCCTTCTCCTCCTGGTTCGGTCCATATGGGGGGCGCACCAGCCCCTGGTGGCTGGTGCGTTTCCCCTCTTGGCCCAAAAGGCCCATATCTTTTGCCGGGGGTGCCCGGAACCCCTTCCGGTGACCCGATATGTACCCGATACCCTCCAGAACAATTCTGGTGTCCGAATACCATCGTCCTATATATCAATCTTTACCTCTCGACCATTTTGAGACTCCTCATCATGTTCATGATCTCATCCGGGACTCTTGAACAACATTCGGTCACCAAATCACATAAC
Source organism: Triticum dicoccoides (assembly GCF_002162155.2). NCBI lineage: Eukaryota > Viridiplantae > Streptophyta > Magnoliopsida > Poales > Poaceae > Triticum > Triticum dicoccoides. Next base: position 667,087,609 of record NC_041387.1, on the reverse strand, counting down.
TCATATAATACAATATCGTCATCGAACGTCAAGCGTGCGGACCCTACGGGTTCGAAAACCATGCAGACATGACCGAGACACCTCTCCGATTAATAACCAATAGCGGAACCTGGATGCTCATATTGACTCCCACATATTCTACGAAGATCTTTATCGGTCGAACCATTATGACAACATACGTTATCCCCTTATCGGTATGTTACTTGCCCGAGATTCCATCGTTGGTATCTTCGTACCTAGTTCAATCTTGTTACTGGCAAGTCCCTTTACTCGTTCCGTAATACATCATCCTGCAACTAACTCATTAGTCACTTTTCTTGCAAGGCTTCTTATGATGTGTATTACCGAGAGGGCCTAGAGATACCTCTTCGCTACTCGGAGTGATAAATCCTAATCTCGATCTATGCCAACCCAACAAACACCTTTAGAGATACCTGTAGAGCATCTTTATAATCAACCAGTTACGTTGTGACGTTTGATAGCACAAAAGGTATTCCTCCATTATCGAAGAGTTGCATAATCTCATAGTCGAAGGAATATGTATTTGACATGAAGAAAGCAATAGCAATAAAACTGAATGATCATAATGCTAAGCTAACGAATGGGTCTAGTCCATCACATCATTCTCCTAATGATGTGATCCTGTTTATCAAATGATAACACATGTCTATGGTTAGGAAACTTAACCATCTTTGATCAACGAGCTAGTCTAGTAGAGGCTTACTAGGGACACAGTATTTTGTCTATGTATCCACACATGTATCAAGTTTCTGGCTAATACAATTCTAGCATCAATAATAAACATTTATTATGAAATAAGAAAATATAAAATAACAACTTTATTATTGCCTCTAGGGCATATTTCCTTCAGTCTCCCACTTGCACTAGAGCCAATAATCTAGATTACATTGTAATGATTCCAACACCCATGGATTCTTGGTGTTGATCATGTTTTGCTCGTGGAAGAGGCTTAGTCAACGGGTCTGCTATATTCAGGTCCATGTGTATTTTGCAAATCTCTATTTCTCCCTCCTTGACTTGATCACAGATGGAGTTGAAGCGTCTCTTGATGTCTTTGGTTCTTTTGTGAAATCTGGATTCCTTCGCTAAGGCAATTGCTCCAGTATTGTCACAAAAGATTTTCATTGGACCCGATGCACTAGGTATTACACCTAGATCAGATATGAACTCCTTCATTTGCTGCTTCCGAAGCAGCTATGTATTCCGCTTCACATGTAGATCCCACCGCGACGCTTTGCTTGGAACTGCACCAACTGGCAGCTCCACCATTGAAAATAAATATGTATCCGGTTTGTGACTTAGAGTCATCTAGATCATGGTCAAAACTAGCATCAACGTAACCATATACGACGAGCTCTTTGTCACCTCCATAAACGAGAAACATATCATTGGTCCATTTCAGGTACTTTAGGATGTTCTTGACCGCTGTCCAATGTTCCACTCTGGGATTACTTTGGTACCCCCCTGCCAGACTTATGGCAAGGCACACATCAGGTCTGGTACACAACATAACATACATGATAGAACCTATGGCTGAGGCATAGGGAATGACTTTCATTTTCTCTCTATCTTCTGCAGTGGCCGGGCATTGAGCCTGACTCAATTTCACACCTTGCAATACAGGCAAGAACCCTTTCTTTGACTGATCCATTTTGAACTTCTTGAAAACTTTTTCAAGGTATGTGCTTTGTGAAAGTCCTATTAAGCGTCTTGATCTATCTCTGTAGATCTTGATGCCCAATATATAAGCAACTTCACTAAGGTCTTTCATTGAATTTTTTATTCAAGTATCCTTTTATGCTATCCAGAAATTCTACATCATTTCTAATCAACAATATGTCATCCACATATAACATTAGAAATGCTATAGAGCTCCCACTCACTTTCTTGTAAATACAGGCTTCTCCGAAAGTCTCTATAAAATCATATACTTTGATCACCTCACCAAAGCATATATTCCAACTCCGAGATGCTTCCACCAGTCCATAGATGGATCGCTGGAGCTTGCACACTTTGTTAGCACAGGATCAACAAAACCTTCTGGTTGCATCATATACAACTCTTCTTTAAGAAATTCATTAAGAAATGCAGTTTTGACGTCCATTTGCCAGATTTCATAATCATAAAATGTGTCAATTGCTAACATGATTTGGACAGAGTTAAGCATCACTACGGGTGAGAAAGTCTCATCGTAGTAAACTCCTTGAACTTGTCAAAAACCTTTTGCAACAAGTCGAGCTTTATAGACAGTAACATTACCATCATCATCAGTCTTCTTCTTGAAGATCCATTTATTCTCTATGGCTCACCGATCATTGGGTGAATCCACCAAAGTCCACACTTTGTTCGCATACATGGATCCTATCTTAGATTTCATGGCCTCAAGACATTAATCGGAATCTAGACTCATCATAGCTTCTTCATAGTTCGTAGGTTCGCCATGGTCTAGTAACATGACTTCCAGAACATGATTACCATACCACTCTGGTGTCGATCGTTGGTTGACCTACGAGGTTTGGTAGTAACTTGCACTACTAGGAAAAGGCTTACTAATGGCGCATCGGTTTTGCCTACTAATGGCGCACTACCGGTGCGCCATTACTATCACGCCACTAGTATTTTTTACTAATGGCGCACCACCGGTGCGCCATTAGTATCTGGTATACTAATGGCGCACCACGCAGTGCGCCATTAGTATAGCCCACGGTGCGCCATTAGTATCTGGTATACTAATGGCGCACCACATAGAAGTGCGCCATTAGTAACATTTTTTTCAAAAAAAAAATTTCAGGAATTTTTTTTCATTTTTTTATTTTTTTCCAATTTTTTTTCATTTTTTTCTTAATCTCAGGTCACTATGGCTTAATCTTAGGTCAATATGCTTAAACTCAGGTCAAATCGCACTCTATGGTCAAACTTCCCGAAAGGTCACACATCCTCACACTACTCCAGCCCAAGCACGCTTAACTTCAGAGTTCTATCCAACCCCAGCAACAGCTCACTTCACAGGCACTTGTTGATATATCTAGCATATCAATCCTATTATACCTTGTTGATGTCTAGGACTTTGTTCATGTTCATGACTATGATGAAATTTTGAAAAATATTTCAAACTTCCCGGTCATATTACGTATCATTTTTTGAAAAACAATTCAAAAAAAAAATTCAAAATCAATTTTTTTTTATTTTTTTTGCCTCTAGATCTTGAAAGCCCCCTAACTTTTTTTCCGTTAGGTTTTTGGTGATTTTCAAAATGTTTAACAGGGTTTCCCCAGTAAAATTCGGATGTAACTTTTCGAGTAGATGATTTTTCATATATAAAACTTTTTAATCCGAGTTCGTTGCAAAAGTTATGCCCATTTTACAAATTTCCAGAGAGATTTTGCAAATAAAGTCGAAATTTATATTTGTAAATTTTCCCAACAACTAGACCACATATCACATGAGAAACTAATTTTCTTTTATTTTTTTGACATTTTTATCATTTTTTTAAAACTGAAAAGGCGGTCCAGGGGGGTGCATTCGGGGGAAGCTGGGCAAACTAGTAATGGCGCACGTGGGGTGGTGCGCCATTAGTAGTTAAACTAGTAATGGCGCACCACACCCACGGTGTGCCATTACTAGTTTTGAAAAAATTAGAATTTTTTTTTACTAATGGCGCACCGTGGGATGTGGTGCGCCATTAGTAGTTGCACACTAATGGCGCACCAACACATGATGCGCCATTAGTATTTAGTAATGACGCACCACATGTACAGTGCACCATTAGTGTCCATCCCATCTATAGCCCTTTTCCTAGTAGTGTTGATCTGAAGTTTCATGATCATCATCATTAGCTTCCTCTCTAGTTGGTGTAGGCATCACGAGAACGGATTTCTCTAATGAGCTACTTTCCAAATTGAGTGAAGGTACAATTACCTCATCAAGTTCTACTTTCCTCCCACTCACATCTTTCGAGAGAAACTCCTTCTCTAGAAAGGCTCCATTCTTGGCAACAAAAATCTTGCCTTCGGATCGGCGTTAGAAGGTGTACCCAATTGTTTCCTTAGGGTATCTTATGAAGACGCACTTCTCCGATTTGGGTTCAAGCTTACCAGGATGAAGCCTTTTGACATAAGTGTCACAACCCTAAACTTTAAGAAACGACATCTTAGGTTTATTGCCAAACCACAGTTCATATGGTGTCATCTCAACGGATTTAGACGGTGCCCTATTTAATGTGAATGAAGCTGTCTCTAATGCATAACCACAAAAGGATAGTGGTAAATTGGTAAGAGACATCATAGATCGCACCATATCTAATAAAGTACGGTTACAACGTCCGGACACACCATTACACTGTGGTGTTCTAGGTGACGTGAGCAGTGAACCTATTCCACATTGTTTTAATGAAGGCCAAACTCGTAACTCAAATATTAGCCTCCGCGATCAGATCGTAGAAACTTTATTTTCTTGTTACGATGAGTCTCCACTTCTCTATGAAATTCTTTGAACTTCTCAAATGTTCCAGACTTGTGCTTCATTAGGTATATATACCCATATCTGCTCAAATCATCTATGAAGGTTAGAAAATAACGATACCCGCCGTGTGCCTCAACAATCATTGGATCGCATACATTGGTATGTATTATTTCCAATAAGTCATTGGCTCGCTCCATTGTTACGGAGAACGGAGTTTTAGTCATCTTGCCCATGAGGCATGGTTCGCAAGTATCAAATGATTAATAATCAAGTGATCCCAAAAGTCCATCTGCATGGAGTTTCTTCATGCGCTTTACACCAATATGACCTAAACGGGAGTGCCACAAATATGTTGCACTATCATTACAAACTTTGCATCTTTTGGCATCAATATTATGAATATGTGTATCACCACAATCGAGATTCAACAAAAATAGACCACTCTTCAAGGGTGCATGACCATAAAATATATTACTCATATAAATAGAACAACCATTATTCTCTGATTTAAATGAATAACCGTCTCGCACTAAACAAGATCCAGATATAATGTTCATGCTCAACGTTGGCACCAAATAACAATTATGCGGGTCTAAAACTAATCCCAAAGGTAGATGTAGAGGTAGCGTGTCGACGGCGATCACATTGACCTTGGAACCATCCCGACGCACATTGTCACCTCGTCCTTAGCCAATCCTTGTTTAATCTCTACCTCTTGTTTGGAGTTACAAATATGGGAAACCGAACTAGTATCAAATACCCAGGCACTACTACGAGCATTAGTAAGGTACACATCAATAACATGTATATCAAATATACCTTTGTTCACTTTATCATCATTCTTATCCGCAAAATACTTGGGGCAGTTCCACTTCCAGTAACCAGTCCCTTTGCAGTAGAAGCACTCAGTTTCAGGCTTGGGTCCAGCTTTGGGCTTCTTCCCAGGAGTGGAAACTTGCTTTCCAATCTTCTTGTAGTTCCCTTTCTTTCCCTTGCCCTTTTTCTTGAAACTAGTGGTCTTGTTACCCATAAACACTTGATGCTCCTTCTTAATTTCTACCTCCGCAGCTTTGAGCATTGCGAAGAGCTCAAGAATTTTTTTCTCCATCCCTTGCATATTATAGTTCATCACGAATCCTTTGTAGCTTGGTGGCAGTGATTGGAGAACTCTGTTAATAACACTATCATCTGGAAGATTAACTCACAACTGAGTCAAGTGATTATGATATCCGGATATTCTGAGTATGTGTTCACTAACAGAACTGATCTCCTCCATCTTGCAACTATAGAATTTGTTGGAGACTTCATATCTCTCAACTCGGGCATTTTCTTGGAATATTAAATTCAATACTTGGAACATCTCATATGCTCCATGACGTTCAAAACGTCTTTGAAGTCCCGATTCTAAGTTGTAAAGCATGGCACACTGAACTATCGAGTAGTCCAGATCGAGCTTGCCACACGTTCAAAACATGAGCATCTGCTCCTCTAGCAGGCCTTTCACCTAGCGGTGCATCAAGGGCATAATTCTTTTGTGCAGCAATGAGGATAATCCTCAAGTTACGGACCCAGTCCATGTACTTGCTACCATCATCTTTCATCTTAGCTTTCTCTAGGAACACATTAAAATTCACGGGAACGGTAGCACAGACCATTGATCTACAACATAGATATGCAAATACTATCAGGACTAAGTTCATGATAAATTAAGTTCAATTAATCAAATTACTTAAGAAATCCCACTTAGACATCCCTCAAGTCACCTAAATGATACATGATCCAAATCAACTAAACCAAGTCCGATCATCACATGAGATGGAGTAGTCATCAATGGTGAACATCTCTATATTGATCATATCTACTATATGATTCACGTTCACCCTTCTGGTCTCCAGTGTTCCGAGGCCATGTCTGTACATGCTAGGCTCGTCAAGTTTAACCCGAGTATTCCACATGTGCAAAACAGTCTTGCACCCGTTGTATGTGAACGTAGAGCCTATCACACCCAATCATCATGTGGTGTCTCAGCACGACGAACTGTCGCAACGGTGCATACTCAGGGAGAACACTTATACCTTGAAATTTTAGTTAAGCGATCATCTTATAATGCTACCGCCGTACTAAGCAAAATAAGATGCATAAACGATAAACATCACATGCAATCAAAATATGTGACATGATATGGCCATCATCATCTCGTGCTTTTGATCTCCATCTCCAAAGCATCATCATGATCTCCATCGTCACCGGCTCGACACCTTGATCTTCATTGTTGCGTCGTGGTTGTCTCGCCAACAATTGCTTCTACAACTATCGCTAACGCATAAAGTAATTATATGGCGGTTGCATTTCATACAATAAAGAGACAACCATAAGGCTCCTGCCAGTTGCCGATAACTTTTACAAAATATGAGCATATCATACAATAACATATATCACATCATGTCTTGACCATATCACATCACAACATGCCCTGCAAAAACAAGTTAGACGTCCTCTACTTTGTTGTTGCAAAACTAGTTGCATGTCTGTCGGTGGAACCGGTCTCATGAACGTGGTCATGTAAGGTTGGTCCAGGCCTCTTCATCCAAAAATACCACCAAATCAAAATAAGACATTGGGTAAGGTAGCATGCAATTTCAAAAAAATTCCTACGCTCACGCAAGATCTATCTAGGAGATGCATAGCAACGAGAGGGAGAGAGTGTGTCTATGTACCCTCGTAGACCGTAAGTGAAAGCGTTTAACAACGCAATTGATGTAGTCAAACTTCTTCTAGCTCCAATGTTATTCCCTTTGCCTTCGGTATGTTACTTGCTCGAGATTCGATCGTCGGTATCTTCATACCGAGTTCAATCTAGTTACTGGCAAGTCTCTTTACTCGTTGCATAATACATCATCCTGCAACTAACTCATTAGTCACTTTGCTTGCAAGGCTTCTTATGATGTGTATTACCGAGAGGGCGCAGAGATACCTCTTCGATACTCGGAGTGACAAATCCTAATCTCGATCTATGCCAACCCAACAAACACCTTCAGGGATACCTGTAGACCATCTTTATAATCACCCAGTTATGTTGTGACGTTTGATAGCACATAAGGCATTCCTCCGGTATCCGGGAGTTGCATAATCTCATAGTCGAAGTAATATGTATTTGACATGAAGAAAGCAATAGCAATAAAATTGAACGATCATAATGCTAAGCTAACGAATGGGTCTAGTCCATCACATCATTCTCCTAATGATGTGATCATGTTTATCAAATGACAACACATGTCTATGGTTAGGAAACTTAAACTTCTTTGATCAACGAGTTAGTCTAGTACAGGCTTACTAGGGACACTGTATTTTGTCTAGGTATCTACACATGTATCAAGTTTCTGGTTAATACAATTCTAGCATGAATTATAAATGTTTATAATGAAATAAGGAAATATAAAATAAAAACTTTAATATTGCCTCTAGGGCATATTTCCTTCAACAAACACGGTGGATTTTCATTACATTTTGAACATTTAGAACAAAAAGAAAAACAACCCAACGCTAAACCTATTCTACAGCGGCGTCGCCAAGCCCGTGTCTTCCTCCATCCGTTGTCTCCTTGAGCACCGATGATCAGACCCAATGAACGTGCGGTCTCCGGCGAGGAAGAGTAGAACATGGGAGACAGACCGACCCACATGGGCCATAAGGTACTGCAGCCACCTGTGGCCTACTCATCCTCAGAGGAGTCTGCGACCTGTTTGTCTGTTGGCGGTGGACGTGAGTTCCACTATGGAAATAATGGCGCTGACGTTGTCGTAGTCCCACCGGACCGCCCGATGGTTCGTCAGTGGCGCGTAGGAGGTGCAGCTGGCGTTGCTCTCCTCTGTAGGAGATATGCCCTAGAGGCAATAATAAATGATATTAATTATCTCCAAGTTCATAATTATTTTTATGTTCCATGCTACAACTGCCGTGGTTCTCGAGTCTGCAATAACATAAGGCTCGAAGGAAGATTCATATGCACGTGTGGAATAATAAATGGTAAAATGTATTCCTAGTCTGGCCTCTAAGACTAGCTCCAGTGTTGCATGATGGTTCTATTTTCCTAATCATGGGCATGACTATGCCGACAACTTTGAGGGCACTATGTTAGAGAACACTTGTGTTGAATCGACCCGATTGATGTTATGCTATGAGGTACATTCGTCACAAGTTAATGGTTTATAACACAGAGAAAGTTTACGTTTGCATAATTCCTTATACCATGAGAGTATCGAGTTTCTTCATGTTTGCTTCATGAACTTCGGGGTTTGTTAAACGTCATTCGTAAATGGGTGGCTATTACGACGGCTTACGGGTTCACGGAAAAGTATGTCAAGTAACATGATAGCTCAAGATTAAGATTTTCTCCTCCGACGATGGAGATATATCTCTGGCCCTCTTGGTGTTACGGTATCCATCATCGTCTGACCAGACACAGTGTGATTTGATCACAGGGATGCCGGAACACGAAAACGAGAAAACATAACAAAACTGGTAACGAGGTAACTAGCATATAGTGGACGAGTTGTCGATCCACATGGATGCAAATAAATCTCACCTCGGGTATTTGTAACATATCGCGAAGCAACAAGAATAGCACACAACAACTGGAGGTTCACTCGAGTATTCATTCGTGTGGGTGTATGGGTCAATATGGGTGTCCACGGCTTCGATGTTGATCATTGATCGGAACGAGTTCCGGCCATGTCTATACTTCACCTAACCTATAGGGTCACATGCTTAAGGGTCATCTATCTATTGAATACTAGACAGGAGTCTGAGAAAAAATCACCGAAAAAGTTTTGGACACACCGAAAAGGTTACGGAGAGAGAACAGCGGAATAGTTTCGGTAAAACCAACAAGTTATTTCGGGGTATTCCACTAAGTCAAATTGATTCCGGGACATGCCTGATAATTCTTGGAGGGTGCCAGAATTATTCTGGAAACTTCTGAGAATTTTCTGGGATAAAAACTAGAAATGGCAAGGAGCTGCCGAAACCACTTCAGATGCTTTTCACAGATGAAAATCACTAATCCAGAATTGTTCCGAAACACGCTGAAAATTATTTTAGCGGGTACTCGAAATGTTCTAAGTCCACATAAATATTTTCAGTTTGAAAGGACGGTGACAAATGTCGTCGTGAATAGTGAAATGCTTTTTGGATATTTTTATGGAAAGCCACCTTTTAGGGGTTTTCCCAAAAGGCTTCTAAAAGAAATTGGGGGATCAAGGAACCCCCTTTGGGGGCCCCCCATGAAGGTGGGACGTTAAAAGGTGCAGCTCCTCCATGGTGCTCCACTTGTCATCCCTTTATGCCCTTTGTGCCTTTTATGTGTGACATAAAGTGTGTGCTTTTTGGGGTTTTCATGTTTCCCCCTACCCCTTGGGGTTTCCTATAAATAGAGGTGGAGAGGCTCTCTCCACATCCAGTCTTTCTCACATACAAATGTCATGCATGATCTGGCCTTCTCTCTCCCTCCCAGGGAAATAGTTTTGTAGAGCCGAAAGGTTGTCTGGGTTCTAGCAGGAACTAGTTCTGGACGGTGAAGCCCTGCCGGATAGATGAGACAATATGTGTGCAACTCTGTAGAGATATCGTAGTTTCGGTCTTAGTTCGGGAGTGCCTCCTGAAGGGCTGTCCGTGTGACCGTTCGAGTTTCGAAGGTCCTCCCGAAGGGCTGTCCACGACACCGTCCGAGGGACTGTCCGACCGCCTCCTGGAGGGATGTCCGAGGGGCAGATGAGGCTATACATCCTCACGGATGGGAGGATGTAAATCCTAGCTACGGGGATCTGCACCACTGATCGTCATCGACTCTACTTCCGCTACGCTATGAGTCGGTAATGAAAAAGATCAAACCTTGTATGCGGTCTCCATAGTGGTCCTAGGCTGGTGCGTAGGTTGGAATTTTTTTTGTTTTTTGTCGCGTTCCCCTATAGTGGCATCATGAGCCGTGCTATCACTACTAGGGAAAACCCTAGTAGTAGCACGGGTTTTAAGGCTATCAGCAGCGCGGGCAGCCGTGCTACTACTACGACGCTACAACTAACAGTTAGTAGTAGCGCAGTCCGCACCTGCGCTACTAATGTTGACTATATCAGCAACGCTTTTCTGGAACGCGCTACTATTAGTTAGCTGTAGCGGCTTCCTAGCCCCTCGTT
>NC_041387.1:667018453-667076599 GCF_002162155.2 Triticum dicoccoides | reverse complement strand
CCCCGTTTCGGTTTCAATAAACTGCAATTTCCAGATACTAGGTACTACTAGATATCAATTTCATAAAGCATTATAGGTACGAGGTAGTACTCCCTCCATTCCAAATTACTCTTCGTGGTTATATTTCAAACCACAAAGAGTAATTTGGAACAAAGGGAGTAATAGATATCAATTTCATATATAGTCAACATGCATCCTCAAGCAGTACTAGGTGATATCGACGGTCATCATCATATGTAGTTCCAGATGATATCGATGACGATCATCATGTGTAGTTCTAGATGATATCGACGATGATCATCATGTGTAGTTCTAGATGATATAGCCACACACACATATCTAGTTCTAGATGATATCGAAGACGATCATCATCCTCAAGCCTGGGCGATGGGTGTTCCTGATAGTAATTAGGATGGCCTGTCGAACACGAAGATTCTTTCCATCAAGGAATGTCTTCCACCCAACCGAGTTTAAGTGTGTGCGACCGTCCGTGACCACATGGTAAGTACAAGTTCTGATGGAGACCCTTGCGGTAAAGCGTAGTCCAGCTGAGCCTTCTTCATCAGGCTCGATACCATATGTGACAGCCTGGTATTTTCCCTCTCTTCTTTGCCTGATTCTCAGTTGATTTGAATTTGAAATTTGGAGTTTGAATATTTTCATATGGACTTAAACACTCTGGTACCCCTTGGCTTTCGCCCAAGTGCCTCATTTCCCTCTCTAGCCATCACTCCCTCTCCGGTTCATCTCAAAATATCATTTGGAATATTTTTCTTTAATGAAAAATATTCATTTCCCTCTCTTAAACCCTAGCTAGCTCAATGTGCTCCAAAGCAACCCCAATTTTTATGGCCCATAAAAATTTGAGAAAAATCCCAATTATTCTTTGAAACCTAGGGCACCTTTCTGAGCAAAAATATTTCATCACTTTTTGGAATATTTTGGCTACAAAAGATATTTTCTGTTCTGAGCAGAAATGGTAGTTTCTACATCAACTACCATTTTACTTGCTCTTCTGCGGCTGATCTTTCTTGTGGTTCATCACCTCAGTAGATTATTGCTAACCCCCAAAGCCCAACCCCCAACTCCCAGTAGATTGACCATAGTAAACTCTCAAAGTTACTGTCCAGAAACTTACATAGCGTGTGAAATCTTTTCTACTGCTCCTGAGACCAAACCCAAGCATCGTAACATTCAAAACTACCGAACAACAAGCCAGACATGAACTTTGGAGCTAGTTCGGCCTAAGCGCAAAGTTCACATGGTGACCGCGTTCGTCGAGGCGTGCTGGCATGCAAACGACGCGCTCTGAGTGCCGCCGAGCGCTCCGTTGCGCGCGTGCTTGCTGCCCCGCTCGCCTGAGCGTGCCAAACCGCACCACCATCATCGTCCGAACCCCCTTAACTCCGCCCTGGCACTCGCAGACGCCGGAGCTCACCGCAGCGAGCATGGGCACGGTCCGGCCAACGTAACAGTGCGGTGCGCACTGTGCTCGTCGCCTTCCTCTCGCCCGTGTGCTCGTCCCCGTTTGCCAACAGTCCCCGCATGAGCTGCGTCTTCGTCTCCCCCTCTCACTACGCCGTTCATCGCCGGGCACCGTGGCCAGGTGTCCACTGGCGGAGCTCGAACCCTCCTCGACGCTCGGCTATAAATAGCGCCCTTCCCAGCCTCCTCGAGCACCATCCACCACTCCCACGCACTCCTCGATCGCGTAGATAGCCGTAGCCCGTCCGGGCAGGCCGCGGGCCGCCATTCTTCGAGCTCGAGCTCACCGGAGGTCCCCTTGGGCCGTCTCCTCTGCTCTAGCCCCTCCCAGGCCAGGGCAACCCTTCCAGGGCCTCCGACACTCTCCGGTGGTGCCGTTCCGCGTGGTTGGAGCCCCTGGAGTCGCCACCGTTTGCCGTCCTCTTCTTCTCCGGTGACCTCCGCCCTCTGCCTCCGCTTGATAGGTTGAATCCGACGCCGTCCGACCACCCCGAGCTACTCTGCAGGTATGGGCAGGTGCTCCTCCGTCTCCTCTCTCGACCCCCCCCTCTCGTTTTGCCAAGGAGCCCTCGTCACCGGTGTGTGCTCGGACAAAGCCGCGCCGCTCTCTATTTCCCTCTCTCTCTCTCCTCTTCACCTGACTAGCAGGGCCCGCTAGTAAGCCACTCATTACTCGCGCGAAGCGGTACGAGTGGTGGCGCCCCGAGGCTTTTACGCCTTCGATGTCACCCCCCTGTCTGTTTTATTTAAATTCAAATTAATTTTTATCCAGAGAGCTTCAAACGGGCAAAACTCTTTAACCATAAGTCCAAATGAATTGATTCTTTTTGTGTTGTGTTCTCTATTAAAAAATCTAGAAGCTCACCAAAGATGGGATTTTTCCGTGCTATCTAGATTTTCTGGTGAATTTCAGAAGGTTTCTTGATATTTTCTTCTTGTGTTTAAATTTATTTTTAGAGGGTGAGGCTTGTCTTGAGGATCACTAGGAGGCTTGTCAACCTCATCTGCACTAAGGCAAGCCACATCAACATTTTCATGGTACCATTTCAATATTTGTGATTTTCTTACATGAACCAATGATTTAATCCATGCATTTAAATCATTGTGATATTTATATTCTGTTAATTGCTTGCTTTAGGTAATATGCTCGATTTACAGAAAGTTTGAAGTTAGTTTAGTTGGTAAATAAACTAGGATATATTTTTGAGTGATGAAAGAATAATATGGTTATGAATATAAATAATTAGTTTAGTTATTTTCTTGCATAAATAAAAACGGTAAAATTTGCTAGAAAGATTCTGTTTAAAGTGAGGTTTTACCTTAATGAGAGAAGTTTCATGATGTGTTGATGTTGATGCTTAGTGTGGATATATTTGGCTCAGTCATTCCCGTTGATATGTGATGCATATGTTAGTGTAGCATGTCATGGCATTATGACACCGGTTATTTTCACTTTTAGTTGAACCTGATAATAACACAACTTGAAGATATTGTTGACCGGGTCATGGTGCCGCTGAATCGAGTTTTTCCCAGTGCAACCACATTTGCCGGTATGGTACGACCTTTATTCGTTCCATTGTCATGCCTATGGTCGGTGCCTCCAACTAGGAAAGGTTATGGGCGTGCGTTACCCTGGCCCGGTAAGCAGACATAACCTTGTGTGCCCGTTGTTGAGTTTATGGTACTGGGTCCCCTAGTGGGATCGTTTATGTTTTGGCAATGACGGTGCTCGTTGTGTCTTTGGTAGACACAGGACCACCCAGGACTAGCCAAGTGGGGAGTTAGTCAGAGTTGCCGGGAAAGTGTCATCGCAATGGGCGGGTGAGGGAGTCCTGGATTAGGGGGAGTCCGGATGGCCGGACTAAGACCTTTGGCCGGACTCCCGGACTATGAAGATACAAGATTGAAGACTCCGTCCCATGTCCGGATGGGACTTTCCTTGGCGTGGAAGGCAAGCTTGGCGATACGATATGAAGATCTCCTCCCATTGTAACCGACTCTATGTAACCCTAGCCCTCTCCGATGTCTATATAAACCGGAGAGTTTTAGTCCATAGGACGAACAACAACCATACCATAGGCTAGCTTCTTGGGTTTAGCCACTCGATCTCGTGGTAGATCTACTCTTGTACTACCCATATCATCAATATTAATCAAGCAGGAGTAGGGTTTTACCTGCATCGAGAGTGCCCGAACCTGGGTAAAAACATCGTGTCCCTTGTCTCTTGTTACCATCCGCCTAGACGCACAATTCAGGACCCCCTACCCGAGATCCGCCGGTTTTGACACCGACATTGGTGCTTTCATTGAGAGTTCCGCTGTGTCGTCACCATCAGGAAGGATGCCGCATCCCGTCTTTAAAGACGGCGTCGTTGCTAAAGGAGCTTTGGCTGTCGGCCAAACTCTCCGGCTAGGCAGGTTTTTGATGCCCGCATGTCCGGCCGCCACGCCGACGATGACCTCTCGGGCCATCGAAAGCAATCTTCACATTAGCTCGGAGCTTGCCGAGCAGTTAGATCCAATGGAGCTCCTCTCCCTGAACGAGCTCTTGGATCGCATCGCGGCCCTGGGAGTCGCTACTGATTACGACCAGATTGGGCTTAAACCCGATCAGAGAGAGATCGACTCTCCCTAGGTCACCCATCACGTTGAAGTGGTGGAAGAACAATGCGGCGAGTCTTCGCCCGCCCTAAGGACCAGATGTGTCCGGATTCCCGATCCCTCCATGTCGGACACCCGCGGAGGGGAGGATGTCGCCCAAACCCTGAACCTAAAGTCAGGCAGTAGGCCTGATTCATTGAATAATGTCCAAGAAAGCCGGCTTCCGAATTCGGAAACCGCTTGGCCCCTGAATCTTACATCGGGCAAGGTTCCGGATTTAATTCCACCCGCCCACCCAACTATGCGGGATTTATCCCTAATACGGGAAGAGCCCGAAGAAACAGTACACCACTACTGGGCCAGATTCCTCCTGGTTATGAACAGGATAAAGGACTGCCGTGAGAAAGAAGCAATTTCACTCTTCTGTAACAACTGCACGGACATCGGAATCCTCAATGCCATAAGTCGCCGCGAAATTACACGATTCGCCGACTTGACATCCATAGTACGAAAGTACTGTGCGACTGAAAGCGTTCGGAAAACCGAAGATAAATTCTAGGACAATCCAGCCCCGAATATAACACGAGTCCGAAACAAAAGGGCGCATTATCGCCAGGCATCTAAGCCAAACATCAAAAAACAAAAACCCTCTACAGGGTACGGGACCGTACTAGAAGTATGGCTCAATGGACCCTGTAAAATTCATAATTCAGGGTTAGCCACACCAACGCATAGCCTTAGAGCATGTTGGATACTACGGCAGGTGGCCCAAAGTGGCGAGGAGCATTTAACTCCAGCACCCGAAGAATACCTCCCCAGTACGGTGTCGACAGTCTTTGAGACCTTCACATCAAACAATGCAAGGAAACGAACGCTCCGCAACCTTGCCCAAGTCTACCAAGTAGCAACAATAAACCCATGGAGTAACACGGCTATAACCTTTAATGCCAGTGACGAACCTAAATTCCGGACAGCCCGAGCACCAGCCGCACTGGTCCTCAGTCTGATAGTGGATGGCTTCCGACTTACAAAGGTACTCATGGACGGTGGCAGCGGACCCAACCTCATCTACGAGGAAACCCTACGGAAAATGGAAATTGACTGGAGCCGCATTGAGCGAAGAAACACAACTTTTAGGGGAATAATTCCAAGCCGGGAAGCATGTTGTTCAGGAAAAATCACACTGGATGTGGTGTTCAGCACGCCGGATAATTACAGATCCGAGGAGGTCACGTTTCAAGTGGCCCCGTTCAGCAGCGGATACCACGCTCTGCTAGGGCGAGAAGCATTTACAATTTTCCAAGCCATACCCCATTACGGGTACATGAAGCTCAAAATGCCCGGACCCAACGGAATCATCACTCTCGCAAGTGATCCGGACATAGCGCTCCGCGCTGAAAACAAGACAGCCGCACCGGCCCTGGAGGCATTATTGTAGGCCCTAGCGGCCGAGGAATTAACTGCGTTGCGCTCTACGGTGGACAGGGACGATGATATACTAGACAAGAGATCCAAGTCCACCTCTTTTAAACCAGCGGACGAAATAGTCAAATTCCAAGTCCATCCAACGGACCCTACAAAAACGGCCTCCATCAGGGCACAACTAAAACCCGATGTAGACGCCGCTCTTAGAGACTTCCTGTGAGAAAATTGGGACATTTTCTCCTGGCACCCCTCAGATATGCCAGGAATCCCGCGCACGCTGGCTGAGCACAGCCTGTACATCCTAAAAGGGTTTAAATCCGTCAAGCAGACTCTACGGTGTTTTTCCGAACCCAAGAGACAAGCCATGGGAGAGGAGCTAGCAAAACTGCTGGAAGCCGGATTCATCAGAGACATAAAACATCCGGACTGGCTAGCAAACCTGGTGATGGTACCAAAGAAGGATTAATCTTGGCGCCTATGTGTCGATTTCAAAGACCTAAACAAGGCCTGTCCAAAGGACCCTTTCCCACTTCCCCGAATTGATCAAATCATCGACGCCACCGCAGGACACGACTCATTGTGTTTCCTCGATGCATACTCTAGCTACCATCAAATCAAGATGGCAGAGTCAGACCAAGCCGCAACGGCATTCATCACCCCATACGGCCCATTCTGCTTCAACACGATGCCCTTCGGGCTCAAAAACTCCGGTGCAACATATCAGCGCATGATTCAGACATGTCTGGCGAACCAGATCGGCAAAACAGTTGAAGCATACGTAGATGACGTGGTCGTCAAAACAAAACACGTCGATACTCTAGTAGAAGACTTGAGGCTCACGTTCGACAATCTCCGAACATATGACATTAAGCTCAACCCGGAAAAATGCGTTTTTGGCGTACCGGCCGGAAAGCTCTTGGGCTTCATCGTATCTGGTAGAGGAATTGAAGCAAACCCAGCCATGATCCGAGCTCTGTCACAATTGGATACCCCAAAGGACCTCAAACAAATACAAAAACTGACAGGATGCATGGCGGCTCTAAGCCGCTTTATCTCCCGCTTAGGAGAAAAGGCATTACCCCTCTATCGCCTCCTGCGGCGCACCGACCACTTCGAGTGGACGGATGCCGCCACGGCCGGACTCGAAGAAATAAAAGCCATACTGGCAACAAATCTGGTCCTGGCCGCGCCCAACACGGGCGAACCAATGCTATTATACATCGCGACAACCCATCAAGTTGTAAGCGCGGTGCTCGTCGTCGAACGAGAAGCGGACGAACACAACTTCCCCCTCCAAAAACCAGTGTACTACGTGTCCATTGTACTAACTCCATGCAATTCACGGTACCCGCATTATCAAAAGATAGTGTACGCGGTGTTCATGGCATCCCGGAAGTTGCGACACTACTTTCAAGAGTGCTCCATAACAGTGGCATCCGAAGTACCCCTTAATGATATTATAAACAACCGCGACGCAATGGGCCAGATTGCCAAATGGGCCATCGAGCTCCTCCCATTCGACATAACCTACAAGCCAAGGCGAGCTATTAAGTCGCAGGTTTTGGCCAACTTCATCGCCGAATGGACTGAAGCCGAACTCCCTAAAGAGTACGGCGCATACTCCAACTGGATCATGCACTTCGACGGCTCCAAAATGTTGGCTGGCCTGGGGGCTGGCGTCGTTCTGACGTCCCCAACCGGAGACACAGTCCAATACGTACTTCAGATAATGTACACGGATTCCAACAACGCAGCCGAATACGAGTCCCTTTTACATGGCCTTCGGATGGCAGTCTCCATGGGCATTCAGCGCCTAGAGGTCCGTGGGGATTCAAACCTCGCAATATCCCAAATAAATGGAGACTTCGACGGCAAGGATCCGAAAATGGTAGCTTACCACAATGCCATCTTAAAGATGTCAGCTCGGTTTGAGGGGCTTGAATTTCATCACATAGCCCGGGAAAATAACCAAGCAACAGACATGTTGGCACGCATTGGCGCCAAGCGCGAGGCCGTCCCTCCCAACAACTTCCTAGAAAGGATGTTCAAGCCATCCGTATCATGGGGAGGAGAATCCGGAAACAATAGCCCGGACACAACTACACCACCCCTCATCGAACATTCTGACATAGTTGGGGGCTCCACCAACGAAACAACACCGTCAGCCCACGCAATAATGGCAGTCATTGCCCCTTGGACAGAACCATTCCTAGCCTACCTAACTAGGCAGGAACTTCTCGAGGACCAAAACGAGGCCCACTGCATAGTGCGACAATCTAAAGCCTACAAAGTCCATGAGGGAGAGCTTTACAAGAAAAGCACAACCGGAGTCCTTCAAAGGTGTATCTCCGAAGAGGAAGGGCGAGACCTTTTGGCTGAAATTCATGCCGGACTCGGCGGGCACCACGCCGCAGCCTGGGCCCTTGTAAGCAAGGCCTTCCGTACCGGATTTTATTGGCCAACGGCCCGGGCAGACGCTCAGGACTTAGTGCAACGATGTGTTGGTTGCCAGTTATTCACCAACCAAAGTCACATGCCGCCTACCGCCCTACAAACTATACCCATTACCTAGCCTTTCACGGTCTGGGGGCTTGACATGGTCAGACCCCTTAAAGGAGGAACCCACAAGCAAAAATATCTACTGGTCATGGTGGACAAATTCACCAAATGGATAGAAGCCAAGCCTGTAAAGACGGCCGAATCCGGACCAGTGATAGACTTCATATCCGGGGTCATACACCATTACGGCGTCCTCCACAGCATCATAACCGACAACGGCACAAACTTCACGGCCGATGAAGTCAAACTTTGGTGCAAAAACATGGGCATCAAGCTTGACTATGCTTCAGTCTATCACCCTCAAACTAACGGTCAAGTCGAACGGGCCAACGGTCTCATTATGAGCGGCATCAAACCCAGACTAGTGCGATCCCTCAAGGAATATAACACGCACTGGGTAGAGGAGCTTGACTCTGTACTCTAGGGGCTGCGGACCACGCCGAATTGCACTACCGGATTCACACCATTTTTTATGGTATACGATGAAGAGGCAGTACTGCCATGCGACATAATCCATGACTCACCTAGAGTGCGCATGTACGAAGAAAGGGAAGCCGAGCTCGATCGGCAGGACAGCTTGGACGCATTGGAAGAGGAGCGCGACGTGGCAAAAGCTCGTTCCGCATTCTATCAACAGCAGGCTCGAAGATACCAAAGCAGAGAAGTACGGGCCAAAACCTATAATGTTGGCGAACTAGTTCTACGCCTGCCGGACAAGAAAAAGGATAAATTAAAGCCCAAATGGGAGGGACCCTTCATAATCGACCAAGTACTGACCGGCGGAGTGTACCGTCTGCGAAACGGATCGGATAACCGACTCGAGCAGAACCCATGGAACGCAGCACGCCTACGAAGGTTCTATGCCTAGCGCCGGACTCCGTGTTCGTTTCCTTCCTCCGTCCCTTTGTTTTATTTTTTATTTTTATTTTTTATTGGCAGTCCGGGATTTTGTTCCTTCTCCCTACCCTTTTCCCTCACAAGCCCTTAGGGGCTTGCCTGTGCATTATTCGCACATACCCGACGCGCTACCTGCGCTCATAATACTTGGGGGCTTCTTTACCAAGAAGTTTATATAAAACGGGCCTCATGCCCAAAACATGTGTGATGCTTCCGCATGAACCTTTTATACACCATTATATGCATCGATATGACTTAAGTTTTGGCCAAGCTGGGTTTCCTGGCTCCTGTGCTTACCCCTACGTTCCCGTTCATTTGGCTAGGTGGTAAAGGGAGCACCTCTGCGATTGTTACTGCCGGGTCAGCCGGATGTGTACCTCAGACTGGGTGAAGCCGAAATCTAGCATTCTTAAGGGAATATTCGGTCGGTGAACTAAAAGATGATCTTTCGTATTTATTCATTTGCCCCCAGATGCTTTTCTGCTCTTTCTGGCAGTTCGGACATGCACTTTAGGGCATGCCTCCCAGGGAAAGGAACCCATAACGGAACTATTCTCCATGGAAGATGTTTCTTACTAACCATGTAATATAACATAACTAGTTGGGCACTTGTCTGCTAAAGCACTTATGACCCCTACGCCTTGTCTCCATGCATGCCCCGGTTCTTACATAATCGAGAGGGTATTCGGATACACTCCGGACTATAGGGTCCAGAGGTCGAAGTGAAAAGGTCCGCAATGACAAACGATCTACAATCCGGCTAGAAGGTATTTTTATGTCATTTTTATAGAGTCAATCCGACTCGGCATATTCTTCTTCAATACCATCCAACAGGCGGTTTAATTTACAGTCCAGTTGGGAATACTTTGCAGCCAGCTCCACCTGGCCATATGCTAAGCTGACTGGGATCTCCTTTCCGTCCGGACCTATAGGGCCGACCTCGGCCATGTGGTTTGGGTTAGCCTTCGTGTACCGAGTCTTCACCATGGCCCAGGCCTCCCTGGCACCTTGACGGCAAGACGATATCTTCCACAACCGGAAGTGCTGCCGCATTCCCTCCAACTTCTTTGTAAGCTCCTCAAGGCCTTCGGGCACGGAGAGGGATGTCCAGATAGCCTGGATGACACTCTGCATTGCCTGCCGAACTCGTTCGTGTAGTTGCAACAGCTCGGGAAGAAGGTCTCCCGTTGAACCGGGCATTTCCTCCGCAGGACGACCTATCAGCAGACCTACAAACATAGCTCTGTCAATCGACTTCCTCTCTGAATTCTTCTTTCGAAGAAGCACTTAATAAAAATGCCGCGTCGAAGTTGCCGATTCTCCTTCACGGCAGAAGACAGCTGAATACGAACATCTTTCAGTTCCTCGCCCAGCTGGGTATTGGCGTCTTGAAGCTTGTTCTTCTCTTCCCTCACCCTCGTCAGCATGCTCTCGCCAGCCTTTAGTCGGCGTAGTAGTTGTTGCTTGTCCGGATTTACTCCGGCCTCATCTGCATTATTATCATCAGGGTTGCACGCCTGCCGCATTTCAAAACGGAAGTATCTTTCGAAGCATATATTACCTGCGCGCGTCCCTTGACATTTTTTGAAGTGGCCAATGCGGCCTCGAGCTGGGCCTTGCACTCTTCGAGCTCCAGGGACAATTGCGTATTCTTCTTTGTAAGACACTGCATAGCACATGATCCTTCAAACAGTTATCTTCACTGTTTCATGTCTCGGGGGCTACTGACATATATAACCTTCAATTCTACTCACCTGTATGTCTTTCACATACTGCTC
Organism: Triticum dicoccoides; assembly: GCF_002162155.2. Taxonomy (NCBI): domain Eukaryota; kingdom Viridiplantae; phylum Streptophyta; class Magnoliopsida; order Poales; family Poaceae; genus Triticum; species Triticum dicoccoides. The sequence continues at coordinate 667,065,855 of NC_041387.1, read as the reverse complement.
CGTGGCTCTGGCTAGACCATTTTGAGCAGCACGGAGATACGCATCTCCTGTATTAAAGGCGTCCAATGCCTCTGGAGAAAAACACGCGTCACGAAGAATAGTCCGGCGATGCCTGTGGTTCAGGGCACTCTCCACCTCTGAATTGGTGGCAGATAGCCCATCGGCGTCCTCTGTCGGAGGAGCGCCCGAGGCGCGTCCCGTGTCCGCCTCCGCTTTCGGACCCGGCCTCGAACCTTGGCCGGCGGACATAGTCCGGCGGGCTCTTTTCTTTCTAAGAAAATCATGAGCATTAGTAAGACTCAAGGGCATAAACCCTAGGCGTTAAATTCGCACGCCATACTGTTGCGCCGGAATCTCGATCTGGTCCACACTTCTTTTTGGCACGCCTGGCTTCAGCGGCCCTTGTTGGCTGCTCACCGTGGGCTCGGCCTTCTGCCTCAAGGATTTACCCTGCGAAACGCTATTAGTTTACGGCATGCAAGATAAAGCATGAGAATACAGGGACTTCAGTCTTAGTTACCTTGGAGGCTGGAAGTAGTCCGGGATAGTCGGCCGTGATGGCCACCAAGGAGTTATCCTTGCTCAATTGATGAAATACTCCATCAATCAACTCCACGCATAAGTCCGGATCTTCTTGGGAGTCCGGATCGAGGGACCGTTCCGAGTCCTCGGGTTGTGGAGCAGGGCTATTTATTTCCTTCACAGCCTGGCGCAGCTCCTGCGTTTAAACATTACTAGACTAAGTACTCAACCACGGGAATTTCAAAAGCGGATAGGCAAGTGACAGTGTCCGCTCACCCAACTAGGTGGATTGTACATGGAGAATCCAACTTTCGGGTTGACACGGAGGAATTCTTCCTCTTCCCCCTTGTACAAAGCGGATAAGATTCTCATTAAAGTGGCGGACGAATCTGGCCCCTTGCGACCGCACCGGGTAGCGTCATCCTCCTTGTTGAAATCCCACATGGGGTGGCCTCTGTATTGAAGCGGCTGCACCCCTCGCGTAATGCATATGGCCATGACCTTGATCATGGTCAGCCCGGAATGAGCCAACAACCTTATCCGGCTCATCAGGTACAGGACGTCCTTGTCAGCTTCCCTTTGAGGGTTCCACGGGCGCCAACTCTGGCGCTTCTTCAACGGGGCATTATTGAACTCGGGTAGGCCGATCCGTACAGGGTCCGGCAGGGGGACGTCATCTATATAAAACCACTCCGAGGGCCAGTCTTCGGACGCCCTCTTTGGGGTACCGGATAGATATCCGGTCCCGGCGATGCGCCATAGTTCGGCTCCGCCCACCTGATAAATAGACCCCTCGTGAGAACGGGGCACAAGGCAAAACAACCTCTTCCACAGCGTGAAATGGGCCTCAACACCCAAGAACAGCTCGCAGAGGGCCACGAAGCCCGCGATGTGCAAAATGGAGGCGGGCATGAGGTTATGTAGCTGGAGGCCATAGAACTCCAGCAACCCTCGGAGAAACGGATGAATCGGAAATCCTAGTCCTCTCATCAAATAAGGGACTAAGCATACCCGCTCTCCTTGAGAGGGATTGGGGACACCAACTGGGACCATATATGCTGGGGGGAGAAGCCCCTTGGACTGAATCACTACTAACTTGCTATGTGGGACGGAACACCGCCCCCAATCTCCGGGCCGAGGGCTGGAGGGGAGAGAGGAGGAGCGACACCGACTGGCCATGATGGAATGGATCTCTGTCAGAGGCGCTCTGATGAAGATTCGCAGAGGGAAGATGGTGCGAATTGGATCTAAATCCCCGTCTCTTTTATGGGCGGCTCATTAACGCAACCGGGGGGGGGGGGTAAGTAAAAAGAAAATCCCCTGGCCTTTCCCATTCATTTGACACGTGGAAGATGGTCATTATGGGGCATAGAAGCCGAGGAGGACAGCATGCACTAGAAGCCGGACACTATTCGACGGATACAGGGAATTTGAAGGAGAACCCGCCTTGCAATGCCGAAGACAACTTGCGCGCCAGACTCGTCGTCATTGAAGCCTGGTTCAGGGGCTACTGAGGGAGTCCTGGATTAGGGGGTGTCCGGATGTCCGGACTAAGACCTTTGGCCAGACTCCCGGACTATGGAGATACAAGATTGAAGACTCCGTCCCGTGTCCGGATGGGACTTTCCTTGGCGTGGAAGGCAAGCTTGGCGATACGATATGAAGATCTCCTCCCATTGTAACCGACTCTGTGTAACCCTAGCCCTCTCCAGTGTCTATATAAACCTGAGAGTTTTAGTCCATAGGACGAACAACAATCATACCATAGGCTAGCTTCTAGGGTTTAGCCACTCCGATCTCGTGGTAGATCTACTCTTGTACTACCCATATCATCAATATTAATCAAGCAGGAGTAGGGTTTTACCTCCATCGAGAGGGCCCGAACCTGGGTAAAAACATCGTGTCCCTTGTCTCCTGTTACCATCCGCCTAGACGCACAGTTTGGGACCCCCTACCCGAGATCCGCCGGTTTTGACACCGACAACGGGTTTCGTTGGAATGCCGTTGGTCCAACGAATGGGAGTGCGAGGCCATGGGTTCCGTGGTGTGGGTACAGTGTGCTACCTCTGCAGAGTGTATTAATCTATCGATAGCCGAGTCCACGGTTATGGACACGCTCGAAAGTAGGTCACACCATGGGTCAACGTTTAATAAATCTTGCCCACTAAGTTATAAACTTTGCACTGTTGATGATGTTGTAAAGATCATCTTGGGTATAGACCAAGTGTTGGTCATGGTTGTGATCGCCTGAATGATCGATATCTTTGGTCATGACCACGAGAGTGGTACGTTGGTTGGTAAGTCAGTCCAAGGGACTATTATGACAAGGGCATTGAGGGAGTCCCGGATTACGGGGTGTTCGGATGACCGGACTATAACCTTTGGCCAGACTCCTGGACTATGAAGATACAAGATTGAAGACTTCGTCCCGTGTCCGGATGGGACTTTCCTTGGCGTGGAAGCCAAGATTCGCGATACGGATATGTAGATCTCCTCCCATTGTAACCTACTCTGTGCAACCCTAGCCCTCTCCGGTGTCTATATAAACCGGAGGGTTTTAGTCCGTAGGACGAACAATCATACCATAGGCTAGCCTCTAGGGTTTAGCCTCTCTGATCTCGTGGTAGATCTACTCTTGTACTAACCATATCATCAATATTAATCAAGCAGGAGTAGGGTTTTACCTCCGTCGAGAGGGCCCGAACCTGGGTAAAAACATCGTCTCCCCTGTCTCCTGTTACCATCCGCCTAGACGCACAGTTCGAGAACCCCCTACCCGAGATCCGCCGGTTTTGACACCGACATTGGTGCTTTCATTGAGAGTTCCTCTGTGTCGTCATCTTTAGGCCCGATGGCTCCTCCGATCATCAACAATGACACGTTCCAGGGTGAGACTTTTCTCCCCGGACAGATCTTTGTATTCGGCGGCTTTGCACTGCGAGTCAATTCGCTTGGCCATCTGGAGCAGATCGAAAGCTATGCCCCTGGCCATCAGGTCAGATTTGGAAGCTTGAACTACACGACTGACATCCGCGGAGACTTGATCTACACGGCTGACATCCGCGATGGGCATGATCTAGCTCTGCCGCCGAACAGTGCCCAGGAGGCCGCCCCGGTGTCCGCTCCGACCCTTAGTTTGGAGCCGACTGCGCCAATCGAGGACGGATGGCTGGACACCGCCTCGGGGGCTGCAATTTCTACGGCGATCGAGCCGAACACCAGTCTTGTCCTTTGCGAAGCTCGCGACTCCAAGGTGCCGGACTCCTCTCCGGACTCTGAACCTTCGGCGCCCCTGCCGATCGAACCCGATTGGGCGCCGATAATGGACATCTTTTAGCACTCGCCCTTTGGTGACATTCTAAATTCACTAAAGTCTCTCTACTTATTAGGAGAGCCCTGGCCGGACTATGGTCAGCGAGGATGGGATGTGGACGACGAAGAAATTCAAAGCCCACCCACCGCCCACTTGATAGCCACTGTCGATGATTTAACCGACATGCTCGATTTCGACTCCGAAGACATCGACGGTATGGACGACGATGCAGGAGACGAACAGGAATCAGCACCTATAGGGCACTGGACAACCACCTCATCTCACGATGTTAACATGGTGGACACACCTAAAATAAACGACGGCGAGGAACAAAGGGACGCAAGGAGGGATCATTCCCTCGAAAAGCAATCAAAGCGGCGGCGTAAGCGACGCGCCAAACCCCACCTCGACAGAGACCCAGCCACAGAGCGGGGCGAACCGGCAGACGACGAACATGCCATCGAGCAACCGCCGAACAGGGCAATTTGGGTAAACAAACCGAAAAACCCGTCCCCGGTGAAGATAATAGTCCGGACGACCTCACGCCGGACAAGTTGCTGGAGCAGAAGAACCTCCACAAAAGGCTCGTTGCCACTACGTGTAGCCTAAAAAAGCAGAAACGAAAACTCAAAACAGCGGAAGATGCACTCAGAATTAGATGGGGCAAAGTACTCAACACCGCAGACAAGTACGGTGACAGTCGTCACACAAAGAGCTATCCGAAGCGTAAATTACTGCCGGAATTTGATGAGGAGGCCTTAGATCCCCCGCAATCAAAAAATAAAGAAGACACCCGGTCGGTTAAACAACCCCATGGACAACATAGAGCGGCAAGGGGCGCCACACTCAAGCCGGCACACGATCCGCGCAAGGATTCACATCAAAAAGACGGCCGAGCCAGATATATCTACGGGCCAAGAAAGCAAGCTCTAGTATGCAATGCAACACAACAAGTGTCCGAACATCACGGCACACTCAAATATAGGGGTGCCGCACACCCCCTCTGTTTCACCGATGAGGTGTTGGACCATGAATTTCCAGCGGGATTCAAACCCGTAAACATAGAGGCATACGACGGAACAACAGACCCTGGAGTCTGGATTGAGGACTATATCCTCCACATACACATGGCTAGAGGAGATGACCTCCACGCCATAAAATACTTACCCCTCAAGCTCAAAGGGCCAGCCCGGCATTGGCTTAAAAGCCTTCCCGAAAACACCATCGGAAGTTGGGAAGAGCTCGAGGATGCTTTTGGGGCAAATTTTCAAGGGACCTATGTCCGACCTCCGTATGCAGACGATCTAAGTCATATAACTCAACAACCCGGAGAGTCAGCCCGGAAACTCTGGAACAGTTTTCTTACTAAAAAGAACCAGATAGTCGACTGTCCGGACGCCGAAGCCTTAGTAGCTTTCAAACACAGCTTTTGAGACGAATGGCTCGCTAGACACCTCGGCCAAGAAAAGCCAAGAACAATGGCCGCATTAACAAGCCTCATGACCCGCTTTTGCACAGGAGAGGATAGCTGGTTGGCAAGAAGCAGCACCAGCGACCCATGTACATCCGAAGTCAGGGATGGAAACGGGAAACCACGACGCAGCAATGACCAGTGCCGAACCAAGGGAAACAGCCCGAAGAGCGCGGCAGTCAACACCGGATTCAAAATCTCTCGGCAGAATCAGAAAAAGCTGCCCCTCAAGGATAGCAGGGATGAGCTATCTAACCTAAACAACATCTTGGACAAAACATGCCAATCCATAGTAATTCCGGGAAGCCTGCAAACCATACCCACAGAGATTGTTGGGTCTTCAAGCAATCCGGCAAACTTAACGCCAAACACAAGGGGCTCGACATACCAAGCGAGGATGATGACGAACCCCACAAGCAGAGCACCGGAGAACAAAAGAAGTTCCCACAAGAAGTCAAAACAGTAAACTCACTTCGCGTGACAAAAGGGAAATACAGAGTGGTGCCTATGGAGACACGCGCCATACGGCTTGTCCTAGAAGAGTCCCGCCACTGGTTGTACAACCAATCACCTTCGACCATAATGATTACTCTAGAAGTATCCGGAATGCACGCTGGACTGCCTTGGTCTTAGATCCGATAATTGACGGGCTCCACTTTACACAAGTCCTAATGGACGGCGACAGTGATCTAAACCTGCTATACCAGGACACAGTCCGCAAAATGGGGATATACCCAACAACAATTCAACATGGCAACACTTCCTTTCAAGTGGTAATGCCAGGCCCAGATACCCATTGTACGGGTTCTCTCCTGCTAGAAGTTGTGTTCGGCTTCCCCGACAACTTCCGCCGTGAAAAGCTAACCTTTCACATCGCCCCATTTACAAGTAGCTATCAAGCACTACTGGGACGCGATGCTTTCGCCCACTTTAACGCAATACCGGGGCTTAATAGCCTCATACACCCGTACAAGGGGCTCCGCGCGTATACAAAAAGAGACAATAAAGCTCAATTCTACCCATTTCCTGAATTATACTTTGTTTATTTAATATAACATAAATTTTCGCACGATTGTTTTCAACTAAGTTCCTCTCTTTTACAGATGAGCGACGTGCTACACCCGTCCAAAATACGGCACAACGGAGACACATGCGCAGACGTGCAGTAGGGACCCGTTCCAAGGATTCTTTTCACATTAAGACCCTGTGTAAACCTTTTTTACTGTCTCTTGTTGATAACATCCCCCGGTTTCTTTTTATAATCGAGGAGGAGGCTGGCGTCTTGGCATTTGGACACGTCAGAATTTTGCGCGTACCTACACACCAGGGGCTTCTTACCAAGGGCGTTGTTCAGCCCGTTTTCATAAATACCGAACACCTTAGGGAGTGTTCGGCATCGCGAGTTTGTCCTTATATGCATCAACTCCGAATCATGTCTTTGGTCAAATGTTGGGTTTGCCCGGCTCCTGTGTTTTGCTCCCTTACGTTCCGCTCTATCGGCTAAGGCGGCACCAGGAGAACTACTGTGATTGTGCCCCGGTTCGGCCAGGCGAGCACCTCAGTAGAGAAAGCCGAAAACTGACTGTCATGATATAGCGCGAGACTGGTCAACCACTTGATGACCCACCGGAATCTTTAGAATTCCTCCGCATTAACGAAGGGCCGTTTCCCGGTCAGGAACATATGCACCCCGAATTCAGGTGAGCGCGGTGCCCCTAGGGGCTATATAGTAGCCCCACTGTCAAACTCCTATGGCTAAGTGAAAGTGATAAAGCATTATAGTCCGGTTGCCTAGTTCGCTGCGCTATCACCTCCTTTATAGGACCAAGACGTTGGATCAAGTGTGAAAATGCGCCTTCTGCGAACACCCCCCCCCATTCTATGCGTGGGGGCTGAAGCCGAAGACTGCCATCTTTCAGGTTATATACACATATACATTAACGGCCGCACATGAGGTATTCTAATTCTTGAAAGCACAAGTATAAAACGCTTTTAGATTCCATTGAAACACTGTTCTACAATGATACATGTTATTCGAACATAACATCCTTCGAGCACTGCGTCTCTATTAAACGAGCGCCCTGCAGAACTTCCTGAAAATAGTGCTCAGCAGGTACTCAGCTTTCGTCCGAATCTTGGGATGCAACAACACTGGCCTTCTTATCCGCCCAGTATGTCTTGACACGGGCAAGAGCCATCTTTGCACCCTCTATGCACACCGACCTCTTCATCGCATTAATATGTGGCACCGCACCGAGGAACTGCTGTACCAAGCTAAAATAACTCTTCGGCTCGGGCCTTTTCGGCCACAGACGACTCATGACATGATCCATGGCGAGTCTGGATAACCTATTCAGCTCCGCCCATGCGGCCAAATGATCGGATACTGAAAGTGGGCGCTCTGGATTGTGGAACTGCGACCAAAAAAGCTTCTCCACTTCGTGGTGTTCGGCCGCGTCCGCGGCACTCGCCGCCAAGTCTAGGTAAGTGTTTGCCGCACTCCACTTCCGGTCCAATAGAGCATATTTAGGATCCCCGAACTTCATCCGCAGCATATAGGGCTTTCCAGCTGTGATATCTCCGGCCTGACGTAGCTCCTCCTTCATAGCTCTCATCGCAGAGCGAGTATCCTTGGCCTCGGTAGTGACCTTCTCTACGTCCTTCTGTGCCACCCGATCTTCTTTTTCAAGAAGCTTGCAGCGGTCGGCAGCATTCTTCAACTTTTCAGCCATCTCAGCCATTTCCTTCTTGCTTTGGCAGTGAGCAGCCTATTCGGCTTTTAGCTCTTCAGCCGCCTTTAAGGCAGCCGCATCGCTTTTCCTGGCCTGCTCCTTGGCTCGGGCAAGTTCCGCCCGAATGTTCTCCATGGCAGCGGCACCATCTGCATCAAGCACATATGTTGTAAGGTACGGGCATCAAGCTCCTCTTACCAGGTGTCTTCGGAGAAATTATATACCTTGTGCCTCGTCAAGCCGCTTGTTGACAAACGCGATGTCGGCATCTGCCATGTCAAGTTGCCGCTTTAGCTCGGCAAATTCATCAGTCCGGCCAGCCGCCGGACACTTCGCCACCTACATAGGAAAGGTGCAATATTATACCTGGGATTATGATCCTCGGCGCGCCGTCTTTTTTGACAACGCACCGAGTCTCAGGGGCTACTATCTATATAGGGCGCATCTTATATATGCGGATTTGGCAAAAGGTACATCGTTTCAGGTACCTCAAAACCTGTCAGTAAACTCCTGACGGCCTCGTACAACCCGCTCTCCGCAGATGAAATCCTTCTAATCACCGTATCCATCAACGCATGGTGTTCTTCTGAGATATACGCTCGCCCGAGCAGATCCTTCAACTCCTCCGACCGCTGAAGGATCGATGGGGAGCTGATCCCCTTGGGGACGCAATGCAACCGAGGCACCTCCCGGCTCTGGACCCTCTGACGAAGATTTCTTCCCCCGCTTTGAGGCCAGGGCCTCCGGGTCTTCAGAGGCGGTCCTCTTCTTCCCCTGGTTAGAGGAATTCTCGATTCCTCCTTTCCTGACAGCCTCCTTCGGGGAGGCGGTAGCTTCCTTGTTCCCCTCTTCGTCTTCTTCCAAAGGCGCAACCTCCAGCATCCTGATTAACACGGGATCCGGCATAATCTCGGGGAGGGGGGCCGGACACCTGATTAGCTTTGCTTTCGCTATCCACTCCTGTTTAAGGGACAACTCTTTTAAGGGCAGTTTTATGATAAATATACGGATAGCGTGTCCGGGTACAGGGCTACTTACTTGAGTATCTGGGCAATTGCAGCTCAGACCTGCGTCCTCGGACGAGTTCGTACACATTGCTTGTGATCCGAAGAACAATTTGTACATCTCCATGGGCGTCGTGCCCACAAAATGTTGGAGGGCTCGTGGTCCTTCCGGATTAAACTCCCACAAGCGGAGGGGGCGGCGTTTGCAGGGCAGGATGCGACGAATCAACATAACCTGCATCACTATGGCCAGATTGCTATCTCTTTCTAGGAGATCTCGAATGCGGCCCAGCAACAGGGGCACGTCCTTGGATGGCCCCCAGTTAAGCCCTTTATTGACCAATGATGGTAGCTATGGTGGGGGACCCGAGCGAAAGGCAGGTGGCGCCACCCATTTAGTGCCCCTGGGAGCTGTGATATAAAACCACTCTTGTTGCCACGAGCCAAACTCCTCTTGAAAAGAGCCCTCGGGCCATGGAGCGTCAGCAATCTTGCTTATAACAGCACCTCCGCACTCCGTGTGCTGCCCCTCGATCATCTTCGTCTCTACTTTGAAGGTTTTGAGCCACAATCCGAAGTGAGGAGTAATATGGAGGAAGGCCTCGCACACGACAATGAACGATGAGATATGGAGGATGGACTCCGGAGCTAAGTCGTGAAATTCCAGCCAATAATAAAACATGAGCCCCCTCACGAAGGGGTCAATCGGGAAGCCTAGCCCCCGAAGGAAGTGAGATGCGAACACCACGCTCTCACCAGGCTTGGGAGTGGGAATGACCTGCCCTCGAGCAGGCAGCCTATGCAAGATTTCGCCGGTTAGATACCTGGCGTCTCTTAACTTTAACATGTCTTCTTCCGTAACGGAGGAAGGCATCCACCAGCCTTGAAGGTCGGAGCATGACATCGTCGGAAGTCTGAAGCGCCTGAATCTGAAGCTTTGGGTGTTGGAACTCAAGGTAAGAGGCGGATTTGATTGAGATTGAAAGAAAGGAGTCAAGTCTTGGTCTCTTTATAAAGAGGTTGAATACCAAGAGCCCTCCCCACGACCGTTTGGGACTCGCCTTCAATTGAGGAGACATACCAACATGCACGATTGGTTACCCACGCCCGTACTGATGAGAATCCCGGAATAAGGGGACATGATCTCTGCTTTGACAAGACGTGCCAAGGAAACCGCCTCGCTAAACGCGCTGAGGTGGGACAGTAAAACGATTCGAATGAAGGCTTGGCCATGGCATGATGTCACGCTGCGGAATACGTTAGCAGATTAGACTTATACAAATATTATTCTCTCTACGGTGGTATGTGGAACTTATTTTGTAGAGCCGGACACTATCCTTGTGTTCAAAATATTCTATGAAGTATTCGTAGAAGGAACCCGCCTTGCAATGCCGAAGACAATCTGCACGCCGGACTTGTCGTCATTGAAGCCTGGTTCAGGGGCTACCGAGGGAGTCCCGGATTAGGGGGTGTCCGGATGACCGGGCTATAAACTTTGGCCGGACTCCTGAACTATGAAGATACAAGATTGAAGACTTCGTCCCATGTACGGATGGGACTTTCCTTGGCGGGGAAGGTAAGCTTGGCGATACGGATATGTAGATCTCCTCCCATTGTAACCGACTCTGTGTAACCCTAGCCCTCTCCAGTGTCTATATAAACCGGACGATTTTAGTCTATAGGACGAACAATCATACCATAGGCTAGCTTCTAGGGTTTAGCCTCTCTGATCTCGTGGTAGATCTACTGTTGTACTACCCATATCATCAATATTAATCAAGGAGGAGTATGGTTTTACCTCCATCGAGAGGGCCCGAACCTGGGTAAAAACATCGTGTCCCCTGTCTCCTGTTACCATCCGCCTAGACGCACAGTTCAGGACCCCTACCCGATATCCGTCAGTTTTGACACCGACAGGCATGATCACAACATGATGGTTATGTTGTTGCATTATTATGAATTGATTATTTGTCATGATATTGTTTGTCATTATGTTTATGTTTGTTGTGAGCTTGCAAGTACATTCAATGTACTGACATGGCGTGTCATGCCAGATTTCAGGAAAGTCTCGTTGGAAAGGAGTGCTGTCCGAGTCTAGATCGTGTACACATCGGTGTCCCTGTGCTATGGACTTTCCGCTACGACGTTGTTCCGCTGCCGCGTAGTTGTTATGATCGAGGCCCATTCATGTTCACAACATAATTTACATATTGTTTAGCTGCATCGTGTGTGCCGCTTGGCCTCGCCACCTGTTGTAATGTAAACTCTGATCCGCTAGCATCAATAAAGCGGTTGTTTTTCTGTACCAAGATGTTGTGTGTTGCCAGAAGACATGGTCTCTGGGCTGGCAATGCATGTCAAACCGGTTGCTCTGAGCCAGGGTGCCACAATGCTTGGTATCAGAGCCGCGCTGACTGTAGGCCACGCTAGACTACGACGTGTTAACTGGATGTTAGATACGAGTTTAAGTTGAGTGCCGGTAGTATTTGTAGCTGGTTGTTGCATTGCATGCACTTGTTTTATTTTTATGCTAACCTGCTAATGGTTGCGAGTGTAAATGGCTCCAGTGCCGTACCCGTGCCAGTTGGAGCTGATGTCGTACACGTCGCCGCATCTCCTTCGTAACGTGTTGCATCGGCTGTATCCCCTCGGTGACGACCCAACCTATCGTGTGTACCGGGATGGTCTAGCAGAGTCAGTGTATGAGTATCACGCCGTGGTTACTCTTCGCACCAGTTCCGATTCCAGCACTTACACTCGTGCCTCTCGGAGCAGTTACGCTTCTACCGCTTCTCAGGCTATCCAGTTTGCTGCATTCGAGGTCCTTTTCGAGCTTCATCACAACGAGGTCCGGATGCAGAATCACCTAGGTTTCTACTACTATCCTTCTCTGCATGATAATGGTCGTGTCCGTTTCCCTATCATTGATCCGGAGTCCGATAGTGTTGCTAGCCACCTTTCTTGTTATATCACTGCTAGCTATCTTATGATCCACGAGCTGGCTCGAGAGCTGACTCGTGCCCATACTGCTTTAGCCTCTACTAGATCTGTCACTGCTCCAGCATCTGTGGTATTTACTCCTTATATTCAAACCAGTTCTAGTTCCCCCGTTTCACCGGTTACTCCCCCGAGTAGCTCTGGCGCTGCGACCGTGAGTCCTCTTAGTGCTCCAGCTGAGTGGGTTTCACTTCTCTCTACTCATGTAGCCCCGATGCTTCACCCTACACCTGCCCCGGAGGGATAGCCCTTCAGGCAGCGTCGTCGTGTTACCTTTTACCCAGAGGTCTCAGTTAACCATGTCAGTTCAGGATCCGAGTCTCCTTCAGGAGTGGACCCCGTAGCTCCAGCAGAGCAGTAGAGCTTCTGAGTATTCGCAGTCGTCAGGATGGTGTATGAGTGTAGTTGTACGAGTCATGAGATTTTGTTTCATGTATGAGACTAGTTGAACCTTGCATGTTGTTTATTTTTCATGTATGAGTCTATGTATAATTATGTTGGAACTCTATTTTATTCGCCATTTTTCCTTCGTCTTTTCGGTTTTTCACGGGCTTTTGTTGCTGGCTTTCCCCAATTTATTTTGAATCTTTCTCATCTCAGTTGTGTTGCCTTGGGAAAATCACAATAGGATGACGTGGGGAGGCAGTAGTAGCAACGTTCGCGAGGGTTCTCCTGTTCGTTGTTCCGCACGACAAGCAAGACACTCCCTCGAGCAGTACGTTCCAGCACTGCCTCCTTCGCCAAATCCACCCTCCACCGAGAAAATTCTGCGTATGTTTGAGGAAAGACGAAATACAGATCTGATTGAAATATTAAAAAGTGTGCAAGCTATGGTTGGACAGAATGGGAATCAGAACGGTCATCATTCTAAGTTGTCAGATTTTCAAAGGACCAAGCCTCCCAGTTTCAGTCAGGATGTTGATCCCTTGGATGCAGACGATTGGTTGCGAACTATTGAGAAGAAACTTGAGATTGCTCGTACTGAAGAAGGAGATAAGGTTCCATTTGCAACTCATTATCTTGAAGGCGCTGCTGCCATATGGTGGGAAAATGTAAAAGCCATGTGGCCCGCTGATGAAGAAATCACCTGGTCAAAATTCAAGGAACAATTCCGGAAATATCATATCCCTACGGAATTATGAAAACTAAGCAGCGGGAATTTCTCGGGCTCCTCTAAGGAAATCAGCCTGTGGGTGAATATTTGCAAAAATTCAATCATCTGTCACGCTACTCCCTATATGACGTGGCCACTGAAGAAAGAAAGGTTGACAGATTTCTTGGTGGATTAAACCCGCAACTCCGGTGTACTCTCAGTATGTTTGATTTCCCAGATTTTCAAACTCTGGTGAATAAGGCTTTCATTGCTGAAAGGGAACACAAGCTTGTATCGTATAATAGGCCTGCTAACGACGATCACAAGCGCAAGTTTGAGCCAAGGAAGGAAGGGCAACCAGTGCAAAAGGCTCATACCTGGCAGTAGACTCAGGTGGAATACAAGCCCAATTGGCAACAAAATGTTAACAAGACCACCACTCAAGTCAAGAATGTCGTGACCAACCCAGTGCACTAGGAGCGCCAGCGCAACAATTCTTGCTTTAGTTGTGGGAAAACCGGACATTATGCCAGACAATGTCCCAAGAACAGCAAGGCAGATGCTATATTCAGGCCACAAGTCAATTTTATGGAGTCATGCCCAAACCAACAAAACCTCACTGGGCACGTTCATCACCTCTCCGCCGATGAAGCCCAAGAGAACCCCGAAGTCGTAATTGGTATGTTTTCTGTTAGTAACATACCTGTAGTGATTTTATTTGACTCTGGGGCTTCCCACTCTTTTATTTCTCGGAGTTTTGTTGCCCAAAACAAATTTCCTTGTTCGCTTTTGGGCAAGAATATGCTGGTACAAACCCCAGGATCCTTAATCAAAAGCAATCTGGTCTGCCGTAATCTGGAAGTCGATATCAACGGAGCCTGTTTTCCAACTTCTGTCATAATTATTGAGTCTGCTAAGCTGGATGTTATCTTGGGTATGAATTGGCTGACTCAATATCAAGTATGTATAAATTGTAAGACCCGAGAAGTCACTTTGACTAGTCAGAAGGGGCAGACTACAAAATTCTATGATCGCAGAAGTATACCCAAGAAAGAAATAGTCTTCACCACTGTGGCTGAATTGGAATTAATTCCTGTGGTCAGTGAATTTCCTGATGTATTTCCAGAAGAACTGCCAGCCATGCCACCAGACCAAGAGCTTGAGTTTGCAATAGATCTTGTGCCCGGAACCGCATCGTTACACAAGAAGTACTACCGGATGCCCTCATCAGAATTAGTAGAGCTAAAGAAACAGCTTGATGAAATGCTCCAGAAATGATATATCCGTCCCAGCTCTTCACCATGGGGATCACCTGCTATCTTCGTGGACAAAAAGGATGGCAGCCTCCATATGTGTGTGGATTACCGTCAGCTGAATGATGTCACTATAAAAAACAAATATCCACTGCCAAGGATTGATGACCTGTTTGATCAGCTCAGTGGGGCCAAGGTATTATCCAAGATTGATTTACGGACCGGATATCATCAGCTCAAGATTAAAAAGGAAGATATTCCTAAGACCGCATTCACCACTCGATACGGTCTTTATGAATATACAGTTATGTCATTTGGTCTCACCAATGCCCCTGCCTTCTTCATGCATATGATGAACAAAGTATTCATGGACTTGCTCGATAAGTTCATGGTAGTCTTCATTGATGACATACTTATCTACTCAAGAAGTGAAGAAGATCACAAAGGACACCTCCGAGCAGTGTTACAACGACTCCGCGAACATCAGCTATACGCCAAATTTACTAAATGTGAGTTTTGGCTCAAGCAAGTTAGATTTCTTGGGCATGTGCTATCTGCTGAAGGTATAGCCGTGGACCCAAGCAAAGTAAAGGATGTGCTCGATTGGTTGCCGCCCACAACCGTCTCTCAGATCCGAAGTTTTCTTGGATTAGCCGGATATTACCATCGTTTCATTGAAGGTTTTTCCAAGATTGCTAAACCCATGATGGAGCTGCTCAAAAAGAATAAGAAGTTTGAATGGACTGAGGACTGTAAGAAAAGTTTCAATGAGCTAAATATACGGCTGACAACCGCACTGGTGTTGACTCTTCCAGATATCTACCGCAGTTTTGATGTGTACTGCGACGCCTCCAGACAAGGACTTGGCTGCGTACTTATGCAAGACGGCAAGGTAGTAGCCTATGCATCGCGACAACTATGACCGCACGAGGGAAATTATCCTTCTCACGATTTGAAATTGGTCGCGGTGGTTCATGCTCTAAAAATTTGGAGACACTATCTCATCGGGAAGAGGTGCCAAATTTTTACCGATCACAAAAGTCTCAAGTACATATTTACTCAGCCAGATTTAAATCTCTGTCAACGAAGATGGCTTGAGTTGGTCAAGGATTATGACCTTGGAATAAATTACCACCCGAGTAAGGCTAACGTGGTTGCCGATGCACTCAGTCGAAAGCCTGTCAGCCTAAATGTCATATTGGAATCCATGCCTCCTGAACTCCAAGAGGAAATTGCTCAGCTCAACCTGGTCATAGTTGATGCTGGCCTTGCTAATACTTTGGAAGTTACCCCAACACTTGAGGAATAGATCCGCAAGGCCCAGCCGGATGACACCGTTCTGCAGAAACAGGCCAAGAATATGGTAGCAGGACAGACTTCAGATTTCTGGAAGGATCAATTCGGTACCCTCCGATTCCATGGAAGGATTTGTGTACCCGATCAAGCGGATTTGAAACAGAAAATCCTGTCAGAAGCACACGAATCCTCTTATTCTATTCACCCTGGAGGTACAAAAATGTATGAAGACCTTCGAAAAATATTTTGGTGGGATGGAATGAAGAAAGACATTGCCTACTTTGTGGCCTGTTGCGACATATGCAACAAGGTGAAGGCGAATCAGAAGCCAGCCGGACTTCTCCAACCAGTGCCGGTTTCACAATGGAAATGGGATGATGTATGTATGGATTTCATCACAGGGCTACCTAAGACTCGGCGAGGCAATGATGCAATCTGGGTCATAGTGGACACCCTAACGAAGGTACCTCACTTTATTCCGATCGGAACCACATATCAAGTAGATGAACTTGCACAGCTGTATGTATCTAGAATAGTCAGTCTGCATGGAGTACCCAGAACCATCACTTCTGACCGAGGTTCACTTTTTACCTCCGCATTTTGGTCCCGTCTCAATCAAGCCTTCGGGATAGTGCTGAAATATAGTATCGCTTATCATCCTTAGACTGATGGATAGACAGAACGGGTAAAACGAATACTCGAAGATATGCTCCGAGCCTGTGCTTTGGCCCAAGGACCTAAATGGGAAGACTGTCTGCCATATGCCGAGTTCTCGTATAACAACAGCTTCCAGACCAGTTTAAAGATGTCACCGTATGAGGCTTTGTATGGCCATAAGTGCCGCACTCCTTTAAATTGGTCCCAAACCAGAGATAGCCATATTTTTGGAACCGATCTCATGATGGAAGCCGAGAAGCAAGTCAAGGAAATCAGAGACAGATTGCAGTTGGCCACATCTCGACATAAGAGTTATTATGATGCAAAGCACCGGCAGATCAATTTTGAACCCGGAGAACACGTATACCTCCGAGTCACGCCTATGATAGGAGACAAGAGGTTTCAGACTCATGGAAAGTTGGCACCCAGATTTATTGGTCCATTTCCCGTTATGTCACGAGTAGGTACTGTTGCATATCAGTTGGAGCTACCCCCTGAATTGTCGGACGTGCACAACGTGTTTCATGTTTCACAGTTGAGCCGATGCATATCGCCGCCTGAGAAAAAGACTCCTATGACTGAAATAGAGCTGGCAAAGGATTTAACATACGAAGAGAGACCGATGAGAATTTTGGATCAGATGGAAAGGGTCACTCACAGTAAAGCAAGGAAATTCTACAAAATCCAGTGGGAGCATCACACAGAGTCAGAATCAACATGGGAATGGGAAGAATTTCTCAAGGCACATTATCCAGAATGGTTTTCCCAAGCAACCAAATCTCGAGGACGAGATTCATTCTAAGTGGGGGAGGTTTGTGACCGCCTGCTTTTTTCCCTCTCTTCTTTGCCTAATTCTCAGTTGATTTGAAATTGAAATTTGGAGTTTGAATCTTTTCATATGGACTTAAACACTTGGGTACCCCTTGGCTTTCACCCAAGTGCCTCATTTCCCTCTATAGCCATCATTCCCTCTCTGGTTCATCTCAAAATAACATTTGGAATATTTTTCTTTAATGAAAAATATTCATTTCCCTCTCTTAAACCCTAGCTAGCTCAATGTGCTCCAAAGCAACCCAATTTTTACGGCCCATAAAAATCTGAGAAAAATCCCAATTATTCTTTGAACCCTAGGGCACCTTTCTGAGTAAAAATATTTCATCACTTTTTGGAATATTTTGGCTACAGAAAATATTTTCTGTTCTGAGCACAAATGGTAGTTCTACAACAACTACCATTTTACTTGCTCTTCTGTGGCTGATCTTTCTTGTGCTTCATCACCTCAGTAGATGATTGCTAACCTCCAAAGCCCAGCCCCCAACTCCCAGTAGATTGACCACAGTAAACTCTCAAAGTTACTGTCCAGAAACTCACCTGGAGTGTGAAATCTTTTCTACTGCTCCTGAGACCAAACCCAAGCATTGTAACATTCAAAACTACCACGGACAACAAGCCAGACATGAACTTTGGACCTAGTTCGGCCTGAGGGCAAAGTTCATGCGGTGACCGCGTTCGTCCAGGCGTGCTGGCATGCAAACGACGCGCTCTGAGTGCCGCCGAGCACTCTGTTGTGCGCGTGCTCGTTGCCCCGCCTGCCTGAGCGTGCCAAACCGCGCCACCATCATTGTCCGAACCCGCTTAACTCCGGCCTGGCACTCGCCGACGCCGGAGCTCGCCGCAGCGAGCATGGGCACGGTCTGGCCAATGTAATAGTGCGGTGCGCACTATGCACGTCGCCTTCCTCTCGCCCCTGTGCTCATCCCCATTCGCCAACAGTCCCCGCGTGAGCTGCGTCTTCTTCTCCCCCTCTCACTAACGTCGTTCGTCGCCGGGCGCCGTGGCCTGGTGTCCACCGGCGGAGCCCGAACCCCCCTCGACGCTCGGCTATAAATAGCGCCCTCCCCAGCCTCCTCGAGCACAATCCACCACTCCCACACACTCCTTGATCGCGTAGATAGCCGTAACCCGGCCGGGCAGGCTTCGGGCCGCCGTCCCCAAGCTCGAACTCACCGGCGATCCCCTTGGGTCATCTCCGCTACTCTAGCCCCTCCCAGGCCAGGGCAACCCTTCCAGGGCCTCCGCCACTCTCTGGTGGTGCCGTTCGGCCTGGTTGGAGCCCTGGAGTCGCCTCTGTTCGCCATCGTCTTCATCTCCGGCGACCTTCGCCCTCTGCCTCAGCTTGAGAGGTTGAATCTGATGCCGTCCGAGCACCCCTAGACACTCTACGGGTACGGGCAGGTGCGCCTCCATGTCCTCTCTCGGTCGCTCCCTCTCGTTTTGGCCAAGGAGCCCTCGTCGCCGACGTGCCCTCTGGCGAAGCCGCGCTGCTCTCTGTTTCCCTCTCTCTCTCCCCCTCACCTGACTAGTGGGGCCCGCTAGTCAGCCACTCAGTACTCGCGCGAAGCGGTACGAGTGGTGGCGCCCTGAGGCTTTTATGCCTTCGACGTCACCCCCCTGTTTGTTTTATTTAAATTCAAATTCATTTTTATCCAGAGAGCTTCAAACGGAGAAAACTCTTTAACCATAAGTCCAAATGAATTGATTCTTTTTGCATTGTGTTCTTTGTTCAAAAATCTAGCAGCTCACAAAAGATGGGATTTTCCCCTATTGTCTAGATTTTCTGGCGAATTTCAGAAGGTTTCTTGATATTTTCTTCTTGTGTTTAAATTTATTTTCAAAGGGTGAGGCATGTCTTGAGGATCACCAGGAGTCTTGTGAACCTCATCTGCACTAAGGCAAGCCAAAGCAACATTTTCATGGTGTCCTTTCAATATTTGTGATTTTATTACTTGGACCAATGATTTAATCCATGTATTTAAATCATTATGATATTTATATTCTGTTAATTGCTTTCTTTAGGTAATATGCTTGATTTACAGAAAGTTTGAAGTTAGTTTAGTTGGTAAAGAAACTAGGATATATTTTTGAGTGATGAAAGAATAATATGGTTATGAATATAAATAATTAGTGGAGTTATTTTCTTGCATAAATAAAAATGGTAAAATTTGCTAGAAAGATTCTGTTTAAAGTGAGGTTTTACCTTAACCAGAGAAGTTTCATGATGTGTTGATGTTGATGCTTAGTGTGGATATAGTTGGCTCAGTCATTCCCGTTGATATGTGATGCATATGATAGTGTTGCATGTCATGGCATTATGACACCGGTTATTTTCACTTTAAGTTGAACCTAATAATAACATAACTTGAAGATATTGTTGACCGGGTCATGGTGCCGCTGAATTGAGTTTTTCCGAGTGGAACCACATTTGCCGGTATGGGACGGCCTTTATTCGTTCCGTTGTCATGCCTCTGGTCGGTGCCTCCAACTAGGGAAGGTTATGGGCGTGCGTTACCCTGGCGTCGCTCATGAGATTTTCTTATACTCACGGAGCTCATGAGATTTTCTGTTGAAGTTTTGTGTTGTGAAGTTTTCAAGTTTTGGTTGGTGAATAAAAATATAGTCTCGAGTAAAGTTACCGATAAAAAAGACGAAAGAGGGGATGCCTTCCAGTGCATCCCCAAGCTTAGGCTTCTGGTTGTCCTTGAATTTTACCTTGGGGTGCCTTGGGCATCCCCAAGCTTAGGCTCTTGCCACTCCTTATCCCAAAGTCCATCAAATCCTTACCAAAACTTGAAAACTTCACAACACAAAACTTCAACACAAAATCTCATGATCTCCGTTAGTATAAGAAAATAAATCACCACTTTAAGGTACTGTTGTGAAACAATTATTTATTTATATTGGTGTAAAACCTACTGTATTACAACTTATTTATGGTTCATACCTCCCGATACTACTCATAGATTCATCAAAATAAGCAAACAACACACGGAAAACAAAATCTGTCAAAAACAGAACAGTCTGTAGTAATCTGTAACTTTCGAATACTTCTGTAACTCAAAAAATTACGAAATAAATTTGTGAACGTGAGGAATGTGTCTATTAATCATCTGCAAAAATAATCAACCTAAAATCGCTCGTCTATAAAAATGACAGCTAATCTCGTGAGCGCAAAGTTTCTGCTTTTTATAGCAAGATCACATTAACTTTCACCCAAGTATTCCCAAAGGTTCTACTTGGCACAAACACTAATTAAAACTTAAAACCACATCTAACCAGAGGATAGATGAATTATTGATTACTAAACATGAGCAAAAAATAAAGAACAAAAATAAAATTGGGCTGTCTCCCAACAAGCGCCATCGTTTAACGCCCCTAGCTAGGCATAAAAACAAGAATAGATCTAGGTATTGCCATCTTTGGTATGAAATTCTTCAATTGAACATGTATAATACTTAGGAGGTTCTTTGGTTTTATCAATAATTAAACTCCTAGGCAATAAATCGAGAATTTCATTCGTGGCAAAAGGTTCCTTAATAATTTCGAAAAGGTTGGGGGTGAACACTTATTGATTTGAGATCTTCAGTTTCCTTACTAGAAGATTCACCCTTATTCTTAGGAACGTAGATAAACTTGGCAACTTTTGCAGGAGCAAGATTTGAGGTATTTTTAACCGTAGAAAAAGCGGAACCCAAGTTGGTAATAATATCTTCGAGTTTATCAATTCTAGTGGAATATTGATCTATCTTTTCATTAACTATGGGTTCCTTTTCTTTAAGATTATTTAGTGTAATTCCTAACTTAGATCCATATTGAGTAATTTGATTATGAATATTTTTATTCAAATTTTTGATTAACTCAACAGTACCAATTTTATTCTCAATCATATCAAGTCTTTGCATCACATGTTCCAAGGTTAATAGTTCCATTGACCAAAAGAGGTGGTGGGCCTAACAAATCTATCATGGCATTATAAGAATCAAAAGTATGGCTTCCCAAGAAATTCCCTCCAGTAATGGTGTCAAGAACATATCTATTCCAAGGAGTAATGCCTACATAAAAATTGCAGAGAAGAACATAAGTAGATTTCTTTCTAGTAGATCTAGTTTGAGCATTGCAAATTCTATACCAAGCATCTTTTAGATTTTCTCCCTCCCTTTGTTTAAAATTGAGAACTTCATTATCGGGAGTATTAACAATGATAGGAGGACTAGCCATGAAGGCTAATCGAACGATCTAACACACGAGCCCACAAGAAGCAAGCGAAAGGAGACGAACGGAAGAGGGGGCGAAAAAGGAAAAGGTTTTCGGAAATCATTTTAGAAGTGGGGGAGAGGAAAACGAGAGGCGAATGGAGAATAATGTAATGCAAGGGAGACGATTTTATGATGGGTACTTGGTATGGCTTGACTTGGCGTAGATCCATTGGCAACGGCGCCAGAAATCCTACCTGCTACCTCTTGAGCTTGCCTTGGTTTTCCCTTGAAGAGGAAAGGGTGATGCAGCAAAGTAGCGTAAGTATTTCCCGCAGTTTTGAGAACTAAGGTATTAATCAAGTAGTAGACGACACACAAGTCACAGAATACCTGCACAAACAATCAAGAACTTGCAACCAACGCGATAAAAGGGGTTGTCAATCCCTTCACGGTCACTCGCAAAAGTAAGATTTGATAGAGGTAGATAAACGGTAAAGTAAATATTTTTGGTATTTTTGGTTTATAGATTGGAAAGTAAAGATTGCAAAATAGTAGATCGGAAACTAGCAAGATGTAAACGAGATTCAATATAATGGAAAAGAGACCAGGGGGCCATAGGTTTCACTAGTGGCTTCTCCTGAGATAGCATATATTATGGTGGGTGAACAAATTACTGCCAAGCAATTCATAGAAAAGCGCATAATTATGATGATATCTAAGGCAATGATCATAAACATAGGCATCACATCCGTGTCAAGTAGACCATCTCCTGCCTGCATCTACTACTATTACTCCACACATCGACCACTATCCAGCATGCATCTAGAGTATTAAATTCATAAAGAACGGAGTAACGCATTAAGAAAGATGACATGATGTAGAGGAATTAACTCAAGCAATATGATGAAAACCCCATATTGTTATCCTCGATGACAACAATTCAATACGTGCCTTGCTACCCCTACTATCATTGGGAAAGGACACCGCAAGATTGAACCCAAAGCTAAGCACTTCTCCTATTGCAAGAAAGATCAATCTAGTAGGCCAAAGTAAACTAATAATTTGAAGAGACTTGCAAAGATATCAAATCATGCATGTAAGAATTTAGAGAAGAACCAAATAATATTCATAGATAATCTTGTTCATAAATCCACAATTCATCGGATCTCAGCAAACACATCGCAAAAGAATATTACATCGAATAGATCTCCAAGAACATCGAGGTGAACTTTGTATTGAGAATCAAAGTGAGAGAAGAAGCCATCTAGCTAATAACTATGGACCCGAAGGTCTGTGGTAAACTACTCACGCTTCATCGGAGAGATGATGGTGTTGATATAGAAGCCCTCCGTGATCGAATCCCCCTCCGGCAGATCGCCGGAAAAGGCACCAAGATGGGAGCTCATGGATATAGAAGGTTGCGACGATGGAAAAGTGGTTTCGTGTCTCCCCCTGATATTTTTAGGGTATAAGAGTATATATAGGTGAAGGAACTAGTTCAGGGGAGCTACAAGGGGCCCACGCGGGTGGGGGTGCGCCTACCCCCCTGTGCGCGCCCTCCTGCCTCATGGCCGCCTCGTTGCATCTCCCACTTCATCTCCAAGTCTTCTGGTTTTCTTTCGGTCCAAGAAAGATCATTGCAAAGGTTTCACTCCGTTTGGTATTCCTTTTCTCCAAAACTCTAAAATAGGCAAAAAAATAAAAACTGGCACTGGGCCCTCGGTTAATAGGTTAGTCCCAAAAATAATATAAAATAGCTTATTAAAGCCCATTAAACATCCAAAACAGATAATGTAATAGCATGGAACAATCAAAAATTATAGATACGTTGGAGACGTATCAGCGACTACCCCCTAGGACATAACAGGTATGATCTAACCAACTAAATGTTACCAATACCACTTGCAATGACTATGTTTTGTATAGTTGATGTATTAAGCATGTTCTTGCCTTGTTTATTTCAGTACTGCACATTGTGATGTTCAAGTATTAATTGTTCAGTTCAATTTCACCAATACCAGCAACAAACTTTGCTACCATGCTACTCTCTGCAATGAAGCTATACTAGAGATGCTGCCCATTTGCTATTTTTGGTGGATGCTAACCCTGTTGTACTTAACATGCCTATCCATGTAATTATGCAGGGCCATAACGGGTGATGCTGTTGTTTGCCGTCGAGGTTAGCTGCATCCCATGTTTTACAGTATTTTACATCATTTGTGCAATTGTAGTTTGGCTTCTAATATTTACTTGCTTCTTGTAGGTACACATGTCGGGGGCACTGATCCACGCTTGAACCCGGAGGAAGAGCTCGCCTCCGCCGCTGCTGACTTTGGGCGGGCTCTGGCCAAGATGAAGTGCCCCAGCAACTACCTCTCAGGACTTACCAAGTATGAACTCACCAGTTCAATCTTACCAATACCAGTTGTAATTAATGGCTATGTTCTGTACGGTCGATGTCTTAAGTATCTTGTAGTAAACATGCCTTACACGTTTTATATATTTTCCCTACCTTTTTATGGACAACTGGGCCATTATCTGGCAGCACCTGCCTTGTGATGTTTAACTCTGCTAATTGCATTTTTATCAGTACCGGTTTCAATGGCCATTAAGCCTGTTGCAATTAACAGTTGTATTCATTTTTAAACAGTTGTATTTTAATGGCTGCAAACTTATAAAACATGAATTATGATGTTGTTAATCCTATTGCAATTAACACTTGTATACATTTTTTAATCCGTCCCTTTGGTACCGAGCTACTCTTTCGCAATGAAGATATCACTACAGATGCTGCCATTTTATTACCATTTCCTATTTTTGGTGGATGTTAACCCTGTTGTAGTTAACATTGGCTTTCCATGTACTTACACAGGGCTACGATGGGTGATGATGTTGTTTGCCATCGAGGTTAGCTGCATCCCATGTCTTATACAACATCTATTCCTAAATTTAAGTATTTTTAGAGATTCCAATATAGACTACATAAGGAGCAAAATGAGTGAATCTAGATTCTAATCTAAACTATATCTATAATTCTATATACATTCGTATGTAGTTCATATTGAAATCTCTAAAAATACTTCTACTTAGGAATGTAGGTAGTTGTATTTTACATCATTTGTGCAATCTCATTTAGCTTCTAACATTTACTGGTTGCTTGTAGGTACGTATATGAGCGGTACTGATCCACGCTTCAATCCCTTTTGTGTATGGGGCAATGATATATTCATGAACAAGCGTCAAGTGAGGAAACTAAAAAAGATTGTTAGGCGAAAGAAATATGTGATGGGAATTAAGCTCTTTATTTACACTTAGTCCAAGACGTCAGTGAACTTTAGGATGGTAAGTAATCTGTTGCCTTTTCCCCCTGCCCACAACAAGTTACAATATTAGACCTCATGATCTGATATTTTTCTATTTTCAGTGGTTTCCGAAGCTATTTACTGATTATTACCTTGCAAACTACATGACCGGAGTGGGGGCAACTAAGTTTAAAGTATATAATTCATGCTACCATGATAATGCTCTAGAAGTCTTCCTGAAGGCGGTGAAGGATGAGCGGGCGATTGTCACAAGGGGTTCGACAAAAGTTGTTCGTGCCTATCACATGCAGGAAGGCACATTATGGGCATTCTGCTTCTTCAACAACATCTGTAGTCAAAATGATTTACACTTCTCTCTTCACCTTTACCGCATGTAAATATTATGGTTCATCATAGTTAATTGTTGTTTAATCCTGTAATTATTGAACATATTATACTTAAAACTTTATTTATGAATTCGTTGTTGAACCATTGTGATGATAATTTGAATTGCACGTTTCATATTTTTAAATTTCCAATTTGAATAATAAATTACACCCAAAAAAATTGTACAGGAGCGAATAAAATAATGTGCACATGGTTAGAAAGAAAACAACGTGTGCGATGAAAAAAGAAAACAGACGGTTCTTTGACATGAAACGTTTGCGATGCCCGTCGGACGCACACACGGTTTCGTCTCATATGCGTGTGCGATTCATGGTAATACAGGAAACGTTTCAAACGAGTGTGCGTGTGTGATAGGAATACCAATCGCACACAGTTAAGAAAATGTACACATTGGCATTAGTAGAGGCACCACACACATTTTACATTCTTGAACCATGTGCGATAACGTACCTATCATAAACATATCGGCAAATTAAATGTTGATGTCCACCTTTTTCACACGACTATAGCGGCCTAATCGTTTGGGATGTACATACGGACGGAAACGTGTTCCCTGGTTTGACTGTGTGGGATGTACATACCAACAGAAACGTGTTCCCTGGATTGCTTGTGTGGGATATACATAAGGACGGAAACGTGCTCCTTGAATTGACTGTGTGTGATATACATACGAATAGAAAAAAAATTCTGGGATTCACCATGTGGGATGTACATACGAATGGAAACAATTGGGTTTCGATGCCTCGCCCGATCGCACACGAGATGATTTTCCCCTAGCCTGTGTGCCAGGAGGGCCTATCCCCGACGGTGTCTTGGTCGTGTGGGAAGGGCCCCCCTATCGCCCACACTCACTTGGCGACGGTTCCAAGTGCCGTCACAGAAAGGGGTTAAAAACTGTTTGTATAGCACCGACACGTACCGATGATACCTAGGAGTTATATCCCCAACAAGTAGGATATGAACACCATGAACATAAATATCATAGAGGCTATTTTGGTTTTGATTCAACTATTTGCGTGAACATGTGCCAAGTCAAGCCACTCGAACATTCAGAGGAGGATACCATATCATCATACCACATCAGAATCATTTTAACACAATGTTGACATCCAAGATACATCATTATCCACTCCTAGCTACTTATGCATTGAATGAGAAACTATAATCTCTAATTGTCATTGCAAACATGTTTGATCATAATATGTTGAATCATGGATACTAGCTTAAATATATTTACCAAAACAGAACAAGTCGAGTTCATACCCGTTTCTCTCTGCCATGGCCAGTTCATCGAATATCGTCATTATTGTCTTTCACTTGCGCGACCGAATGATTTGAAAATAATAATAGTGCAAGAGTGTCGTGGACTAAGCTGGAATCTGCAAACATTTTATTCAAAAGGAGAAGACAAGGTAATATGGGCTCTTTGTTAGTTGAACAATAATTCAAATGAGAGCCACTCAACATTTTCATCGTGGTCTTCTCCTTGGTATGACTCAATAAAAAGAAAAGAAATTCAGAGAAGCACACTGAAATATTTTTGGATTTTTTTGATTTTTCCTAAACAAGCAAATAAAATGTGAAAAGCAAGAACGAGAAAATCTATTTACACAAGAAAGATCCCAACAAGCAAAAGAAAAACTAGAAAATCTTTTTGGCTTTTCTTTTTAGTGCTACAACAATTTAAATGAGAACAAAAATAAAAAAGAAGCAAGAAATATGTTTTTGGGTTTTCTCAAAGTTTTTCAAACACACAAGAAAGCGAGAAAATAAATTTAACATGGATAATACAATAAAAAAGTGTGAACACCAACAACTAGAATGAAATGTGTGAACATGAATGTAATGTCGGTGGGAATAAGTACTCCCCCAAGCTTAGGCTTTTGGCCTAACTTGGTAATCACCAGTCGTAGAAGCCATGAGGTCCTATGTTGAAGTGCTGGGGAGCGGGCACCTGAGGGTCCCACTGTTAAGGCTCCTCCTGTGCCGCAGCCAGGTTGTTCCGTAAGCGACAATGTCCTCAGGCATAATCCTGTATCCGCCCCTCGCAACATGATCAAACAAAGCAGGTGCATGCAATGGAATGATATCACGAGTTTTCTCACTAAATACTAAGTTATAAGGAATATCAATATCAGGGTAATCAGCAACTATAAATTGGTGGTCTTCCATAGCTGCTCGACCTAGGTAAACCTTGGGCAAACGATGATCATGCTGGCATATCTGCATATTAAAGTGAGTCGCGAAGCGAGTAGCGTAAATGCCCCCATGTATTTTACCGTTGGATCTGTTGATGTGAAGGAGACGTGCCACAATATCTCCCTAGCAAGTAAGCATTTTTATCGCAATAAAGTGCGCGACATAAAATAGCAATGTCTGGGGCGCTAAGTGCACCTACCTTCTCTCTAGCAAGTAAGCATTTTTGCAATGAATAGAGCAAAATAATGCACAACAGGAAAATGCAAGCTAGTAGCGGTGACATTCGATATTCCTCTCTCATCCCCCACTATCAGAGTACGGTAAAAACCATCAAACTCCGCGGGCCTAGTTTCTACCACGTCATCATCAGAAGGAAGCATGCATATGTCACAAAATTCAGTAAGTGATATCTGGTGGTTTTCAGCATATAAATTAAATGACACCTCAGGGGGATTATTCCTAGAATGGAAATGAAAGTTTTGCACAAAGGAATTTGTGAGGAGTTGATACTTTTCACATTCAGCTACGATGAAGTCGGTGAGGCTGGTATTAGCAGCGTATTGTGCAAATTCTTGAAGGATTCCAACCCCTTCCATGAACGGATTATGCGACCATTCGCACGACCGTAACTCCACCAATCTCCGTGTATGAAGATCATTGTCAGATGCCTCTCCAATAACTCCCTTGGAGCTCTTTTTGGAAGCAAACTTCTTAAAGAAACTCATCTTTTTCCTATGAACAAAATTCTTAAAAAGTTTAGTCCAAATATTTTTTTCTCAACAAAACTTCATAAGATTGATAGCAACTACTCATAGGGATCTATAGAGGCCATAGCAAGCATTAACTACTTAGAACTCTAAGAATTCAACATGCAAGCCCATCTACAGCAGCACCAAGAGTAGCTAATTATTCAAAATATAAACCACTAAAGCAAAAACTAATTGGACATATGGAGGAGTCACATACCAAGCAACAATTCCCCGAAATAGTTTCGGAAACGGAGCTTCGAGAAAAGAGATCGAAATCTGCGGTTTCGGGAGCAAGAACACGAGAGAGAGAGAGAGAGAGCAATGGTGATTTTTTTCTGGAGGAATGTGGTGATGTGGGGAGAAGTAAGTGAGGGGGCCCACGTGGGGACCACAACTCACCAGGGCGCACCTGGGGTCCTGGCGCGCCCAGGTGGGTTGTGCCCACATGGTGCACCTCCCTCTGATATTATTTGCACCAGAAATTCTTAAATATTCCGAAAAAATCGTATTAAATTTTCAGAGCATTCTGAGAACTTTTATTTTTGGGTCATTTTTTATTGCACGGAAAACTCAGAAAACAGATAAAACATGGCATTTTATTTTATTTAACTAACAAAAACAAAAAACAAAAAGGTAGGGACAGAAGTTAGTGCTCACTAAATTCATCAACTTCATACCTCTCAAAAATGATCCATTAATAAGGTTGATCAAGTTTTATTAACAACCACTTTCGATTAGCATGAAACCAAAGAACTTTCGTAAATCACTAAGTTATCTCAATGGGTATATGAATGTCCCCAACAATAAGCATTTCATATTTCTTTTTAACAGTAGGTAGAGGTAGTTGAAAACTTCCAATAGTGATTGTCGGAGATTTTTCAATAACATTAATACCATTCACTTGGAATTGTTTCTTCGAAAAGTGCACCGTATGCTCATTACCATTGATATGAAAAGTCATCTTGCTTTTATTGCAATCAATAATAGCCCCTGGAGTATTCAAGAAGGGTCTACCAAGGGTTATCGACATGTTGTCGTCCTCGGGCATCTCCAGTATAACAAAGTCAGTCAAAATAGTAACATTAGCAACAACAACGGGAACATCCTCACAAATATCGATAGGTCTGGTAGTTGATTTGTCAGCCATTTGTAAAGATATTTCAGTAGGTGTGAGTTTATTCAAATCAAGTCTTTTATATAAAGAGAAAGGCATAACACTAACACCAGCTCCTAAATCACATAAAGCAGTTTTCACATAGTTTCTTTTAATAGAGCAAGGTATAGTTGGTATTCCCGGATCTCCAAGTATTTTAGGTACTCCATCTTTAAAAGTATAGTTCGCAAGCATAGTGGAGATTTTAGCTTCCGGTATTTTTGTCTTATTGGTGATGATGTCTTTCATGTACTTTGCATAAGGAGGCATTTTTAGGATATCAGTCAAGCGAGCGCGCAAAAAGACTAGCCTAATCATTTCGGCAAAGCGTTCAATTTTTTTATCATCTTTATTTTTAGTAGACTTAGGTGGGAAGGGCATAGGCTTTTGAACCCATGGTTCTCTTTCCTTACCGTGTTTTCTAGCAACAAAGTCTCTTTTATCATATCATTTATTCTTTGGTTGTGGGTTATCAAGATCAACAGCCGGTTCTATCTCAACATCATTATCTAGTTCTTTGTTATTAGGTTGAGTGTCTTCATAAATCTCATCATTATGTTTTTCATTATCAAAAGGTGAGTGTTCACTACCATATTGTGTTTCAGGACCAGAGATAGAAACTTCATTATCATTATCAGGAGGTTTTTCTATTTCAGGTTCACTAGAGGCATGCAAAGTCCTGTCATTTGTCTTCTTCTTTTTCTTTTTAGAAGGACTAGGTGCTTCAGTGTTAATTGTTTGAGAGTCTCGTTCAATTCTCTTTCGGTGTCCCTCGGGATAAAGTGGTTCCTGAGTCATTTTACCTCCTCTAGTTCCTACCCTAACAACAAAGTCACTTATATTATTGTTCATTTCATCAAGCAAATCTCTTTGAGATTTATCAACTTGTTCTAATTGAGTTTGAACCATAGAGGCATGCTTTCCTACACCTCTAACATCATTTGAGATTCTAAATAACAAGTCACTTAAGTGAGCAATCATATCAGCGTTGTATTTCAGCTGTTTCATAACATTTGCATTGAAGTGATCTTGCTTTCTCATGTAATTACCAAACTCATAAAGGCATTGACTAGGATGTTTATTACCAGGATCATCACAATCAGTGAATTTCATTAAAGATTTTACCTCTACCACCTTAGGTGGTGATGGTACTTCAAGCCCATGTATTTCTTCAATAGGTGGTAAATTTTTAACATGCTCTGCTTTAATTCCTTTCTTTCATAGGTTTCTTTGCCTCTTGCATATCTTCAGGACTGAGATATAAGATACACCTCTTGTTCGGAGTGGGTTTAAGCGGTGTTTCAGGAGGAGTCCAATCATTATAATTTTTCAATATGTTATTCAATAATTCTTCAGCTTGTGCAATAGTTCGTTCCCTGAAAACACAACTAGCACAACTATCTAGGAAATCCCTAGAAGCATCGGTTAGTCCATTATAGAAGATATCAAGTATTTCATTTTTCTTAAGAGGATGACCAGGCAAAGAATTAAGCAATTGGAGAAGTCTACCCCAAACTTTTGGGAGACTCTCTTCTTCAATTTGCACAAAGTTAAATATTTCCTGCAAGGCAGCTTGTTTCTTATGAGTAGGGAAATATTTTCCAGAGAAGTAATATATCATATCCTGGGGACTACACACATAACCAGGAGCAAGAGTATTGTACCAAGATTTAGCATCACCCTTTAATGAGAACGGAAATAATTTGAGGATATAGTAATAGCGAATCTTCTCATCATGAGCAAAAAGGGTGGCTATGTCATTCAACTTAGTAAGATGTGCCACACCAGTTTCAGTTTCATAACCATGGAATGGATAAGATTCAACAAAAGTAATTAATTCCGGGTCGACATAGAATTCATAATCCTTATCATCAATAAAGATAGGTGAAGTAGCAAACTTAGGATCACATTTCATTCTAGCATTCAAATATCTTTCTTTATAGTTGGATAATAATTTTTCTAGATCATCTCTATCCTTCCGGTACCTTTGGCAATTCATATCTAGGAGGGCTAGTTCTAGTAGGTGTTTCAAGATTTTTGGTTTCAAGCTCATCATCAGTTTCAACGATATCATGTTGTCATACTCTAGCAATTTGTTCATCAAGAAATTCACCTAGTGGCACATCATCATCAAGAAAAGTACTAGCATCATCATGAGTAGCATTCATAGCAGAAGTAGCATCATCAGCAACTTGCGACATATCAAAATTAATAGCATGTGGTGGTGTTGCAAGTTTACTTATAACAGAAGGTGAATCTAAAGCGGAGCTGGATGGCATTTCCTTACCTCCCCTCATCTTAGAGGGAAAAATCTTAGTCTTAGAATCCTTCAGATTCTTCATATGATAATAATGCCAAGTGACTCAACTAATATAGTTATGCTCCCCGGCAACGGTGCCAGAAAAAGGTCTTGATAACCCACAAGTATATGGGATCACAACAATTTTCAAGGGTAGAGTATTCAACCCAAATTTATAGATTCGACACAAGGGGAGCCAAAGAATATTTGCAAGTATTAGCAGCTGAGTTGTCAATTTAACCACACCTGGAGATTAATTATCTACAACAAAGTGATCAGTAGCACAGTAATATGATAGTTTTGATTGTATTAGCAACAACAATAGTAACGGTAATAGTGATAGCAGTAGTTTTGTACCAAGTGCAATAGTAGCGATAGTAACTTAGCAGAAACAATATGCAGGAACATCATAGGCATTGGATCGGTCATTTGTTGGATGATGTTCATCATGAGACGGCCATAACATAGGCCGATACGGCACTAGCTCCAGTTCATAAATATAATGTAGGCATGTATTCCGAAAATAGTCATACGTGCTTATGGAAATAACTTGCATGACATCTTTTGTCCTACCCTCCCGTGGCAGCGGGGTCCTATTGGAAACTAAGGGATATTAAGGCCTCCTTTTAATAGAGTACCGGAACAAAGCATTAGCACACGGTGAATACATGAACTCCTCAAACTACGGTCATCGCCGGGAGTGGTCCCGACTATTGTCACTCCGGGGTTGCCGGATCATAACACGTAGTAGGTGACTATAACTTGCAAGACCAGATCTAGAACATGGATATAATGGCGATAACATAAACGGTTCAGATCTGAAATCATGGCACCGGGCCCAAAGTGACAAGCATTAAACATGGCAATGTCATAGCAACATCAATCTCAGAACATAATGGATACTAGTGGTCAGGCCCTAACAAAAATAACTCGATTACATGATGAATCTCATCCAACTCCTCACCGACCAGCGAGCCTACAAAGGAATTACTGACTCTCGGTGGGGGGCATCATGGAATTGGCGATGGATAAGTGTTGGTGATGACGAAGATCGAAGATCCCCCTCTCCAGAGCCCCAAACTGACTCCAGAGCTGGCCTCCCAATGAAGAACAGGAGACGGCGACGGCTCCGTCTCGTGAAATGTGACAATTCTTTCTCCATGATTTTTTCTGGAAATATGTGATTTTATAGCATCGGTTTTCAGGGTCTACGGGACCACCAGGTGGGGACAACCCATCTGGGTGCGCCTGGAGGGGGTGGATCGTCCTGGTGGGTTGTGCCCATCAAGGTGACCCCCCCCCCTCCGATGGTTCTTGGCTCCAGAAATTCTCTTTTATTGTATAAAAGTTCCTCGCAAAGTGTCGTTCCATTCCGAGAACTTTTATTTCTGCACAAAAACAACACCATGGTAGTTCTGCTGAAAACAACATCAGTCCGGGTTAGTTTCATTCATGCAAATTAGAGTCCAAAACAAGAGGAAAAGCGTTCGGAAAAGTCGATACGGCAGAGACGTATCAGATATATTGATAGTTACTTGTTGAGACATAAGTCTGGATCTTTTGAATTCGTTCAAAATGTTTTAAAAAATGAAGTAGAAGTTATTGTAACAAGAAAATTATGTTTCTACAATTCGATTACAGAAAGGAATATTTGAGTTACAAGTTTAGCGAATGTATGATGAGTTGTGAAAGGGGTTTCATAACTTGCACCTCCCGGAACACCACTTCAAGTGGAAAGTCCGTGAAGATGTAATCGAACCATTCATGACATGGTAAGATCAAAGATGACATAAATAAATTTGCCATTATCTCTTTTAAAGTGATTCTTTAGAGAATGCGGTTTTTACAATGAAAAGAGCTCTGTCGGGTCTGTTGAAATGACGCCATGATATGGTATGCCCAACCATGTTATATCTTTTCTTGACATTTAGAATATGGGGCTTCTGTAAAAGGTTACAACATTATTCCAAATCACACAAGTGCTACTTTGTAAGTTATCCCAAGTCATTGGGTATTCCCCTACCACTATACCGAGGAGAAGGATTTTTCCACAAAACGGTATGCTTTTATAGAGAATAGTTCTTCCAATAGGTGAGTGGGAGGATAGTGCAACTCGACGAGATAACAAGTATCTTCGTCATTAGGCAAAGGAAAGGAACCTTGGAAGTAATTCCAGAGTTCCCTACTACGACTGGTGCAGAAGCCTCTACATAAGATGTATGGACTTCGTTCGAACTTGCAGCTGAACAACATAGGCAAAGCTCATGCAAACCACTCAGGTGCACAAATGAGATATTGTTGTTAGACAATAGTATACCTACAATACACAAGGAAGCGTTGATGGGCTCTGACTCCGGAATTGGCTAAATGCCAATATAATCCGAGATAGTTTCCATAAATGATTCAAGATTTAAATCTTGATAAACCCTCCGAAAGACTTAGAGTCTAACAGATTGTAACGAGACTATAAACTGATGCCGATAAAAATGTTTTATCCATTAAGATCGACTTGTTGCAATAGCAAGTTCAAGGAGATGACTACAATGAGATTATCTCTCCGTAGCAATGCTTAAAGTCGGTCCGGGTTAAACTAGCAATTAATACATATTTCAAACATGAGATACGAAACATGGGTGCCAAAAGGATTTCCATGAGATGGAAATACAACCTAGGACGTGTATATGATACAATCCAAAGTATTTTGTCGGTCCAGAGGATTCTAGTAAGTATGCAAACTTCAGAGTTCCAGCAATGGACAGAAGAGAGCAAAATGTAGTTGGAATCTTTGTTTTTGATGGAATGGTCAAAGGGGTTTGACTTCAACAATGGGTAACGGATATGCTTGTGGTTTCAAGAAAGTAAGTGGGAGCATAATAGTATTTCTGAAAACCTTGTGTGGTTGACACATTGTTAATTGGAAATAAATTTCTTGACACGAATTAGGACTTCATTTGAAAATAGTTTTTCGATGAAGTGCTCGGGCTAAATAGCCTTGATATTAGGCATAATGATCTATGGAGATATATTTACCTAGTGGGGTAGAGCAAACAATACATATTGACTAGATGCTAAAACCGTTTAGCACTAAGAACGACAAGGAGTGATTCTTGCTGAAGTCACATGGAAAGAGTTTTTGCAAGACTCGGTGTCCCAAAACACTGATGAGCAAAATACATGATGGAGATTCCACACACTCCCGCGTTTGGATTAATCATGTATCCCATGGTATGTAAAACAACCAGATATGTCCAATACTCCCAAACTGTTGCGAGTATAAAAACCAAAGTGAACAAAAGTACTAATCATGGGACAACAATGAAAAAGGGTCATTGAGTGCTAGAGTAGCACTGATGACATGTTTTCTCGCAAGCAAAGATGATGAAGAGTTCGTTATAAAATGTTACATCGATACAGTCTTCATCTTTTCTCCATGCGATTTTCGATTTAAATTGAGGGTTTTGTGTAACACACAATATGGTGGCACATTTAGTTGAAATTTGTTCCAAACAAGGTACTGTGGCGAATTCTAGAACAGAGGCAAAGTATCTTGCCGCTTTCAAAGCGACAAACAAGATGTTGAATCATATAGTTCATTCATGAACTTAGTATGGTTCCAAGATGGCTTTGGTCAATGGGACACTATTGCAGATAGTTGCTCCATAGTTGTCTGAGGAATCAAGGTTCGACCTGTGATTCACATATATACAAAGCCAAGTCCACACAAAATAGGAATTTTGTGAAAGCATGAAAACGCGAGGATATGCAAAGACACGCACGGACCTGAAGTTGTCAGATCCGTTGGACATCAGGCTATACCACAAGCGAAGCATTTTTACACCGGTATGCCATAGGTGTGAAGTGCATTAGCATTGACTAGATTATTGACTCAAGTGCAAGTGGGAGTCTGTAGGAGATATGCCCTAGAGGCAATAATAAATGATATCATTTATCTCCAAGTTCATAATTATGTTTTTGTTCCATGCTACACCTGCTATGGTACTCGAGGCTGCAATAACACGAGGCTCGAAGGAAGACTCATATGCACGTGTGAAATAATAAATGGTAAAATGTATTCCTAGTCTGGCCTGTAATACTATCTATCGTGTTGCATGATGGTTCTGTTTTCCTAATCATGGGCATGACTATGCCGGCAACTTTGAGGGCATTATGTTAGGAGAACACTTGTGTTGAATCGACCCGATTGATGTTATGCTATGAGATACATTTGTCACGAGTTAAGGGTTTATAACACAGAGAAAGTTTACGTTTGCATAATTCCTTAGACCATGAGAGTATCGAGTTTCTTTATGATTGCTTCATGAACTTTGGGGTTTGTTAGACATCATCCGTAAATGGGTGGCTATTACGGCGACTTCGGGTTCATGGAAAGGTATGTCAAGCAACTTGATAGCTCAAGATTGGGATTTACTTCTCCGACGATGGAGAGATATCTCTGGGCCCTCTCAGTATTACGCTATCCATCATCGTCTGGCCAGGCACAGTGTGATTTGATCACAGGGATGCCGGAACACGAATACGAGAAAATAGAACAAAACTGGTAACGAGGTAACTAGCATAGTGGACAAGTTGTTGATCCAGGGGATGCAAGTAAATCTCACCTCGGGTATTTGTAACATTTCACGAAGCAACATGAATAGCACACAACAACTGGAGGTTCACTCGAATATTCATTCGTGTGGGTATATGGGTCAATATGGGTGTCCACGGCTCCGATGTTGATCATTGATCGGAAAAAGTTCCGGCCATGTCTATACTTCATCGAACCTATAGGGTCACACGCTTAAGGGTCATCTATCTGCTGAATACTAGACATGAGTCTGAGAAAAATTCATCGAAAAAGTTTTGGACACACCAGAAAGGTTCCGGAGAGAGAACACCAGAATAGTTTCGGTAAAACCGAAAAGTTGTTTCGAGGTATTCCATTAAGTCAAATTGGTTCTGGGACATGCCTGATAGTTCTTGGAGGGTGCCAGAATTATTCTGGAAATTTCTGGGAATTTTCCGGGATAAAAACCAAAAATGTTCCGAAGCTACCGAAACCACTTCAGATGCTTTTCCCAGATGAAAATCACTAATCCGGAATTGTTCCGGAATGCGTTGACAATTATTATAGTGGGTACTGGAGATGTTCTAAGCCCACATAAATACTTTCAGTTTGAACGGACGTTGAAAAATGTCGTCGTGAATAGTGAAAGTGCTTTTTGAATATTTTTATGTAAAGCCACCTTTTAGGGCTTTTCCCAAAAGGCTTCTAGAAGGACTTGGGGATCAAGGAACCCCCTTTGGGGGGCCCCCATGAAGGTGGGCCGTTAAAAGGTGCAGCTCCTCCATGGAGCTCCACTTGTCATCCCTTTATGCCCTTTGTGCCCTTTATGTGTGACATAAAGTGTGGGCATTTTGGGTTTTTCATGTTTCCCCCTACCCCTTGGGTTTTCCTATAAATAGAGGTGGAGAGTATCTCTCCACACACACACACACACTCTTTCTCACATACAAATTCCATGCATGATCCGGCCTTCTCTCTCCCTCCCAGCGAAATAGTTTAATAGAGCCGAAAGATTGTCTGGGTTCCAGCAGGAACTAGTTCTGGACGGCGAAGCCCTGCCAGATAGATGATACCGTATGTGTGCAACTCTGTAGAGAGATCGTAGTTTCGGTCTTAGTGTGAGAGTGCCTCCCGAAGGGCTGTCTATGTGCTCGTCCGAGTTCCGAAGGTCCTCCGGAAGAGCTGTCCTTGACACCGTCCCAGGGACTGTCCGACCGCCTCCCAGAGGGCTGTCCGAGGGGCAGATGAGGATTTACATCCTCATGGTTGGGAGGTTGTAAATCCTAGCTACTGGGATCTGCACCACCGATCGTCATTGACTCTACTTTCGCTGTGCTATGAGTCGGTAATGAAAAAGAACAAACCTTGTACGCAGTCTCCATAGTGGTCCTGGGCTGGTGCGTAGGTCGGAATTTTTTTGTTTTCTGTCGCGTTCCCCTACATCCTCCGCGATCGCCTGCAGCTGTGCCTCCGTGGCTGCCATTTCCCGGCGAGCGGCGGCTTGAGCGCGGACGGCGTCATAGATGGCACGCTGCGCCGCGACAAAGTTGGGGTTCGCTTCGGCCTTGGCTGCCACGGCCTCCTCAATTGCGTGCTCGCCGTAGATCTGGCCCTCCGCCAATCCTTGCTGCTCTAGGAGGAACTGGTTGTATTGTTTTTCCTCCTGCGCCTCCTATATGGTGAAGCCGGCGTGCATAGGAGGCGCGGGAGCCGCCGCGGTGTCGTCGGAACCCGTCTCCATCGTGTCGCCCTCGTCGTCAGAGACCTCGGCCGAGCTGGCCGACAAGCCGGCCTTGATCTGCCTGGCATGGGGGCTCTGCCAGGAGGCAGCAAGGGCAGCCATGGTGTGCTTCTTCTTCATGGAAAGGCTCTTCCACATAGTTTCGCTGCCTATATTCATGGCGGATGCAATGCAAGGGAGGACGATGGGGAGCAACTTGTGTTGTGGTGTGGAGTGGAGAGCTGGTGGTGACCACCTTTAAATAGCGGATTGCGGCGAGGCGAGGCGTCCGGGTGCGGCAATGGGCGGCGCCAGAGTGGGTTTCTCAGCCGACGAGCCTGCTTAATAGCGGCATACGGACGGACAGGGGTATTGAATGAGCGTGGTAGATATCCGTCCAGTCACGCGCTCCAGCATTAATCAGGCGCGGACACTGGAGACGCGTCGCGGGCGGCGCCCTCGACCGGCGCGCCACTTCAATGGCGGTGGCAGTGAGAGGTCGCGTCCGCCCTGAGCCATCTTCAATGTGGAGCAACGCGCTCTACAGCGGCATAAATGCCGGCAGCTGGCGCCGGGTGGGGACACACGCGTGCGAGGGTGGAGGGGTTTGGGTGGGCCAAGGCGGCCAGAAGAGGGCTTTGGAGCGGTCTGGACTCTTGCAAAGCCCACCATGTTTGTCTTCAATTTGCGCGAGAATGTACGGCCAGACTGCGCCACGGACCGATAAATGATCGAGTTGGATGGCTTCTGTGGTCCGAACAACATGGTCCGAACGCATTTGGGAGGTTTACACGTCGGTGTTGGAGATGACCTAACTTCCACGTGAGTCCACAGCCGTTTTACTTTCTCCGAGAATTCTGTTTATGAAGGAGGCACGTATTGCCTTTGAAGAACAGATCGGATACAACTCTCGTACGTGAGACGTGACCGACAGTAGTTGTTGTAGTTTCCTACGTGTCTTTAATTTGGCACGGGCAACTGCAGCAAGTTACGAATTACGATCTCCTCGGCACGCGTATCTTACAAGATAGACTCGATTTGATCTCTCATACTTAGATCGACCGATGGCGCCGACATCCTGGTCGGACCTCCCGCTAGACCTCGCCGCAGCCGTGCTCCTCCGCCTCCCGCCGTCCCTCCTCAACCGCGTGCGCTTTGGCGCCGTCTGCCGTCAATGGCGTGCCACCGCGCGGGAGAACCCCGCCCTGCCGCCACACTTCCCGTGGATCGCGTTGCCGGACCTGAGTTTCTACAGCCTGCCCGGCTCCGCGTTCCGGCCGTTGCCGGTCCGCCTCGACGGCCACCGGCAGGTGCCGCTAGCGCAGAGCTCCTGTGGCGAGTGGCTCCTGTTCGAGCGCATGGACGGCGCCCTCACGCTCATGAGCCCTTTGTCCGCCGCCGCCGGCACCATGATGCTCCCCGGACTCCACACCCTCCACGCTCCTCGCAACGAGTCTTTCGAGCCAACCATCCAGAAGCTGGTGGTGTGCTCGGATAACATCATTGCCGCGTCGTCAAGCTGGCGCTGTGCTGGCCAGGGGGATCCTCGTGGGCACTCGCCACAGGCTTCTACAACGTCTTCATGTCCCTCCAGGACATTGTACTCTACCGGGGGCAGCTCCACGCCCTCACCACTAACAGGGCCCTCTTCTCCATCTCCTTCTCCATCTCCACAAGGGGCGTCGCCCTCATGTCCGGAGTCCACCGTGTCATCGGCGCCGACCGCCAGACACGGACCCCGTTCAACACCGCGCCGCCGTTCTACCTGTTGGAGTCCCACGGCATGTTGCTGCTTATCTACAAACGCGGCGATGAGTTGGATGAAAAGAAAAGGAAAAAGAAACAGTTGCAAGGTTTAGAGTTGGTGGAGATGGCAACCAAGTTCGTGGTGTTCCTGGGCGACCTCGAGGAGATGAAGTGGAAGAGGGCGGGATGCAATACCGAGCTTCGCAGAGCAGTGCCAGACGACCGGATGCTGTTCCTCGGCCCATGGTGCTCCCGGTCTGTTGCTATCCCCAAAGACCACCGCCGAAACAAGAGCTATGTCGACATGAGAGGTAACTCCATCGTCTTCTTCCCCAACAACGATGATCCTAGTGTCGGCGACTGCCACAAGGAGACGGTGCCGTTCTACTGCTGCGTCTACGACATCAAGACGCGGCGCTCGCAGTCGCTACCGCACGTGTCACTACGGCCATCGAAAGGCTTCCAAGCAACATGGTTATTCCCTCCGAGTTAGTGAGGAATTCATAGTACAGTACACTAGTGCCATATAGAAAATATAGAAAGTTGTACTAAATCTATGACACTTATTTTAGGACAGAAGGAGTAGTATATTTTTATGCTTTTGTAGGACATCGTGCGTGTGTGTCTATATATATATATATATATATATATATATATATATATATATATATATATATATATATATATAAGTATTGACTATTCGTCACCCTGGTTGAGAAATAATTATTCTTCACACCCTCTCTATTTTACCATCAATGCATCGAAATTTTATGTTCCGTAAGTTTTGTCTTATTTCTGACGTATAATAAGACTGTAAGAAAATATATAATTGCCGTAAAAAATATTTTATGTTATATAAAATTATAAACATAAAAACATACATAAACTGCAAATTTTCTTGTCTTATGACCTATATTTTTATTTTCTTATGCCAAATTCTACGCAGTGAATCAATAGGAATGTAACTATTTGAATTCCAAATGTAATTTAATTATGAAGTGATTGTAAGATTACCTCGGGTGAAGAATAACCTATTCCGCATCCTGGATGATGAATAGTATCACTATATATATTTTTTACAATAGCTTGCCAAAGAACTAGTTAAGGTTTTCGACTGTGTAAAAGTTCTTAAAAATCATGAAAAAAATACTGAACCAACACACCTATAATATAACATGATCCAACGGAGGGATTAAAAAAATATGGCTGCATGTGTCCTGGACAAAAAGAACAAATATTTCAATATATATTGATCCTGTAGTGAGCTGAAATGCTTGTTTTTTTTCGCTGAGGACAAATAAATGCATATTTCCACGATCACACCGTTGGATCATCTTATTATATTAGAGTGACGCTCCCCTATTTATTTCATATTTTTTACTTACTTTTAAACCGTTAAATGTTTAGCAAGCCTTAAAAATCACACCGTTGGATCCTCTGTGTGTGGGGTACGTGCTTGTGAATTTGTGATGTATACTACCACTACTGGATTTCATTGTACGCCGAGTGCCGGGCTCTTCGCCGAGCACCAAGTCACGGGCACTCGGCAAAGCTAGCGCACGGCAAACTATTTGCCGATACATTGTGAAAAAAGACTCTTGGCAAAAGGTCCATACTCGGCAAACAATCTGTTTGTCGAGTGCCCACCGTCGCCACACGGGGAAGTGGTAACACGTGGCGAGTCGATAGTGGTTGACGGCTCATTGACGGTGGCGCTACTTTGCCGAAAGCCCGCTCTTGGTAAATCGTTGTTTTGTTGCGTAATTAATTTGGATTTTTCATTAATGTGGGAGCTGAGTTTAGTCCCACCTTGCTTAACAACGAGCGTCAGGACCATTTTAAATACCCGGTCAAGAGGCAATAAGCTTTGGTTTTCATTACACTCCGGGCAGAGAAGATTCACAGTGACAATACATCTTCCTAATGTGAAGCAGTTGAAAAAACCGGAAAGTAACAAAAATCTTGATTTCCACAATGCTCAGGCGGCGGCTAGAAAAGATGTGGAGAGAGATTTTGGGATTTTGCAAGCCCAATTTGCTATTGTGAAATGACCGGCTAGATTTTGGGATCAAAAGATGCTTTGCTACATCATGCACGCTTGTGTGATCATGCACAATATGATCATCGAGAATGAGAGTGGCCAAGATTTAGACTACTCTCACTATGAGCTCTTGGGACATCCCGTG
This sequence comes from Triticum dicoccoides, assembly GCF_002162155.2. Classification (NCBI taxonomy): domain Eukaryota; kingdom Viridiplantae; phylum Streptophyta; class Magnoliopsida; order Poales; family Poaceae; genus Triticum; species Triticum dicoccoides. Next base: position 667,024,155 of record NC_041387.1, on the reverse strand, counting down.
TGTGGCACCCCGGCTCAGAGAAAACCGGAACGCCCCGTATTCCAGCCAAGAGATCGAGGAGAAGTCTTCTGGAATACGACACTTCTTAGCATAGAACAAACCAACTCTTTATTATTACACGAATATGAACACAAGGTCTCCGATATTACAATGAATAACATTGGTACGGCGACACTACGCCATCCTCGGTTGCTCTATGCAAGCAGCAGAACAACTCGAAGCAGCGGAATAACTCTAGCAGCGGAACAACGACGACGGTGGTGAACTCCACTCCGCAGGGACTCTGGCTGGAACACTTATCCTAGCTCGCATGAATGAAAACCATGACAATCAAGCAATCAAATCTGGCATGACCTGCAAGCTGGCATGACACGCCAGATCAGTACATTGAATGTACTTGCAAGCTCACAATAACCAGAAGCATTCAAGATAAACAACAACATGGCAATTACAGGTTAAACAGGAATTAACATGACATCATCATAACAGAATGGCATTAACATGAACATGATACAGCTATAACAACATGAACATATTAATCCAACAATACTAGCATGCAACAAGATGATACTATATGCACCACTTGTTCTGCTCGGGTTACCTCGTAACCAACACATGCATCACTTACCAACCTCGGACATCACACGATCATCTCAGGATCAAATCAAGCTTGGTATAACAACACCATAGTAATCATTAAGTGACCACAAGGTGCTTGACCTTTACCCACGACTCTCGTCCGACATCACGAATATACAACAACTCGGTATCCTCAATACCATCGTGATCTTTACGGCGATCACCACCCAACCAACACTTGGCCCGTGATCCTTACGGAGATCACAACATGACCAATACCTGGCCCGTGATCCTTACGGCGATCACAACCCACTTTTCTCACTGTTATTAAGCACATTATTCTTATTACTGTTGACTCATGGTGTGACCTACTTTCGACCTGGGCCCTTATTTGCGGGTGCGGCTATCGATAGGTTTAATATACACTCTGCAGAGGTTAGTAAACTGTACCCACACTACGAAACCCATGGCCTCGCACTCCCATTCGGGTGGACCAACGGTGTTCCGACAAAACCGATCTACTGCCATGACACTCTCCCGACCACTCCGACTCACTCCCCACTTGGCTAAGTCATGGGTGGCCCCGTGTGTACCTCCAGACACAACGACCACCGTCGTGGCCCGATCCACTCTGGGACCCTCACGCAAAATCAAATCAAAACCGGGCACACAAGGCTTATGTCTGCTTACCGGGCCAGGGTATAGCACGCCCATAACCTTCCCTTGTTGGAGGCACCAGCGAGAGGCACGACAATAGACCCAGTTAGGACCGTTCCATACCGGTAAGCGTGGTTGCACTAGTCAGCATCGATTCAGCGGCACCATGACTCAGCCAATAGTTGTTCACGTTCAATTTAATCCGGTTAAACTTGAATGCAAATTGAGCCATGATAAAATAACATGATGCCAACTATAATACATGAACATGATATCAACATCACCATGAGGGTATGACATAACCATCCATTATATCAACAATAAATCATATCCACTAAACATCGCATACTGACTAGCATGACCATCTCCAACATCAACATGTACTACTAACAAGCTTAAACATATGAAAGGTAATACTAGCAGGTATAACATGATCACAGAGTATAAGACAACATAGCACAAAAGTGAACATGCAAATCTGAACATCACCAGAACAACGATAACCATCTTTTCAACAAGCAAACATTTATTAAATATTCAAGTTCAAAAACCATGGCTACTGCATGACTATCATGCAAGTGGGTATTGTGGCTTGCCTGGGGATGAAGAAGGCACCGGGAAGAAGTGTGGTGAAGCCGCGGAAAGATTCGCTGGAAAACGTTCTCTTTCGGAGGGGGCTGAATAAGGGCAAGGGCATAAAGGTCATTTTCAAAGTGTCAAACCATAGTGAAAACATGACCAATAGAATGGGCTCGACGAAATGAAGAAGTGGGCGTTGGCTTCACCTCAAACGGAGTTACGGTTAAAAAGATATGGAAGTTTTTCTGCCAGGGACCCATCTATAATGAAAATATTTTCAACCAGGGGCCTGGACAGAAAAAGTGAAAGCGTATTTTGGGGATTACGTCTCCACTTACGCTGACGTGGCGGGGCAGGGTCAAAGCGGGGCCGGCTTGGTTAACGCGTGGAGAGGCTGACCGGAGGGGTCCACGCGCAGGGGATGGGGCCCAGGCGCGCTCGTCTTCTTCCTCCTCTCCATGCCCCCGATTGGGAACAGAGGAGCGAGGACAGGAGCGAGGCCGACGATGGGGCGGGCCGCTCCAGCGATCTCCGGCCCGGCCGAGCACACCGGTGGGACCGCGGGGCCAGGCCGCACCCGTTCAGAGTGTCAGCCGGCGCCGGGGTGGAGTGGAGAGGAGGGGAGGTCGCGGCAACGAGGAGGGGTTCAGAGGGCTTGGGCGATGAGGTTCGCCGGTGATGTGGACACTCCGGCGAGGGGGAAGAGGGTGGGGCGGCTCAGTGGGACGAGGGGAAGACGTTGGTGGAGTCGGGGAAGCACGAGGAGGCTCGAGACGGCCAGACGATGAGGTGGCCGAACGGCGGAGGCGACGGCCGTGCATGGGGAGGCGTGGCCAGAGGTACTCCGGGGTCGAACGCGTGGGGTGGGGCGAACCGTAGAGGAGCGGGGAGTGCGGTGGACAGGTTCTTTAGTCCCGGTTCTTGAACCGGGACTAATAGGTCGTTACTAATGCCTCTCCCCTTTAGTCCCGGTTCTTACACGAACTGGGACAGTTCGGCATCCACGTGGCCTCTGCGGGCAGCCCAGGCAGGGGGGCCTTTGGTCCCGGTTGGTGACATAAACCGGGACTAAAAGGCATCCACACGTCAGAAGCTGGCTGCAGCTAAGGTTTTTTTTGAAAGTGGCTGGTTTAGGGATTCTAGGGGTTAATTTAGGTTGTTATTAGCTAGCTAATAGAGAGAAGTATCCTCTCCTATTATTGTGCTTGGTTTACCAACGCTACTGCTATGTTCATTTCACCCGCTGATATATAATAACTCTTCATGCTCGCATCATACATCATCATATATAATAACAAGTCCTACTAATCATGCATCATCATACAACTTCTAATTAATAACAAGTCAGACGATCATCATACTCATAGTCATCGAACCCAACCCTACATAATTGTTCTTAGCACATCATCAGTATCAGGTAGACCTAAACACTCTTAAGATAAAATAGCATTAAACAATATAGACCCTGACTCTCCATTATGAAGAATGGAGATCATCCTGTCTCAAATTCTTGCGCTTCGCTTCATTTTGCTTCCAAGAAGCTCCTTACGACTGTCCATACATTTTTTTCCATTCTTTGATTGTCATGTCTCCACTTCTTTTAGAAATCTGGTATGGACAGTTGAGATTCGTAGGACGACCTGGTTGTATGTTCAAAACATCAAGGCGACCGTGCGTATACATCAGATGAGGCACACAATCATTCGAAATTATCTTTTGAAAAACATAGTAATAACTTTGTAGTTAGCAATGATGTACTAGTTTTGGAAGTATGCAAAAAGATGCACGGATGTCGTAATAGTAAAAAATCTTACCAGGGTATCTCCATGGTAGTTACCATAGTTCAACACGTGCACTAGTGGCACGTATTGACCATAATGTTGAGGAGTTCGATTGTAGACATTGTAATTCTCAAGATCAGTACAAAATGCGATCAGATGATTTTTCTCCTTATAAGTTAATTCGGAGCCATCGGTGTAGTGGGTTTTGTCTACCATCTTTAGCACATTCTTTGAAGAATGAAAATAAGCTGTCAATGGAAATAAGTTGTCAACTATTTTGAAATAAACAATATAAATTACTTAATAACTATGTTAAGCTCACATGGGGGAAGAATTGGAGGTGTATCCACAAGGACCCAAATGTCCATATTGTCTTGCTTGATTGTAGGATCACCAAGATCCATGGTGACAAACATACCCTCATCAAAACCATACATCTTGCAAAGTGCTTCCCAATTTTTGCAACCAAAATGGGTTACACTCTCAGCATTGTACAACTTTACTTTAAAATCCACACCATGATGGGTCCTTAGAAGAATTTTTTTGGTTTCCATACTTTCATGATCTTCAAAACCCATCCACTCCAAGACATAGCGTCTTGCATAGCATGGGATAAGCTAGTCGAATTGGAAAAGATGAAAAATACACGTTAAAATAGTTGAAGTCGTGCTTAATTACGAAAAAAAAACTATTGTCGTCGTTGCGTACTGTATGAACATCGAAGGTCTCCTCGAGCTTAATGCTGAAGCGCCGATCTTTGTATAGTTCAATGAACCTGTCGCACATAACTCAGTCGTCGTGGCGGTTTTCGTCGTCCGAGTACGACATTTCCGGCCTATGTTCATAATTCAAATATTAAACTTGTACAATTAAATACATGTACTAAAAAACCTAAATTAGATCATTATTATTAATCACAGATTGGCTATCGGTGATGGTACGTAGCTCCTCCTTTCATTGCCGAGTGTATTATTACACCAAATTGTCTAGCACACGGGAATGAAGGAGAAGCTACCCCACGACGGCGTGGATGATGGGGGGGGCAATTAGATTTCTACATAGAGTGCTCTTCAATTTTAGCATTCAAAGTAGGAGTACTTTTCCAATATAAGCATTCAATAAGCAAAACCAAATCATAAAATAAAGTAGTATTCAAATTAGCATGCATTCAATTATAACAAAAAATACATCATCTCTTGTGTCCGTACATCGTCGAATATTATCACTAATACTCCTCGAATACTATCATACATATAGCATCGCTAATACAGCTAGAACTGTAGCGCCCGACGGGTATCGTCGCGGGCGGTGGACACCCAAAGATAAGGAACTATCACAGGATCATAGCTCCAGTGAGATCCCTGAAGAACCTGCCAGGTATTGTCTAACCATCCCTCCAATGCAACCATGTAGCGACGGACGTGCTCGTCCTCCTCGCTGACAGGGTGACGTACCACCTCCGCGGTGTCCGGAAGCCTCGGCACCATCACTGGCCCATGCGATCGTCACCAAACAAGGATCGGGTCAACAACGGGCTGCCTCCTCACCAACCTACGTCCCCAGGAAGGTAGCACCTCCCAATACCAGCCCGGCGGAACCCAATCCCGAACATGGCCCTGATCAAGCAGGCCTCCACCGTCGAGTCGACGACGAGGAGGATGCGGGATAGGCATCGTCGACGTCGATGCGGGAACTACTTCTATATATAGTTAAATAAAGTATTTTTATTAATTATATCAACTAGTTCAACTACTAAGCACTTACTATAAATAAATAAAGTAGTACTTACTAAAAACAAACTACTTCTATATATAGTAAAATAAAGTAGTTTATTCAATTAACTAGCTAGTTCAACTATATATGAAGCACTTACTATAAATAAAATAAAGTAGTACTTACTAAAAATAAACTAATTTAACTATAGTTCTATTATTTTTCTAACTAACTATATTAAACACTTTCTCTTCTTATTTTTTCCTTTTTCCTCTATTCTAAGTATGAACATATTCATAAATGACTTTTATCATGCACAATTTTCCTATACATACACAATACGAACATATACATAAATTGACAAAGAAAATACCATGAACAAAAAAATCATTA
>NC_041387.1:667008151-667018077 GCF_002162155.2 Triticum dicoccoides | reverse complement strand
GCGGGACGGCGTCGGGGCGGCGCGGGCCAGGGAGGCGCGGGACGGCATCGTGGCGGCGCGGGACGGCGCGGGGCGACGACGACGACAGCGTGGCGGAGACGGACCGGCAGCCTGGCGGCGTCGGGCGGCGGGGAAGAACAAACTGAACCAAATTTTCACGAGGCTGCTTATATAGGCAGAGCATTGGTACCGGTTCATGGCACCAACCGGGACCAATGCACCCCTTTAGTCCCGGTTGGTGCCACCAACCGGGACCAAAGGCCTCTTTTCAGTAGCCCAAAGGGCGGGAAACAGAGACTTTTGGTCCCTGTTGGTGCCAGAAACCACGACAAAAGAGAGGCATTGGTGCCACCAACCGGTACCAATGCACCCCTTTAGTCCCGGTTAGTGGCACCAACCGAGACCAAAGATCGTGTGCTGGAACTGGCGCGGTGCAGTGCTATGTTTAGTCCCACCTTGCTAGCCGAGAGGGGCTCGGAGTGGTTTATAAGCCCTGCCGAACCAACCACTTCGAGCTCCTCTATACTACAGGCTTACGGGCCTAAAATCACTCTTTGTGCTTGTGGGCCTGTTAGGCCTTTTGTGGGCATGCATCCTGGCCCTAGTAATGGGTTTCTAGTCGTATGCAGGCCGTGGTGGCCCTGTAGGTGGCACTTTTTTTTTAATTTTCCCAGTTTTTTTGCTTTCTTTTTTGTTTCTAATTACTTATTTATTTTCTTTTACGATAATTCTTTTTTCTATTAAAGTTTGTAACAAAATTCTAATTACTTATTTATTTTCTTTTATGATAATTCTTTTTGCTTTTAATGTTTTGAACAAAATTCTAATTACTTATTTATTTTCTTTTATGATAATTCTTTTTGCTATTAAAGTTTGTAACAAAATTCAAATTACTTATTTATTTTCTCTTATGATAGTTCTTTTTGCTTTTAATGTTTTGAACTAAATTCTAATTACTTATTTTTTTATTTTATGATAATTCTTATTGCTATTAAAGTTTGTAACAAAATTCTAATTACTTATTTATTTTCTTTTATGATAATTCTTTTTGCTATTAAAGTTTGTAACGAAATTCTAATTACTTATTTATTTTCTTTTATGATAATTATTTTTTGCTTTTAATGTTTTGAACTAAATTCTAATTACTTATTTATTTTCTTTTATGATAATTCTTTTTGCTATTAAAGTTTGTAACAAAATTCTATATAATTTTAGTTTCAATAATACTAGAGGTTTATAAAAGCTTTTTAGTTGATTCCTTTAGTACCAGTTCTAAGGCTGTTACAAAGGCATTTTATTTGGTACAGGTTTTAAGGCTGGGGCCTCACGAGCACCTTTTAATACCGGTTCGTGGCATGAACCAGTAAAAGAGTTTTTTAGTTGATTCTTTCTGCAGCTGTTTTTTAGTCCCACCTCGCTAAGCGAGAGGCACTCGCAGCGGTTTATAAGCCCTGAGTGGAGAGACGATGAAGGGAGAAGCGCAGTGCTCACCTGCATGTTGGCCTGAAGCTAAGCAACGTGCAGGTGAGCATAGAGCCTCTCTTTTATTTTGGCATGGTATCATCATTTCATCCACAAGTATATGCAAGAAAGTTGAGAGGGTTGCGCCAATCTCTTTCGAAGTATCAGGATTTCATACGGAAACTTGTCTGTTACAACATGCATTTCAAATAAACTACAAAAAGATTGAAAGTTGGCATGGTATCATCATAATAGTTGTGGAGAAAGTCTTCACTTTTTATTCGCTTGTGTCCTTTCCTTATTGCGCCATAACCATGGATAATCTTCATCATTTATCAGGATGCTTGGGTCAGCCTTCACTTTGAAGGGAGGAATTTCATGAAACTTTTCATAATCTTCGGACATGTCTGTCTTGCCCTCCACTCCCACGATGCCCCTTTTTCCTGAAAGAACTATGTGGCGCTTTGGCTCATCGTATGATGTATTCGCTTCATTATTTTTTCTTTTTCTCGGTTTGGTAGACATGTCCTTCACATAGATAACCTGTGCCACATCATTGGCTAGGACGAACGGTTCGTTAGTGTACCCAAGATTGTCATTCCGTACTGTGGGTCTACCTGTACCCCGCCTCCTGACAGATTGACCCATTTGCACTTATACAAAGGGACCTTAAAATCTACTCCGTAGTCAAGTTCCCATATGTCCACTATGTAACCATAATATGTGTCCTTTCCCCTCTCGGTGGCCGCATCAAAGCGGACACCGCTGTTTTGCTTGGTGCTCTTTTGATCTTGGGCGATCGTGTAAAATGTATTCCCACTTATCGTGTATCCTTTCCAAATCGAAACAGTCAAAGATGGTCCGCTGGACAACGAGTACAACTCATAACAAACAGTGTTTTCATCTCTGAGACGTGCTTCCAACCAACTGCTGAAAGTCCTGATGTGTTCACATGTAATCTAGTCGTCGCACTGCTCCGGGTGTTTGGAGCGCAGACTGTTCTTGTGTTCATCAATATAAGGGGTCACCAAGGTAGAGTTCTGTAGAACTGTGCAGTGTTCTTGAGACCAAGAATATCTGTCCCTGCATATTATTGTCTCCCCTCTAAGCGTGCCTTTTCCAGTCAGTCTCCCCTCATACCGTGATTTAGGGAGACCTATCTTCTTAAGGTCAGGAATGAAGTCAACACAAAACCCAATGACATCCTCTGTTTGATGGCCCATGGAGATGCTTACTTCTGGCCTAGCACGGTTACGGACATATTTCTTTAGGACTCCCGTGAACCTCTCAAAGGGGTACATATTGTGTAGAAATACGGGGCCCAGAATGACAATCTCGTCAACTAGATGAACTAGGACGTGCGTCATGATATTGAAGAAGGATGGTGGGAACACCAGTTCGAAACTGACAAGACATTGCACCACATCACTCCTTAGCCTTGGTATGATTTCAGGATCGATCACCTTCTGAGAGATTGCATTGTGGAATGCACATAGCTTCACAATGGCTAATCTGACGTTTTCCGGTAGAAGCCCCCTCAATGCAACCGGAAGCAGTTGCGTCATAATCACGTGGCAGTCATGAGACTTTAGGTTCTGAAACTTTTTCTCTGCCATATTTATTATTCCCTTTATATTCGACGAGAAGCCAGTCGCGACCTTCATACTAAGCAGGCATTCAAAGAAGATTTCCTTCTCTTTTTGGGTAAGAGCGTAGCTGGCAGGACCTTCATACTGCTTTGGAGGCATGCCGTCTTTTTCATGCAAACGTTGCAGGTCCGCCCGTGCCTCAGCTGTATCTTTTGTCTTCACCATACACGTCCAAGAAGCCTAGCAGGTTGACGCAAAGGTTCTTCGTCACGTGCATCACGTCCATCGAATAGCGGACCTCTAGGTCTTTTCAGTAGGGTAGGTCCCAAAATATAGATTTCTTCTTCCACATGGGTGCATGTCCCCCAGCATCACTCAGAACAGCTAGTCCGCCGGGACCCTTTCCAAAGATTACGTGTAAATCATTGACCATAGCAAGTACGTGATCACCTGTACACATGGCGGGCTTCTTCCGGTGATCTGCCTCGCCTTTGAAATGCTTGCCTTTCTTTCGACATTGATGGTTAGTCGGAAGAAATCGACGATGGCCCAGGTACACATTCTTCCTGCAGATTCCCAGGTATATACTTTCGGTGTCAGCTAAACAGTGCGTGCATGCGTGATATCCCTTGTTTGTATGTCCTGAAAGGTTACTGAGAGCGGGCCAATCGTTGATGGTTACAAGCAGCAATGCGTGGAGGTTAAATTCCTCCTGTTTGTGCTCATCCCACGCACATACACCATTTCCATTCCACAACTGTAAAAGTTCTTCAACTAATGGCCTTAGGTACACATCAATGTTGTTGCCGGGTTGCTTAGGGCCTTGGATGAGAACTGACATCATAATAAACTTCCGCTTCATGCACATCCAAGGAGGAAGGTTTTACATACATAGAGTCACGGGCCAGGTGCTGTGATTGCTGCTCTGCTCCCCGAAAGGACTAATGTCATCCATGCTTAAACCAAACCATACATTCCTTGGGTCACGTGCAAACTCTGCCCAGTACTTTGGCTCGATTTTTCTCCACTGCGACCCGTCAGCAGGTGCTCTCAACTTCCCGTCTTTCTTACGGTCCTCACTGTGCCATTACATCAACTTGACATGCTCTTTGTTTCTGAACAGTCGTTTCAACCGTGGTATTATAGGAGCATACCACATCAGCTTCACATGAACTCTCTTCCCACGGGGCTCGCCGTCAACATCACCAGGGTCATCTCGTCTGATCTTATACCGCAATGCACCGCATACCGGGCATGCGTTCAAATCCTCATACGCACCGTGGTAGGGGATGCAGTCATTAGGGCATGCATGTATCTTCTGCACCTCCAATCCTAGAGGGCATACGACCTTCTTTGATGCATACGTACTGTCGGGAAATTCATTATCCTTTGGAAGCTTCTTCTTCAATATTTTCAGTACCTTCTCAAATCCTTTGTCAGGCACAATATTCTCTGCCTTTCACTGCAGCAATTCCAGTACGGTACCCAGCTTTGTGTTGCCATCTTCACAATTGGGGTACAACCTTTTTTTGTGATCCTCTAACATGCGATCGAACTTCAGCTTCTCCTTTTGACTTTCGCATTGCGTCCTTGCATCGACAATGACTCGGCGGAGATTATCATCGGGCACATCGTCTGGTTTCTCTTGATCTTCAGCAGCTTCCCCCGTTGCAGCATCATCAGGCACATCGTCTGGTTCCTCTTGATCTTCAATAGCTCCCCCCGTTGCAGCATCACCGTATTCAGGGGGCACATAGTTGTCATCGTCCTCTTCTTCTTCGCCGTATTCCATCATAATCCCTATTTCTCCGTGCCTCGTCCAAACATTATAGTGTGGCACGAAACCCTTGTAAAGCAGGTGGGTGTGAAGGATTTTTTGGTCAGAGTAAGACCTCGTATTCCCACATTTACTGCATGGACAACACATAAAACCATTCTGCTTGTTTGCCTCAGCCACTTCGAGAAAAATATGCACGCCCTTAATGTACTCGGAGGTGTGTCTGTCACCATACATCCATTGTCAGTTCATCTGCGTGCATTACATATAATTATGTGTGTCAAAATTAAGAAAATCAGACAAATATCTATCTAAAGTAAGAAAATCAGACAAGTATCATAAAGAAGATAAGAACAAGAGGCTCACCACAGTGGTGCCGGCGACGAGATTGACGCGGGCGATCAATGGCGGTGAAAACGGGGACGGGGCGTGACGGCCCCCTAAATCTAGACAAATCTCGAAAAAATAGAGCTCCTAGGTCAAGCTTCGAGAGGAGAAAGCTTAACTAGTGTGGCTCGGGCATTTCATCGAACACCTCATGTGCATAGGAGGTGAACTAGAGCACCCAAATGCCCTCTCCTCGCCGGATTGAAAAACAGAGCACTGTGGAGTGCTCTCCCGCTGTGGTGGGTATATATAGGCAAGTTATTTGTTCCGGTTCGTGACATGAACTGGGACTAAAGCCACCCCTTCTATCCCGATTCATGCCACAAACCAGGATCAATGGTTGTGGGCCAGCAGCGAGGACCATTGGTCCCGGTTCGTGGCTCGAACCGGGACAAATGGTTCTACACGAATCGGGACCAATGCCCACGAGGCCCCGGCCGGCCCCCTAAACTCACGAACCGGGTCTAATATCCCCATTGGTCCCGCTTCTTGAAGAACCGAGACTAACGGGCTGTCCAGGGTTGAACGGTAGCCCTGTTTTCTACTTAGTGTAAGGTCTGCACTAGTAAAGGCAATGCCAAAGCGTAGCATGCATGTCCTTTCCATTATTCAAAGACATTTCAGTCAGTGGGCATGTCTTTTCCATTATTCAACCATTATTCAAAGCGTAGCATGCATGCATGAGCGTAGGCTTTGCTCTAGTACAGTACTCCTACTACTAGTTGTAGGTTTTTCCTTTTCTTTTTTACTGTCTCCTGGAAAGGCTGATCAACACATGCATGCTATCTCTAGGTGTAGTAATTTGCAACTCACGTGTACCTAGCTCATAGCAAAGGTAGGCCAATGCTCGTTGTGACGATTGACATAGACTATACATGTGCAGTGTCATGCCAGGTCTGCAACTTGATGTCTAGTCTGTTCTACAGCCTTATCACTGTTTGGTTATAAACACAGACAATTCCTTCTTCTCAGTTTAAGTGCAAGGGCCTCGTTTCATCTTTGTTTATTCGAGATGGAGCAGCCTACGCTCACAAGCTGGGGGTGTGTGAACAGGAGGCCACAGACGGTATTAGGCAAACTTCATCGCGCGACCCCAAACGGACGTCCGTTTTATCCGGATTCTGTCCGTTTGGGTAGAGGAATGGGGTCGTGTCCGGGCAGTTTCCAAAATGCGGTGGCAATGAGTCCAGCGCGCGGACGCTTCCCGGCCGCATCTTGTCCGCGTGCATTTTTCTTTGCAAGTCCTTAAACTTTTTTTCATCATTCATTTTTGATACATGACAATACATTATCACATTTTGACTAGTAAAGTAAGGCCAAAGAAAACAAGAACCACAAGAATACATTTGAGTAGATACCCAACTTCCATAACTGCTCCCTTGAGTTGGGTTAGGGCCTTCTCGATGCACTCATTGTTGATCTGTGGAGGAGGCTCGACGTTGCATCCTCCTTTCTTCTTCAAGCCAGAAGTCGACGTTGCTTCCTCACACGTAGTATTGTGCCTAGCCTCTAATCTAGCAACAAGTGCACTTGTTTCATCTACAGCCTCTAGGCTAGCTAAATGTACTAGATTTCGCTCTATCAATATATCGATGTACTCTTCTTACCAATACCAAAACTTGCATCCATTTTACACAATAAAACTTAAAGTTAGCACAACTAATCTAATCCGAGAGCACAAACCGAAGCTAAAAAAACACGTACCCCATCGTTTAAGCACTTGAAGAACACCCATCCGGAATGCTCCGGCGTTGTGGACACGCGGCGCACGATCATCCTTGGGCAGTGGTCGCACTTGATGAGGGGCAACGGTGCGCCGATGAGCTTTTGGCCAAGCACCGAGCCCGGCCAGCCGCCATTCGCGTATCTGCCGGCGGGCCACCGACGGCGGAGATCCGAGCGGCTAGAGGACGAGCCATTGCCTGCATGTGACCTTGCGGCCCTGCCAGGGCCTTCCGGCGAGGTGCCCGGCCAGTCCATGGCGCGGCCCGGCCTCCCACAGCCGGGCGAGCTCAAGACCGACCGGATCCGCCCCGAATCCGGCCGGCGGGTGCGCAAACTAGGTGGCCGTGGTTGGGTAGCTCGGCGGCGACGAGGGGAAGGGGTTGGGCGAGCGCGCATCCGTGTTGCACGGCCGCAATGGTAGCGGCGGCGGCGGCGGGCGGCGAGGGGAAGAGTGGGGAAGAGTGGAGAAGAGTGGAGTGGGATGCGGCGTGAGGGAGGGAGGGGGGCGGATAGAAAAAGGCCCATCCTGTGCCACCGACGAGCGGGCCAGCGGAGGTCCAGGGGAGGACACGCGCAGACGACCGGCGTGTCCGCGTGGTGTCCGTTTTACCCCAAAAGCGGCGCAAACTTGGGCCGCGGATGGGTCGAAAGCGGACACAAAACGGACAAAAGTTCGTTTGCTCCCGTGCGCTGGGCCGCCCGGTTTGTCCGTTTTACCCCCAAACGGACGGGCCCGGACAGGATAGGGTCGCGCGGTGGAGTTGGCCTTACACCTGCTACGCAACGTGCATGTGACTCCGCGCAAAAATGATCAAGTAGGCCTACCGCCGAAGCACATGGCGGTAGGAATACACAGCCTACCGCCAAAGGTCCTGGCGGTAGCGTATTTTTCCACGTAAAATGGATGTGACGGCGCGGACGCGCAGTTAAGTTCTACCGCCATTGATTTTGGCGGTAGGCAATGTAACCCTACCGTCAAAGACTACGACAGTAAGAAAAAGGATCAGATCGCTAATTTTTTTCGAATCCTCTAAAGTTTAATTAAGAAAAAGGTCAAAACACGAAATTTGGCCGTGTGGCGCAAAGATGCATGGCCATAGTGTCGCTGTATTGGTAATTTGGTATGTGGATTATCTCTATTTCTAATGGAGCAGTTGGTAGTCTCCGCCGGTCAATTTTCTTCCCACCTCTGCTGGTTTTTTTCGTCCTAAAAAAATCTACGAAATATAACCAACGAAATTTAACGAGGGACAACTATGACTAGCGAACAAAAAATCGGACGAGGCCTAGCCACCCTCGCACGGAAGGGGCTCGAGGTGGCCGCCGAAGACCAAGCTATGCACACAAGCCCTGGACACGATCCTCCCGACGCATGCACTCCTCGCGTCCTCGCGCTGCCGTTCTCTTCTTCTCTCCGATCTCCTCGCCCTGCCCGACGACGTCGAGGCCCTCCGAGATCCAGGTCGCTGTGAGGCGTGCACCGTGAGCCCTCAACTAGCGCGTGTGTGGCCACTGCATCAGGTAACAACCTCCACCACAACTCCACAAGCCCCATCACAAGTTTGTTTTTTCGTCATGTGCTAAGACCGAAAGAATTCTGTTGTATTACCGAAAAAGGCTTTTGCCCCGCTTTATAAATAAAGCAATGATCAACCAGAGCCCAAGAACAAACGCACCCCACCACAACACACACACACACCCAAGGCGGGATACGTAGGCGTTGAGCGCAGCAACACCACCCCTAGCACAACAGAGCAATTGAGGTCCTTCACCGTGAACACGCCACCGCGAAGAGATGAAGCCGCATATGACGAACTGTGCACTCCAAGGCGGCGCCTTCAAGAAGGTTACGACACCAACGCGCCGCCACCGCCCGACCTGACGATCAGAGTTTCCCCTGGAGCAACACACTGGCCGATGAGAGCCGCGACGACGCCTTCAAGAAGGGAATGAGCAACGCCGCCGCCGGTCCGTCCGAGGATAGAGCAGGTTTTCACCCCGGCCAACATTCATCGCGACCGAACGCCACACCCACGACGACCACGCCACCCATATGGCCATGGCCACCGGGCAACACCAATCCACGGGCTCTGCCCAAGAGCACCGCGGAGACACCACCAGGGCCGCCGCCCCGGCCTCCCAGACCTGGATACCACCTCACCTGATGCCCGCCGCTACCCCAACCGAAGAAACGAGCGGAAAGGACCCACCTTTCACACCCCTGGGTGCCCCCCAACAACGAGACCCAGAGGGCCGGCCAAAACTAACCTCCATCGACCCGTCCAACAGCACCGGGCGCGAGACTAGGTCGGTCCTGATGCCGGGCGCGAGACGGAGTCGGTCCTGCTGCCGGGCGCAAGACGGGGACGGTCCTGCTGCCGGGCGCGAGACGGGGTCGGTCCTGCTGCCGGGCGCGAGACGAGCAGTCCTGCTGCCGGGCGCGAGACGGGTGATGGATCGCAGCTGGGGAAGGACCTGCCCTTCGACGAGGCAATGCCGGACGACGAGGGAGAGGGATCGCAGGTCGAAACGGACTGCCTACAAACGAGCCGACACTGAGAAACCAGCCGTCGCCGCAGCCGGCCCGCCAAACTGCCGTGATGCCACCGCGGCACCATGAAACACCGCCGCAGCCCACAGCCGGAGCAGCAGCCACGCCGGGCCGATGCCCCAACCCGCGCTGCCCGCCGGAAACAAAGCGTCAGATCCGGCTGGCACGCTCCACCACCACCGCCACCAAGTCACCGGCGTCGAGCGCCCACCAGAGGCACGGGCGGAACCCGGCCAGCCCCGCGGCGGCCGGCGGCCCACCCCGCCTCGCGAGCACCGCAGCCGAGCGAGAGGCGCCACGCCGCCCGCGGCCCGCGCCGTCGAAGATGACGCCCGCGAGATCTGGTCGAAGACCAGCGGCGCCGCCGCCACCTTCACGCGCACCACCCGTCCCAGCGCCGCCTGATGCACCGCGACGCCCACCACGGCGGGAGCGC
>NC_041387.1:667005134-667007974 GCF_002162155.2 Triticum dicoccoides | reverse complement strand
ACCGCGCCCACGCCGGACGGAGCTGCCCCGCGCCGCCCCACGCCGGAGGGAGCCGCCCCGTTTCCCAGCCGAGCCTAGGGCGACGGTGAGGGAGGAGGGGGAGGAAGGCTGGGGGACCTGGCGGCGGCGGGATAGGGTTTCCTCCCGGCCGCCGCGCGGGGGCGACACGGGAGGAGGGGGAGGGGGAGGATCGCATCATTCTGTTGTATTTAGGGCATGTATGGTTGTGCCGGTAAAGCTATTTGATATATGCCACTATAGAAGTACTATCAGCCTTTTCATGTCCCTGCAAAAGGGGTTTGCATTATGTATGTTCTTATTGTACATCAATGAGAATAGCAAAAACGGCAGAGGAATCGATGGCAAAAATAAGGAGTGACATTCTTCTTATTTCAAAGAAAGGCATCAAGTAGATTCATGTGAGTTTTGGAACTAATGCATCATACAACGTATGATGATCTAATTATATTCACAAGTAATTTCTTTATGAACAGGTAGAATGACTATGGGAAGATTATCTTTTGAGGTAGTATGCCAACCTTATTCACGTACTTTTGTGCTAAGAAGTTTGCATTAATGGTATATTTTTCATACAATTTTTAGAGCCGCTCCTCTCCCCTCCCTGGACGGAGGAATCCCCACATCCCCAAGCTCGACGGGCGTGCCAGACGACTGATTGAGGTCCTCGCCATGGCCACTCACACAGCCGGTGAGTTCCGTAGGCTGCCGACATCACCAACCGTCACGCGCCGCCGGTCTGCCTAGCCCACTGCCAGCTGCGGGCGGCCAGCTGGGTCGAACTCCATGCATGTTCCATGCCGGCCAAACAAGACCGCCCTCCACGCCGGAACGCTGACACGCTGGCCTGCCCGTCCCTTGCTCCACGTCCCGGCCTGCACGTCCCCTGCTCCGGACGGACGCACCAAACTCCACAACTTCCCGGCAATCCGACCACGGGCAGACACATTTTCTTCAGTTTCGCACAACTTCCCTGTCGTCAATCAATGGACCTGCATTTGAATGAAAACAACTGTATTTAGTTGGCTATTGTATAATATTTGGTTTTTGTCATATTAATGCAGGGGAATTCAGATTACAGTACTGTGTAATCTTAGTTGTAGCAGCACAGAGCAGAGCCTCTCCGATCGGTAAGGAAAATTCAGGAATCACGCTGGTGCATCGATCCTCCTAGCACATATATAAATTAAATTGTGTATAGATACGAACTGCTTGAGCAATCACGCTGGATTTTCATGACCACCTTCTGCCCTTCTCCAGTAATATTTGTCAGATCCTTTGCGTGATCTATGTACTAGGTATTAGAACTGTAAGTATAACATTGTCTGATGATGTCCTATACATGTGAATTGCAGTTTGTAAACATTCATTTGCCGAAGAAATCATGGGATTTAGTTATATCTATTTTCTCATATTGATTCTTCATGCTATAAATCCATAGAAGAAACAAAGCAGATTGATTAAATACCACTATAAGCAGTTTTTCCCAAATCCTGTTACAACTAAGTGAGCCTGACATTTTGCAGCAAAGAATAATCAAGAAATTTGCAGCATAATATATCAAAAAAAAAAGAGGAGAGAAAAATGGAAAGAACTTTCTCAAAAAAATATATGTAGGTGAACCCAATAAGAGAAGTTCAATTTCAGCGAGAACATTAATTATATAACCTTTATGCATTCAGGAAAATATGGACGTGAAGAGAACACCTTAAATTAGTTAGGTGATACACGTTTACTCGAGTGCTCTGAAAGCTACACTAACCTGGCAGAATATGACCACAATTCAGGTATTGTGAAAATGTTAAAATAATTGAGTATATCTTTTTCTACACGGATCGGTGGTTCTCACTGGATTTTCTTTCACTTTTATCAGTAGTTTCGTGAGGCCTGTGGTGGCCAAGGTTTGAAGACTGAGTTTTCAAAGCTGAATCTGATGTCCAGTCTACATTTCACGATGACAACAACGTTCTACTTCTAGTGCAGCAGGTTATTTTATTTTTTGTTCATCGTTCGTGCATGTGTTCTAAAAGTTACTCCAAGCTTGGTTTTGTATCTCTGTAATCTGTATATAAATATTGGCTTTGTTTTTGGAGGATGAGATGACTGCTCCTGCTGGGTATAACACTCTTGGTCGTATTCTGGCGCCGCTGGCCAGAGAAGCCAAAAGGAGGCACGACTAGCTCCGTCTTCTCGCAGTGATGGCCTTCCTCTAAAAAGTTTGATGTCTCAACTGCCGCACACGCTGGGGAAATTAAGTCTGAGCCCGAGAAACCGTATCGCTTGGAACATGGAATTTGTTGGCTAATGACTTTGAGTTGAATACTGCTTGGTTGCAAACTTGCAGTATATTATGTCCATCAGTAATCTCCCCGAACTACTCTCTCTTCACGTCAATGCTCCTGTGCTCCGACACTCCCTGACCCCTCCCAGCAAGCAGCAGTCTCTCGGGTTCGAGCTCCACCGGGCCGCCGCCGCCGGCGTCCATGTTCGTTGGGCGGAGCACAACGCTGGGTTTGAAATCCACCATGATGCTACTGATGAGGCTCTCCTTCTCCTTTGTCCATCGGTTATCAGACAACCGTGTATGAGGCGTCCACCGTCGTACACGCATTTGATCATGCTGATGCGCCTAGCTGTGGGTTGGCTTCTGTTGGGATGCTCCGAGGTGAGGCCAACTCATGAACTTGCTGACGTCTTTACCTTAAATTATAATTTCTTATTATGATCTTGAACGAATACTAAGGCTTGCATCTTTTATAAAGCTTGCCAGTTACTGTGTAGTTTCAGTTAACATGAAGTCACCCGTGGTGAATCTCTTTTCC
>NC_041387.1:666959014-667004699 GCF_002162155.2 Triticum dicoccoides | reverse complement strand
TCCATTATCGCCTACAGAACAACGTCCTGGGCCTCCTAGTTTGAGTGATTCTCTTTATTTTTCTATATCTCAACTGAGAATTGTGTCATCTGCATATTGCAGGCAGACCACACCACTAGGAAGCAGGTCAGAACAGAGGCCTTTGATCAAGTCATTGGCCACAGCTTTAGCAAGCATTTTTCTAAGAACATCCACCACTAAATTGAACCGGAGAGGGGAAATGGTATCCCCCCTGTCTCAGTCCTTTTCCAGTGGTGAAAAAATTACCCTCTACTCCATTAATTTTAACCCCTACAGACCCTAAGTGGGTGATTTGGTAGATCCACTTCCTCCACTTACCACACTCTTTAGGATGAATCTACCCTTAATAAATGCAGATTTATTGCTAGAGGTAAGTAAGTTCATAAGGATGGCTAATCTATTAGTAAGAACCTTGGTAAAAACTTTAAAAATGTAGTTAAGAAGACTAATGGGTATAAACTTCCTCATATCAGTGGCATCCTTTTCTTTAGGGATAAGAGTAAGAACAACAAAGTTAAGTATGTAAATATCCAAATCCCCATTGTGAAAGGAAGTGAACATGGCCATAATATTCCCTTTAATGGTATCCCAAAAATGCTGTAGAAAAAGGAAGGATAGCCCATCTGGGCCAGGGGCCCCCTCAGGGTATGACCCAAATATAGCTTCCTTCACTTCCTATTCAGTAAAAGGTTTTTGTAAATCAGTATTATCAGAATCTTTAACTTTCTCATTCTTAGAAAAGAAGTGATCATTAAGGCTGAACCCTTTCCTATCTTATTTCTGGAAGAGGTTCTTATAGTAGGAGGTGGCTATGTCTAGCATATCATTAGTATCTGTAGCAGTCCCAGATGGCCCTTCCAGAGCATGAATGAGGGTTTTCCTCCTTCTCTGGTTGGCTACAGCAGGAAAATACTTGGTGTTCCTATCTCCTTCTAGTATGTCTCTATCTCTAGATCTCTGTCTAGCCTTAGTCTCTTCTTTGAGCCAGATGCCTTGAAGTTCAGAAATAATCTCTTTCGTTCTACCTGACTCTTGATCAGAAAGGGGGACAAATTCTGATCTAATATCAAGACTGTCATATTCTTCGGTTAGGGAAAGCTTAAGCTTCCTAAGCTTGGCACCTACATTCCTACTCCATCCTCTACTGAATTTTCTAAATCTCCTGGCTTTCTCTTGCCATATGTCAATAGGGGTGGTGCTTTTGACAGGGCAGACCAGTTTTTGATAACTAAATCTTTAAAATCTTTTTGGAGAAGCCACCATTTTTCAAATTTAAAGCTAGGCTTCCTAGGATTGCAGTCTATCCCTGAGTTCCAGAGGATGGGTGTGTGATCACTCCCAGTTCTGGGCAGAGCCTGTGAGTTGCTCAAGGGGAAAATATGATCTAGTTCTGTTGTACAAAAAATCCTATTAATGGTAGACACAATTAGGTTTTCTTGGTTGTTGGCCCAAGTAAACTACCTACCAGACATTCTAATTTCTAGAAGGCCCCAGATATCAATCCAGGCATTAAATTTGTCACTCGAAGAGTGGTTAATCCTGCCATTGCTTTTATCTTTTTGGTATCTCACCATGTTAAAGTCACCCCCTATTAAAGTAGGCTGGTGATTATCAATGAAGATACTATGCAACTATGAAAGGAAATCATCTTTCCCTTCATCATAAGGAGACCCATAAACTACAATAAATCTAAAGGGAATATCCTTATTCTTAAGCACTAGATTACATGTAACAGAAAACTTAAGAGGGACCCAGCTAGTGATATTGAAGATGTCCAGGTCCACTCCTACTAACACCCCACCAGAAGTGCCTTCAGCAGGTAGGTGGTGCCAGTCATAATTCCTATTACAACTAATGGACTTCAGAAAAAACAGGGGTGAGGTGCTCTTTCTTAGTCTCTTGGAAGGAAACAATACTAGGATTATGCTTAGAAATAATATCAATAATACAGGGTTTCTTCCCAGGGGTTGTAATCACTCTAATGTTCCAAAAGAGAGCATTCATCTGTATAAGGTTTTCCTAGGGTGCTTGCCCCGTCCATACTTGCTAATATGAGTCTAGCCCACACTATAATCATGAATAACTGATGAGAGTCCTTTTAAACCCTCAGGGGTAGAGGGGGTTCTAGGAGAATCTATAGGATCACCTGTGTGCAACCCCCCTTCAGGAGGTGCATCAGAATCAGGCCTCCTATGCTTGTTAGGGGTTTTACTGGAGTCTAAGGTTCCTAGGTTAATATTAGTTTCAGCATGGTTTAATAAACTAGCACCATTTTGCCCTTCAGGCATATGGTGAGCTTTTTTCTATGTAACTGCATATCATTTTGGCTATCATATAAAATAAGATCAGTATATATTTCCACCCCAATTTTGCTAGCTACAACAATAAATTCAGGATTAGTAAAGTGTTCAAAGGAGGTTTTGACAATAGTACCTTTAACCTCAGTTTTGCTAGCCTCCAGATTTTGAACTTTCTTGGTATCCATAGCAATTTCCAGCATTCTCCTGTCCCCTACATCCACCCTGCTGCTCTTCCTTTGGGCTTGCACAGGCCCCCAGTTCTATTTTACTGGAGCCTTGTAGTTCTGAGGAATTGCGGCATGGTTGTTGGGCATTGGGCTGAACACCACATCATCAGTGTTTTCCAGTTCCATATCTTCCTCTTCAGCAGATTCCCCCATGATATCTTCATCTTCCTCATCCTCTCCCATCAGATCCATTTCCTACAGCAAGGAGTAAGTTTGGTCTGTGGAGCAAAGATCAGGTAGTTGTTGTAGATATTCCATGGTTTTTTGCCTAGAGTTTGTCCCAGCACTAGTTCCAGAGGTTTTGTTGCTGGTCAGAGAAGAGGTGGAGCTAGTAGTCCCCCCACCCTTGCTGCTATTGGTAGTGTTCCGATCATCTACACCAGGACCAGCTTCCTCAGTTTCTTTTCTATTCCCTTC
Organism: Triticum dicoccoides; assembly: GCF_002162155.2. Classification (NCBI taxonomy): domain Eukaryota; kingdom Viridiplantae; phylum Streptophyta; class Magnoliopsida; order Poales; family Poaceae; genus Triticum; species Triticum dicoccoides. Next base: position 667,001,734 of record NC_041387.1, on the reverse strand, counting down.
TAGGTCGTCTTCTAATAGATCATCATCTTCGAAGTCTTCTTCAGGTGGCTCAACTTGGATTAGGATCTTGTAGAGTTTGTCTCCTATTCCAAAAAACCTATCAGTAGGAATTTTAGAAGCGTCTTTGCACCTGATTTTGATTCTGACCACTTCAAAGAAGGTCTTGAAGTTGCCTTGCCAATCTACATCAATTAGGGTGCCAAAAACAGATGCAAACTGCTCTAGGACTGCCCATTCAGCCCATGCAGGGGCCACTCCTCTCAGATGGATCCAAACCTTTTGGAGCTCACCATAGTGTTCTAGGTCTCCCTTCCAAGCCTCTACTTTGACTGTGACACCATCCATTTCTGGCAACCCAAACATTGGATATCCAGCCACTTCCTCTACAAGGATATGTGGAGGGAACTTGACCAGGTATGTCCACTCATCAAGTTTCCTGATCAGCCAAGGCCAGTTTGTTTTGTATATGAGGGAGAAGTTGTGGGCTAACTCACTCTTACTTGCTTGTCCAGATTCAACACAGACAATTCCAACATTCTTCCTGTGCCCCATCTGTTGCTCATTTACAGCAGGCACGTCTATTTGATAGAATCCTAAGCTGGGTGCAGCACTGCAAACAAATTTCGCAGGGGTCCTGGGTTTCTTTCTGACTGGGCATTCCTCAACCTTATGTGTCACCATCTTGCATATGAAACATGCTGGGGGCTTTGGGCACTGGGCTTTGTGATGCCCAGGCTCCCCATATAGCTGTAGCATATCACATCCACGTATTCCGAGCCAGAGACTCCTTTTTCCCTGTTGAAATTCTGTTTGGGTTTCCCTGCAGGTTTGCCCTTTTTTTGAGTCTGAGCAATTGAGGTGGCATTGGTGCCCTGTCTTTGATAGCCAGACTGCTGAGGGTTTCCAGCGTGCTGTTTCTGCTCTCCTACATGTCCTTGGTCAGATCTCGGGTTTTGAGGCCCTTGCATCATTTACTGATGTTGCCCCTGGAATCCAGTATCAGAGGGACCAGCCATATTCTGGTTCTGACCAGCCCCCCACTGGGTAGATCCTGCAGTGGCGTTTCCTTTGTGATTCTGTGCAGCTAGGAGTCAAGGAGATGTACCCTTTCGTTTTTCACTTTTCAGTGACTGCTGCGGGAAGCCATCATACCCCCTAGCTTATTTTCATTGTGAAGGATGAGATGAAAATAAGTTAAGTTCAACTCATCAAAACGAGTGCTTTGGGATTTTGACTTGTTTTGGCAATAATCTGATATAAGCTGCAAAAACGGGCCCTAAGCTTCCACAGGAGTCCACATCTGTTTTTCATTCTCCAAGTATTCTGTTTATGAACGAGGCACGTATTTTTGCCTTTCAAGAAAAGAATTGCGGATACAACTCTCCCGATGTACGTGAGACGTGACCTACCATAGCTGTTGTAGTTTAGTGCGTGTCCTTAATTTGCCATAGGCAATTGCTATAAGTCATGAATTACGATCTCTTCCACACGGTATATCTTACAGGCTAGACTCGATTTGATCTCTCCTACTTTAGATCGATCGATGGCACCGGCATCCTGGTCAAACCTCCCGCTAGACCTCGCTGACGCCGTGCTCCTCCGCCTCCCGCTGTGCCTCCTCAACCGCGTGCGCTTTGGCTGCCGTCACTGGCGTGCCGCTACGCGGGAGAACCCCACCCTACCGGCACACTTCCCGTGGATCACCTTGCCAGACCTGAGTTTCTACAGCCTGCCCGGCTCTGCGTTTCGGCCGTTGCCGGCCCGCATCGACGGCCACCGGTAGGTGCTGCTAGCGCAGAGCTCCTGCGGCAATTGGCTCTAGTTCAAGCGCAAGGACGACGCCCTCAACGCGCTCATGAGACCTTTGTCCGCGGCCGCCGCCACCATGATGCTCCCCGGACTCCACACCCTCCACAAGGCTTGCATGGGATTATATGAAAATGCAAATTTACAAAGGGGGTTTAGTCTTCAAAGATATTAAGTGTTCAAGGCCTTACTTGCGCATCAGATTTGGTGGATCAGGCAGGAGCCTGAGTCCTTGAGTGCTCGGTGTCGGAGTAATGGGCCACGGGTAGCCTCACCGGAGCCCCTGGACCTATCAAAACTTCGGGCCGGTTTCGCCCCGTAACGCCCCAAACTGAAGCTCCGCCTTTCGGGGGCCGGCCGGCTCAAGGGCCGCCCACCGAAAGATGGCCGACAGCCAGCAGACGGCACCAAGAGCGGCCGGCTCCAGTCAGCCGGCCTCTAGAGAGGGCGGCGTCGTGCAGGCGGCCACTTGGCGCCCTCAGAGTCTGCGCCCCCATCAAGAGGACAAGACAGGGCGTGGCTACAGTGAAGTCCCTCGCCCCCGAATCTTGGGCTTGGCGTGGCCATAGTGCCCCGTACGGGCGGAGATCTCCGCACGGCACGACACTGTTGCCACTCCCACCTTGACGTCACTCCAGACAGGCGGAGCCCTGTTCCCCACGACGACCTGTCGGTATGGCCTGCAGGTTGCGGGCCCTATCAGGCAGTGATAGCTCGGAGGCCGGCGGATGCCGAACCAGTCGGATCTGGGGAGGGCCGGCCTCCAGCAGGCGGCCGTTCCCTCCCTCGAAGTGAGCACACCATTTACCTGAAGAGACAAGGTGTGGCTACAGTGATCTCCCACCAGAGCCACACTGAGCTGACCAAGCCCGCGTCATTAGCAGCATGGCTACAGTGCAGCCACCAACTAGACCCGCCAGCGGCGATAGCTGCCTATTGGCTCCGTACCAGACCGGTCGGCCGGGCCCACCAGGTGGCGGGCCCCAGGAGTCGGCGGAGAAGACGGAGGCCAGAGACACTGACAGCCGGGTCCAGCACCCGCCAAGATTACCGTTGTACCCCTGGGGTAGGCCTATATAAAGGGACAATTGCATTTTTACCCCTAGTTGGTTCCTACCCACGGGTTTTGCCCTTACTTTTCGAGCTTGCTCAGTTTTGCCCTTATTTTTTCCATCGAGGTCCCTCGAATGCCCTTTGACCGTTTGACCAAAACTTTGAAAACTCATAACTAATTCACATGAACTCAGAAAAATGCAAATAAGATATTAAAATGTTCAGATAAACATTACCTTTATGGGCATATCATTTGCATTCAGGACAAAAGCATCGTTTAAACTACCCGAGGTAATTAATGTTATTAACATTATTAAAAATAAATAGGTAAAAACAATATTGTTTCCGTGAATAAAAATTATATACAAATGTAGGTGATGTTTTCTGAACATCCTGATACCTTATTTGCATTTTCCTGAGTTCGTATCAACTTGTTATGAAGTTTCCAAATAATGGTCAAAGTCGTTAGAACATTCATAACAAGTTGATACAAACTCTGAAAAATGCAAATAAGTTATCAGGATGTTCAGAAAACATCACCTACATTTGCATGTAATTTTTATTCATGAAAAAAATATTGTTTATACCTATTTATTTTTAATAATGTTAATAACACTAATTACCTCGGGTAATTTAAATGATGCTTTTGTCTTGAATGCAAATGATATGCCCATAAAGGTAATGTTTATCTGAACATTTTGATATCTTATTTGCATTTTTCTGAGTTCATATGAATTAGTTATGAATTTTCAAAGTTTTGGTCAAACAGTCAAAGGGCATTCGAGGGATCTCGACAGAAAAAGTAAGGGCAAAACTGAGCAAGCTCGAAAAGTAAGGGCAAAACCCGTGGGTAGGAACCAACTAGGGGTAAAAATGTAATTGTCCCCTATATAAACCCCCCAAGGCACCCATGCAAAGGGTTCCCACTCCATTAGAACTAGCCACAACTCTAGGGCAGGAAGAGAGATAGCCTTGCCTCCTTCTGCCTCTAGCACACAGCTCAAGGAGCACCATTGTATCACTTGTGCCTTAGTGATCATGCGGAGACCCCGCAGAGCAGGAGAAGGGGTATTATCTCCAAGGAGAGCCCCCAACCTGGGTAAAGTGCGCCGGCGTACGTGTCTACGCCTTATCCCGCTTCCAGGCACCGGTGACGTCCTACTCGCTCCCACCATGATAAGCCACCCGTTGGGCGAGGTGCACCGTTTCCCGGAGACCTGCTCTGGACGGGAACCTTGTTCCTTCCTGGCGAGCGAAGCCAGCCCAACACGCCCAACAGCGTCAGCCTCGACGCGCTGCACGGCGCGGAGATCGCCTGCGCGGCGAGCTGCCTCGCTGACCTTGTTGGCGAGATCCACCTCTCCGATGAGCCGGCCTCTGACGCGGGCACCGGCTGCCCCAAGAGCCGCCTCATCAGCCTCCTCGACCAGCTCCACGTCACTAGCGAGCCTGCTGTGGACCTGGAGTCTGTTGGCTCCACCGATCCGATGATCGTCGACTCTGGCATGGCGTCGCTTGATGCGTTTCCCACCAATGTGGTGGTCTACGACGAGCCGCCTCCTCGCGAGCACAACGGTGGAAGCACCGTCACGGAGGTGCTTGTCATCAATAGTGGCGAGCGCTCGGACGGAGGCGCTCGAGACCCACTCGATGCGGCGCTGCGAGACCTGTCGGCGCCCATCCCAGAAGACGCAAATGCTGAGATGCTGGATGCACGCCGCGTCCAGCTCCTCGAGAGCGCTGGCCGACTGGCCAACATGTGACGGCTCTCCGACGCCTACCGGCGCGAGATGGACCGAGCCGTTGGTGGCACGCCGGCTCCTGAGGGGCCAAGCCGCATCGGCTCGATCCGGAGCGTGGCGCAACCATCACCAGCATGTCGGGGCAGAACGCCCCGTCTACGCCATGCCTGCATAGAACATCCGGGCCGCCCAGGCGGTGACGGATGGGATGGACAAGTATGAGGGCGATGAGCGCTGCCACATGATGGCGCGAGTCCAGCAGATCCTAGACGCGGCCGCCGCGCAGCACGAAGCCGGCTGTCGCGCTGAAGTGCCCGCCCAGCAGAACGATGAACCACCCCCTCGCCAGGACCATGTCGCGACGTCCCGGAGGCCGACTGGTGGCGCCCGAGCAAGAAGAGGCAACGAGCCGACTGCCAGCCGCAGCCGGACTTGCCTCTCCATCGAGCGTGACAAAGATGGTCGCCCTCGAGCGGTGGAGCGGCGAGGTGATCCGCCTCCTCCTCTACCCCGTGGAGCAAGGCACCCTACTCCGCCGCCTGTCACGCACCCGACACTCGGCGACCGCCTTGGTCGCCGAGAGGGAACCGGAGAGAACGATGCCCGCCATCGGATCGATCATCTCAACCAATCCCTGGCACTAGAAGAAGAAGACGCATTAGGCCCGCCCTGTTTTGGCCCACGAATCCGAGATGAGCCCTTTCCCAAAGGGTTCACGCTCCCAAGAGATACGCCCAAGTACACGGGCTCCGTGAAGCCGGAGGACTGGCTGGTCGACTACTCCACGGCCGTCGGCATAGCAAACGGCAACAAGCGTGTTGCCGTGAAGTACGTCCCGCTCATGCTTCAAGGCACAGCCCGGACATGGCTCAACAGCCTGAAGCCCCGTAGCATCAACAGCTGGGTTGATTTCACCGAAGCCTTCATCCGCAACCTCACTAGCACGTACAAGCAGCCTCCCAAGCCCCGACAGCTCTCCTCGTGCGTCCAAGGGCCCCGCGAATCGACTCACGACTATCTCGCATGCTGGGCCAAGCTGCGCAACTCCTGCAAAGGCGTGCATGAGGTGCAGGCAATCGAGTACTTCACCGCCGGGTGCCGAGAAGGCGCCCTCCTCAAGCACCAACTTCTCTGCGACGAGCATGCGACTCTTGACGAACTGTTGATCATCGCTAACAAGCACGCCACGGCCGACTCCTCCATGAAGGCGGAAATCCTAGTTGATTCGTCTAGCAAGGTGGCACCTTAGGCTCCTCGGACTCCGGCTGATGATACCAGCCGGCGACAGCATCCAAGCGATAACAAGCGGAAGGCCATCCAGTCGGCTTCCACCAGCCTGCAGGTGGCGACAGTCGAGGACCAGCAGCCGGAAGGGCAGGCAGCGCCGAAACGTCAGAAGGGCGGCAAGCCCAATTGGTTGTCCGCCTTCTCTTATGAGCAGACCTTGGATGCACCCTGCAAGTTCCATAGCGGCGCAAAGCCGTCCAACCACACCACTCGGAAGTGTCATTGGCTCACCAGAATCGCCAAGGGAGATGGACTTCTGCCTCCTCCACCTGCCGGCCCGCCGCCTCCTCTGCCCCAGCAGCTAGCGGCCCGGCCAGTCGGCGCCATACAAGATGAGTATCCTGTTGAGCACGGAGCCTATGTTGTGTTCACCAGCGTGGCCGATGACAGACGCAGCAGACGGCAACAGGGGTTGGAAAAGGCGGTAAGCGTAAACGAGGCGGTTGGCCTTCGCCTAGTGCCTAGGCGGTGCCTAAGCGCCCTAGGCGTGGCCTAGGCGGTAATATAAATTTACTTGTAGTGTATTTGTGATTATTATAGGGCATATAAATAAGTTAATTATTGTCTACTGCCATTGGAATATAACCCGTTTGGCATATCAGTGCAGTATGTGGCAAGATTTCTTGCTTGGGTAGGCAATTCCTTGCTTTCCCTGCCTAGACCTCCATTTATGCCCTAGGCGAGGCGTTTGGCCATTGCCTAGCGCCTAGGCGTGCCTAAGCTCCTCCTAGCCACTGCCTTTTCCAACAGAGGCAACATCAACAAGAAGTGAATGCAGTGGCATCAGATACTCCAGAATTCATGCATTGGTCTAAGAAGCCCATCAGTTGGAGCAGGGCCGACCACTCGGAAGTGAAGCCTTCCCCCGGTTCCTATGCTCTGGTCCTAGATGCTACCTTTGCAACGAAGAGGCGGGCATCTCGTTTATTCAGAGTCCTGATAGATGGCGGTAGCAACATCAATATCCTGTACCGTGACACAATGGAGAAGTTGGGAATCAAGTAGAAGCAGCTCCTCCCCAGTCGGACTGTATTCCATGGCATAGTCCCTAGCCTTTCCTGCTCACCAATCGGAAAGACCCAAATCGATGTCCACTTCGGAGACACGAATCATTTCTGCCGTGAGCCAGTTTGGTTTGAAGTGGTGGACCTTGAGAGCCCTTACCATGCACTGCTTGGCCGGCCTGCCCTGGCCAAGTTCATGGCAGTCCCCCACTATGCTTACCTCAAGATGAAGATGCCGAGTACCAAGGGGATCCTGACTATAGTCGGAGACTACAAGAAGTCGTCCGCCTACGCCGCAGATAGTAGCCGGCTGGCCGAGTCCCTTGTGATTGCAGCTGAGAAGCGGGTCCTTGACCGGGTGGTGGCGTTGGCAGGCAAGAAGCCGGATATGTCACCCATCCCCAAGGAGTCGGAGGTTGAGGGCTCATTCAAGCCGGCAAAGGAAACAAAGAAGATACCCCTGGACCCGGAGCACCCGGAGAGGCACGCTGTCATAGGTGCCAACCTTGATAGCAAATAGGAAAGCGAGCTCGTCGATTTCCTCCGTGAGAATCGGGACATCTTCGCATGGTCTCCCAAAGACATGCCAGGTGTTCCGACGGATTTCGCCGAGCACAAGTTACATGTCCGATCTGATGCCAAGCCGGTCAGGAAGGCCTTGCGCCGCCTGTCGGAAGAGAAGAGAAGAGTTGTCGGAGAAGAGATAGCCCGGCTTCTAGCAGCCGGTTTCGTCATGGAAGTATTCTTTCCAGAGTGGCTGGCCAACCCAGTTCTTGTGCTAAAGAAAAATAAGCAGTGGTGCATGTGTATTGATTATACCAGCCTCAACAAAGCTTGCCCCAAAGATCCTTTTGCCCTGCCAAGAATTGACCAAGTGATAGACTCCACAGACGGATGCGAGCTATTGAGTTTTTTGGATGCGTACTCAGGGTACCATTAGATAAAGCTGAACCCGGCTGACAGGCTGAAGACCGCCTTCATCACACCATTTGGATCCTTCTGCTACCTGACCATGATGTTCGGCTTGGGAAATGCCGGCGCCATGTTTCAGCGTTGCATGCAGAAGTGTCTCCTCAAGCAACTCGGCAGAAATGCCCATGTCTATGTGGATGATGTGGTGGTGAAGACAGAGATGCATGGCACGCTGCTGGAAGACCTCAAGGAAACTTTTGAGAACCTGTGCCGCTTCCAGATCAAGCTCAACCCAGAAAAATGCGTCTCTGGAGTACCAGCTGGCCAGCTCCTTGGCTTTCTGGTCTCAGAGCGCGGCATAGAGTGCAACCCAGTAAAGATCAAGACCATTCAGAAGATGGAGGTGCCTACCCGACTGTTGGACGTGTAGAAATTCACTAACTGCCTGGCATCTATCAGCCGTTTCATCAGTTGGCTGGGCGAGAAGGATCTCCTCCTGTACTAACTCATGAAGAAGACCACTTTTTTCGAGTGGAACAACAAGGCGGGCGAAGCTTTCCTCCAACTCAAGAAGATGTTGACCACCCCGCCTATCTTGGCGGCTCCAACTGAGAAAGAACCCATGCTCCTCTACATCGCTGCCAGAAGTTGGGTGGTCAGCACAGTCATGGTGGTAGAATGCGAGGAGGTCTAGAGGCCGGTATATTACTTGAGTCAAGTACTGTCCGCCTCCAAACAAAACTACCCACACTATCAGAAGATGTGCTATGGCGTGCACTTTGCCGCCAAGAAGCTGAAGCCCTAATTTCAAGAGCACCCAATTACTGTTGTGTGTACTGCTCTGCTTGCTGAGATCATCAGAAGCCGGGATGCTTCAGGCCGAGTGGCCAAATGGGCTATCGACCTGGCCCCTTATGCCATCTACTACCAGCCTCGCACCACCATCAAGTCACAAGCACTAGCCGACTTCCTCGTCGACTGGGCCGAGACCCAGTACTTGCCGCCAGCGCCAGGCTCCAATCATTGGCGGATGCAGTTTGATGGTTCAAAAAATGCGCACCGGTCTGGGAGCCGGCATCGTCCCCACCTCTCCCAAAGGCGACAAGCTCAGATATGTGCTGCAAATTCATTTTGCCGCCTCCAACAACGTAACCGAGTACGAGGCGCTCATACACGGGATCCGGCTTGCCAAGGAACTCGGCATTCGCCGGATCCTTTGCTATGGTGACTCCGACTTGGTGATCCAGCAGTCGTCAGGTGACTGGGACGCCAAGGACACGAATATGGCAAGCTACCGCTTCCTCGTGCAGCAACTCAGTCGATACTTTGACGGTTGCGAGTTCCTCCATGTGCCAAGAAATGACAACGAGCAAGCAGATGCCTTGGTACGAATCGGCTCCACCCGGCAAACGATACCAGCTGGCGTCGCTCTACAGCGCCTCCTCAAGCCGTCTGTCAAGCCATCACCAGAGTCCGACTCCATCTTCGTGCCAGCCCCTCCCGAAGCAGTCGGATCCGACCTGAGGACCGCAGAAGCCGGCGCGGGGACTTGGGCAGGCGGCTCGGGGACTGCAGGGATCGCACCCGGCACGGGGACTTCAGAACCCGGCCCGGGGACTTCAGAACCCGGCCCGGGGAGTGCAGCAGCCGACCCGGGGACTTCTTCAATGCAGTAGGCGACAAGCGACTCCAACCCGCCGCCTCCCGGCCCAACCGCCCTCATACAAGTTGCAGTCGTGGCAGTCAAAGAAATAGAAGCACCATCCTGGGCCCAACCTATTCTCAAATTTCTGGTGAACAAAGAACTGCCGACTGATGAGATCTCGGCTCGACAAGTGCAACGATGAATAGCAGCATACACCATCGTCAATAGAGAGCTGGTGCGGCGCAGTGTCACTAGCATTTATCAGCACTGCATGGAGCCAGACAAGGGCCAAGCAATCCTCAGGGATATCCATCAAGGCGAATGCGGCCACCACGCGACTTCAAGGTCACTTGTTGCCAAGGCTTTCCGCCATGGTCTCTTCTGGCCGACTGCTCTAGAAGAAGCCAAAGAATTGGTCTAGAAGTGTCAAGGGTGCAGAACTTCCGCTCCAAGCCACATCTGCCGGCTTCTGCACTCAAGACCATCCCCATAGCCTGGCCCTTTGCTGTTTGGGGACTGGACATGGTAGGGCCATTCAAGACGGCCCGTGGTGGCATGACTCATCTGCTCGTCGTTGTAGACAAGTTCACCAAGTGGATCGAAGCAAAGCCAATCAAGAAGCTGAATGGGCCGACTGCCGTGACTTTCATCACCGACATCACCACTCGGTATGGCATACCATATAGCATCATCATCGACAATGGCACAAACTTTGCCAAAGGAGCCTTGGCTCGTTTCTGCGCAACGCAGGGCATCCGACTGGACTTAGCATCCGTTTCCCATCCGCAGTCAAACGGCCAAGTTCAGCGAGCAAATGGCCTCATTCTGTCCGACATCAAGCCCCGACTGGTTGAGCCTCTGGAGCGTTCGGCCGGCTGCTAGCTCGACGAGCTGCCGGCCGGCCTCTGGAGCCTGCGCACGACTCCGAACAAGTTACCCGGCTTCACGCCCTGCTTCCTCGTCTATGGTGCTGAAGCCGTCATCCCGACGGACATAGAGTTTGGCTCCCCACGAGTCACCATGTACACCGAGGCGGACGCCAAGGAGACACGAGAAGACGACGTCGACCTGCTGGAGGAGGGCCGGCTGTTGGCACTCAGCCAGTCCGCCATCTACCAGCAGAGTCTGCACCAATACTACAACCGTAAGGTGAAGCCAAGATCCTTCCAAGAGGGAGACCTTGTGCTCCGGCTGATCCAGCGAACCGCCGTCCAGCACAAGCTCTCGGCACCTTGGGAAGGCCCTTTCATCATCAGCAAGGTGCTGGGCAATGATTCCTACTATCTGATCGACGCTCAGAAGCCTAGAGCATGCAAAAGAGATCATTCAGGCAAGGAGACGGAGAGGCCATGGAACGCAAACCTCCTCCGAAGATTTTACAGTTGAAAGCAGTATGTGTCATGCTACCTTTTGTATTATGTACGAAGACTCCGGATCCCCCGAGAAGAACTCGGGTACTACCCTATTTTTATCTATATGATAAGTGTTATGCCTATGAGTGTGCATTGTTTTATTACTTCCGCCTGGCACCGGGTTCGACCAGTCAGCCTAGAGGCTCATCGCCTTCTGCTATATGCCGCCTCCTGCAGCCGGACAAGTAATGTGTTGGCACCAAAAAACTTCCCTTGTCAGAAGCCATAGCTCGCAGAGCGACTAAATGGCGGGCAGGGGTTGCAAAACAGTGCCCACATGAAAAATGGCTAAGGAAAGAACGCATATAGTCGAGGACGGCATCACGCCTGTTCGACCGGCTGCCGAGTAGCCGGCCAGTCGGCTTCTGCATGTCTTGCCAACACTCCGAATGGCTAAGTACTTGCTCTCCCATAAAAGCCAAGTATTCAACCCAGTCGCAGTCCGCAGAGCGGCTGTTCGGCTGGCAAGAGGATAGCCAGGGGAGGGTGGCAAAGGAAAAAAGCAAGGAGCTTAAATGCAAGAAGAGTTAGAAGCCGGCAAAGCAAAGCATGAATTGTGATAAATATTTACATAGACAACGGCCTATTGCCCAGCATTCAACAAAGTTTGATATACACCCCGAGGGTGGAATTGTGCGAATTTAACCAAGTTGTCCAGATTAACGAGCAGAAAAAGAAAAACATAACATCCTAAGGGGCAGCAGTAGGCTCCGGCTGGCTGGCGGAGTCGACGACACCGGTTGGTGCGGCAGAAGCCTCCGGCTGGATGGCGGAGTCGGCAGTGCCGGTTGGTGCAGCAGAAGGCTTCGGCTGGATGATAGATTCAGAAGCACCAGGTGGGGCGGCGGACGGCTGGACGGCAGAGTTCGTGGCGTCCATTGGTGGAACGGGCGGCTGGTCGGTCTCCGCCTGGCCGCCTCCAGCAGCGGTCGGCACCTTGGAGCGCGGATCATTGCTTGAGGCCTGGTCAGGTTGAGGCTGACCATCTGCTCCAAACTCCAGCACGTCATCCTCGCTTTCCTCCTCCTCCTCGTCGTCCCCTTCATCGCTGGAGTCGATTACTTGGGCCGAATCCTTGCTGTCCTCCGGGTTCAGCCTGAGCCACTCCAGCAGCGCCTTGGCGCCTTCTTCTACCACCTCCGTGATGAACACGCTGGTGTCGGTGTAGTCGGCGATCGTCGCCGCCCTGCCGGTAAGTTTGGCTTCCACCGCCACCAGCTCCTCCTGCGCCTCCAGCCGAAACATGGTGAACTGGGCTAGATCTAGCCCAGGGTACCACGCCTTGACAAACTCAAGGGCTCGGCGCGCTCCTACCCGGGCTGCAGAGCCCTTCCAGGCCTCCTGGTGGCCGACAACCACCTCCAGCCAGTCGGCAATCCGACTGGGGGTGTGCGGAGCCTGCACACCAGGCCAGAGGGCGGAGATCGCCTGGGCCCCGACGCACTGAAGGCGGCGCAACATCTGATGAGCAGGCCGAAGACGGGCCTGGATGCTGAGGAGCTGCTTGTTGAGGGTCCGGGGGGCGTCAACGACAATCTGCACGCCTTCCGCCCTCCGTTCCTGGCGCTGGGCCTCGATGATCTGGGTCGCGGCGACGGAGTGGCCCGGGAAGAACTCTGTTTGGACAGAAGGCAAGAAAAGCCAAAGGTCAGAAACCATCAGTCGGCTTGGATAAGAGCCGGCAGCTCAAAGCAAGAAAGGAAACAAAACGAAGCTCACCATCGACCAAGTCTTCGATGCTGCTAAAGCAAGTAGTCACATGCGCCTCCTTATCGGCCCAGGCGGAGCGCTCGATCTCAAACTCAGCGAGGAGATCAGTCTCCTTCGCCTTCGCCTCCCTCCGAGCCGTCTCGAGAGCCTCCGCCTGCTCCGTGAGCTGAGTGACCAGCCGGTCACGCTCCTCGGCCAGCTTGCTACACTCCGCTTCCTTTCTGCGCAGGGCGGTGTTGGCTTCGCCCAGCTGCTACTGTAGGGCGGCATTGTCCTCTGAAAAAAGGGATGCAGTTGCCGGGGAGATCCGGCCCAACTGCTCAACAGTCGGCCCGAATCTCGGGGACTACAGCCCGCGGGTGCGCTATCGCGCCCCCGCAGAGAAAAAGTTACCATTAAAAATAAAGTCACTGGAAAGATCTGTCCCAACTGCTCAGCAGTCCTCCTGAACCTCGGGGACTATAGCCCGCGGGTGCGCCAGCGCGCCCCCGCGAAGAAAGGAAGTCGGAACTTACTCCGCCTCTCGGACAAGTTGGTGGTCTGTGCCTCTAGCTCCCGGACTCTGGAGTTGAAGGTGACCGCGCGAAGATTGTGGTAGTCCTACAACAGGGATACCAGATAAAGTTAGCATTCAACACCCGCAAGTTAAAGTTCTGGACCGCCTGCTCAGCAGCCGACCCGAAACTTGAGGACTACACCCAGTGGGTGCACTGTCGCGCCCCACAAAGAAAGCAAGAAGATCAAAATAAAGAGACATAAGAAACTTACGCGGATGGCCGCCCGCGAATCTAGGAACGCCTCGTTGCATCACTTGAGGGCTTCGGCTTCGGTCCGTAGCTTGGCCTGGACGTCGAGGGACGCCTGGTTCAGGGCGCCCGTCGCCTCAGTGTCGGGAACCGATGAGCTCGTGGCACCGGCCTCCAGCGGCCGCGGTGCCGAGGCCGCCTTCGCAAGACGGTGGGGTGCGGGTGTGTGGACCTTAGGAGTTAGGTCTGTCACCACCACGTTCCCGGCTGGTGGCACCGGCGGAGCGGCCTGCTGCTCATCCGGCGTTCCGCCGATTGGCGGTGGCGGTGGCATGATGACGTTCGGCATGGCCACATCGCTGCCTTCCCTCTCCATGGCCGGCTGCTCGTCGCCAGCTCCCCCAGTCGTCGCCACAAACTCCGGCAGAGGTGGCACGGTGTTCAGAGGAGTCACGAGCAGCGGCTCCTGGCGGTGTGCGGCCTCTGCGAGCCGCTCCTTCTCCGTGGCATCGGCCTCTGGCTGCACCAGCTTCCTCGCCACAGATGCTGCGGCCTTGTCCGCCTCCGCCTTCGCCAGGCGGTCGGTCTCCTGTTCCTCACGCGCCTCCCACGCGTTTCGCTCCTGCGCCTCCCGGAGGTCGGCGGCCGGGTCGATTCGCCGGCCGGTGGTGGAGGTCTCCGCCGACCTGATGACCGAGGCGGCGGCGGATTTCTTGAGGGTGAGCGGGGCCCTGGGACAAGAAGGCAAGACCAAAAAGTTTTTAGGACACATTGGAAAGGAGGTGGAAGATTAAGAAGGGTACTTACATTGACACCATGAGCGGCACCTTCGGGTGCCTCTGAACCTTGGCCACCTTGGCCGCTGCCTCTTTCCGCCTGGCCGCCGCGGCCAGGTTCTTGGGCTTCTTCGGTGCGCTGCCAAATAGGGCGGCGCCTTGCTTCCGCTTGCGCTTGCCGCCTCGGGCGGGCAGCCCGGTATAGGGGCCGGTGCGGTGTTGGCAGTGCTCTAGGAGGGGCGCGGCTCGTCTTCACCGTCGTCGTCATCAGGCCAGGTCTTTACACCGCCGCCCTCCTTGGAGCCGCCTGCTCCGTCGCTGCCGCCTGCTGCATCGTCCTCCAGGGCGGCCGCTCCCAAGTCGGGGTCGTCCACATCGCTCACTGCCCGGTCTGGCAGGTAGTCACCACCCGGCCCCACGATGGCGGCCGTCGCCGCGGACATATAAATCTGCGCTTCAGAAAAAGAGTTGCGTCACACCAGGAACAAGACCAAAAGTCAGAACTAAAAGAAGAAATTGAGGGACTTACGGTAGGCGGCGGGTTGTTGCGGGAATACGACCGCTTCCCGAATCGCCAGTCTCCCTCCGACACCTTGAGGTCGGAGATCTCGTTCACCATCCTCGCAACCTCAGTAGTCGACATCTCCCTCGTGCACAACCTGCTCGGATTGCGGTGCCCGCTCATCCGACAGAACAGATGAGGGCGGCCCTGAAGCGGGAGGACCCGGCGCTCGATGAAGGCAATAAGGAGGTCGGAGGCCACGAGGCCCTCCGAGTCCTAGAGCACCTGGAGTCGGTCGATGGCGGCTGCTGCGTCCGCCGACACCGACTTCAGCTTGTAGCCCCAGTTGGGACGAAGACCGACTGGGGGGCCAGCCTCGTAGGCTGGCAGGTTGATGAAGCCGGCAGCCGGATTGATGTTCTCGATGTAGAAATAAGACTGCTGCCACAGTTTTATGGACTGTGACAGCTTGATGACTGGGAAGGCATTCCTCTTCGCTGGCCGGCGCATGGCGACGAATCCGCTGCACTCGGCCGCCGTGTCCTTGACAGAGGTGCCCAGCTTGCCATAGAAGAACGCCCCCCACAACTCGAGTGTGGGGAGGATGCCGAGGTAACCCTCGCAAGCCACGACGAAGGCGGAGAGCAGGGTCACGGTGTTGGGCATTAGATGATGCGGCTGGAGGTGGTTGAAGTCCATAAATGAGCGGAGGAAGTCGCTCGCCTGGAGGCCGAAGCCACGGAGGAAGTGCGAGTGGAAGATGACCTGCTCGTTCCCCTTCGGCGCCGGTGAAATCTCCTCTGCCGGCGGCACCCGCTCCTTCATGAATGCCGCGTCAGGCATCCGGCGTGTGTACCGGAGGAAGGAGAGGTGGTCTTCGATCACCGTCGAGCCGTCCCAGTCGCCGCCCTTCTCGCGCGCCATAGCCTCGAGTGGAGCTGCGAGGGGAGGAGGAGCATGGCTGCCGTGAAACTGCGGTAGCACTACAGCAAGCACTAAAGCAGCGGCAGCGGCAGTGGCAGAGGGAGCGAGAGGAGGAAGAGAATGTGGGGAGGAGGGCGCGCGTGCTCCGCCGCTCCCCTTTCTCCCCCTACTTATAGCCCTTGGGATACGAAGCCGAGGGGGCGGGGCGCGGGGTCGTGGCATTAACTACACCCACGACCCCACGACCCCCCGGTTACTGCGCAAAGTTACCGCACCTTAAACGCTCGCGCGAATCACAACCGCCCGCCCCGGCCACAGCGGATCCGCCCGCGTGCCAAGGCCCGGTAGCGGCGGGCCTGGCCCACTGTCACAGCCCATCAGGAGCGTGGGATGGCAGGCTGGCCGGGCTGGCGTGCGTCGCGTGGCATGTTCGTGGCAGGCGGCGGGCCTGGGAAGCATAGCAGGCACGCCACCTGTTTCCCGCCTTGGCGTTCAAAATTGGCCGCCAATCCCGCCTCGCAAAAACCAACTCTAGCAGCCAGCGCGTTGCTAGGCGGATCGAACATTCTCCCAGAGCTCGGTGAGGGGGAAAGCCGTTGAGACTTCACGACCACTCGACCGCAGTGCCTCATTGGCTTCGGGGACTACTGTCAGATTAATGGGCCACGGGTAGCCTCACCCAAGTCCCTGAACATATCAAAACTTCGGGCCGGCTTCACCCCGTAATGACCTAAACTGAAGCTCCGCCTTCCGGGGGCCGGCTGGCTCTACGGTCGGCCACCGGAGGACGGCCGACAGCCAGCAGACGGCACCAAGAGCGGCCGGCTGCAGTCAGCCGGCCTCCAGAGAGGGCGGTGTCATGCAGGCGGCCACTTGGCGCCCTTAGAGTCTGCACCCCCATCAAGAGGACGAGACAGGGTGTGGCTACAGTGAAGTCCCTCACACCCGAATCTTGGGCTTGGCGTGGCCACTGTCGGTGTCAAAACCGGCGGATCTCAGGTAGGGGGTCCCGAACTGTGCGTCTAAGGCTAATGGTAATAGGAGGCTGGGGACACGATGTTTACCCAGGTTCAGGCCCTCTCGATGGAGGTAATACCCTACTTCCTTCTTGATTGATCTTGATGATATGAGTATTACAAGAGTTGATCTACCACGAGATCAGAGAGGCTAAACCCTAGAAGCTAGCCTATGGTATGATTGTTGTTGTGTCCTACGGACTAAACCCTCCGGTTTATATAGACACCGGAGGGGGCTAGGGTTACACAGAGTCGGTTTACAGAGGAGGAGATGTACATCCGAATCGCCAAGCTTGCCTTCCACGCCAAGGAGAGTCCCATCCGAACACGGGACGAAGTCTTCAATCTTGTATCTTCATAGTCCTTCAGTCCGGCCAAAGTATATTGTCCGGCTGTCCGGATACCCCCTTATCCAGGACTCCCTTAGTAGCCCCTGAACCAGGCTTCAATGACGATGAGTCCGGCGCGTAGATTGTCTTTGGCATTGTGAGGCGGGTTCCATCTCCGAATACTCCAAGATAAATTCTGAACACAAGGACCGTGTCCGGCTCTGCAAGATAAATTCCATATACCACCGTAGAGAGAATAATAATCCACAAATCTAATCTGCTAACCACTCTTTGAAAGGTGACATCACGCCATGGTCCGGTTTTTATTCGAACCGTTTTTACAACCTGCTACCGCACACATCACGAGGCGGTTTTCTTGGCACGTCTTGTCAAAGCAGAGATCGTGTCCCCCTTACTACGAGATCCTCATCAATACATGTATGGGTAATCCAACCATGCCTGTTGGCATGACTCTGTGTTTTTAGGCAAGTCCCAAATGGTTAAGCTGGGGACGCTTCATATTCTCCCCCCTTTATAAAGGAGTTGAGGCCTCTATCCCTTTATCTCCAAGCTCGCGCCCCTCGCACCCTGAGTTCCAACCTAAGCACCCCGGATCTTCGATCATGTCCAGATCTAACCATCAAGGCTAGTGGATGGCTTCCTCTATCACAGAGGAGGAAATTGCAAAGCTCAGGGAGGCCGGGTATTTGACCGCCGATGTCAAGCACAGGCTTCTTGCTCCCGAACAGGTTATCCCCACTCCCGAGCCCAATGAGAGCGTCGTATTTGTCTCCCACTTCTTCCGGGGCTTGGGCCTTACTCTTGACCCCTTCGTGAGGTGCTCATGTTCTACTACGGGCTAGATTTCCATGATCTAGCTACGGATTCCATCCTCCACATCTCGTCGTTTATCATCGTGTGTGTAGCCTTGCTCCACATTACCCCCCACTTTGGCTTATGGATCAAGACTTTCAATGTGAAGCCGAAGATGATTGAGGGGTGACACGCAGAGTGCGGAGGCGCCACAATAAGCAGGAATGCCGATGCCCCGTGGCCCGAAGGCTCCTTCCTGGAGGTATTGATTTATGGCAACCGAGGTGGTTCTATGCCACAGCTCCTCGAGGCTCAAAGTGGGCGGCCGCACCCGCCTTCCGCTCGGGCCCTCCACCTCAACTGGCGTCGTGGGCCAATGTGGGACTGAGCTGGGGGCCTGCGAACGATGTACCGATGCTACAAAGCCGCATTCGGGAGCTCCTCAAGAGGGACATTAGTCTTGTCAAAATAATCCAGGTAATGCTAGTTCGGCGGGCCCTGCCATGCAAACGTCGGCCTCTCCGGATGTCGTAGTTCAATCCAGAAGGTCCGCAAACTATTCAGCACTTCTTCGGCATGACGCCCGAAGGGATGTAAAAGTTGTTCTTCGGACCACGAATAAAGTGTCCGGACACCACCGAGGATGTGGGCTTGAGCTGCAATCGCCTAGATACCGAAGTAAGTAACCCTATAACCGAACACTTTGCTTATATTCATCATAGCATTGTTCTGAATACTGTCTGCAACCAGGATTGGCTTAGTAAGGCGGAGAGGATCAGGTGTCCGGCCCCGCTTCCCGAAGGCTCGCCCGGTCCAGCAATGGCCAGGATTCATAAACGGACGCTAAGTCATGTGCCACCGGAGAAAGATGAAGGGAAGAGTGGGGAGAACAAGAGTGGGCCTCACACATTGTGCATCCGAGCCGGGGAATTAATGTCTCCATGGAGGAGGAGAATTGGGGAGGCAAATCTAAATTTTCCTCCCCACGCAGGAAGAAGAGGACCGCTTCCGAAGACTTGGAAACGGGGGCGCCCAAACAAGGGAAGAAAACTTCACCAGAGGGCCTTGCCCCGAAGGGCGTTCTTACCGCATCGTGCCCACTAACGGGCCAGCCTTCCACCGAGCTGTAAGTTTAATAAACAAGAAGCTTATTGCTTTTTCCTCGAGAGTAATAACCGGGACCTATTTTTTGCAGTCCAGCTAGCAGTTCATCTCAACAGGGTTCGTCCTCGGGGGATCTTCTTCCGAAGATGATGGAGAGTGAAACCCCATCTACCTCTCCGCCCCGTGAGGCGGGCGACCCTGAGGTATCTTCACGGAGGAGTCCAGATCCAATGGGGCCGGAAGCTAACACTTCGGCCTCCGTGAGCCCAGCGCATTCGGATCCTGTGGCGGACAATGAAAAGGGTCCGGAAGAGTCCGGTGTCCAGCCGAACACGCTGACGGGCCTCCTGGAGTCAGCTGCTCTCTTGGAGGATCATCATACACTAATGGGTACGGTGTTAGAGAAAATCACCTCCGCCACAAGCGGGTTAAGCAAAGCTTTTGAGAGCTTGCTCAAAGGCTTTGAGGTAAGTCACAAAATACGAAGCTTTTGGTTGCGCCGCACGCAATACATGCGCTCTATATAGATAATAGCTTCTGAGACTGCGGATGCCAGCCTATAGTGGCAAATGGAGGATCACACTCCCAGGTAATGATTGCACTTGTATTGATGTGCAGGTTGCTAAGAGTCCGGTGATAGACCAGACCCTTGAATGCGCCGAATTGAGGCGGCAGATTGACATCGTGGAGGTCGACGTCACACTTGTAAACAAGCGATTCGAGGAGTCGCAGAGTATGCGCTCTTATATCCATATTTGCTTTAGGATTTTGTGAGAAGGTTGCAATATTAATATGATGCAATGTGGCTGCAGGTGGAGCTGCTGCCGTTGAGGCCCTGAGGGCGGAGCTTGCCCTAGCCAAGGAACAAGCCCGGGTTAGCAATGCGGCTGCTCTAAAAGCGGTCGAAGATTTAAAAGCTGAACAGGCCGCTCATCTCCGAAGCAAGGAAAAGGTAGCCGTGATGGCTGTGGAGTTGAGGGACGCCACCGGCCGATATGAGCTCCTCAAGAAGGAGAGACAGGCAAAGGCGGCTGACCTGAAGAAGGCACTGGATTCGGCTAAGGAGACGCACTCTCAGATTAGAGACGCGTAGGAGGAACTTCG
Source organism: Triticum dicoccoides (assembly GCF_002162155.2). Taxonomy (NCBI): domain Eukaryota; kingdom Viridiplantae; phylum Streptophyta; class Magnoliopsida; order Poales; family Poaceae; genus Triticum; species Triticum dicoccoides. The sequence goes on along the minus strand of NC_041387.1, from coordinate 666,981,849 downwards.
ACAAGCCAGAGAAATCGCAGCTGGAAATCCTTATTTGTTGCGGATGAAGTTTTTAGATCGAAAGTATGCTCCGTTGGATAAGCTATGGAGTGCTGCAGATGAGTATGCGGACTTGGCGAAGAATGCGGCTGATGCGACCAAGTTGTTCAAGGACCATGAAGATAACAAAATAGAAAGGCTGTTCTGGTCGCAATTTAATGCCCCAGCGCGCTCCTTACCCTTGAGTGAGAAGATGTCCGCTATAGCTGAGCTCCATAGGCTGTCCCGCCTTGCAATGAGGTCTGTAATAGACCATCTGTGGCAGAAGGGGCCGAAGCCGGACAGTTACTTTGGTTTGGTGCAACAATTATTTGGCGCCAGAGCGCGAATAGATGCTGAGAAGAGGTTGACATGCATAGAGGGTGCGCGGATGGCCCTTGCGCGTGTGAAGACCTACTGGGTGGACATGGAGGCCACTAGCATTGCAACCCAGGGTCCGGCAGGAAGCCAAGACCCAGCCGAGCACTATTTTGAGCAGGTCATAGAAGGTTCCCGTAGGATAGAGGCTCAGTGCTCAAAGAATGTCATGTTTGAGTGACGATTCTATTAATTGTAAACAATTATGTGTTTAATTATAGAGGCTGTTTTTTTATACTTTTGCCTGAAAGTATTATAATGTCTCCTGTGCGGCTGTTTATGTATGCATATAACGTGAAAGTTAGCAGTCGTTGGCTTCAGCCCCCACGCACATAATGCTGGGGTGTTCAACAAAATATGCGTGAACACACTTGATCCAACGTCTTGGTCCATTAAGGAGGTGATTGCACGTCGAACTAGGCAACCGGACTATATAGCTGTAACACTTTTGACTTAGCCATAGGAGTTTGAAAGGTGGGGCTACTATGTAGCCCCTGGTACTTCCGCGAGCGTCCGGATACGGTGCGCGTACTTGACCGGGAAACCGGTCCTTCATTAATGCGGAGGAATCCTATAGATTCCGATGAGTCCTCGAGTGGTTGACCAGTCTCTCGCTGTATCATGACAATCAGTTTTTGGCTTTCTCTACTGAGGTGTTCATCCGGAATAACCAGGGCACAATCGCAGTAGTTCTCCTTTGTCCGCCTTATCCGATAGAACGGAATGTAAGGCAGCAAACCCAGGAGCCAGGCTAACCCAACATTTGACCAAAGACATAATTCGGAGCTGATGCATATAAGGCCAAACTCGCGACGCCGAACACTCCCGAAGGTATTCAGACTTTATAACATATATTGGACTGTTAACGCCCTTGACCATGTAATTCCAGGTACGTGCATTGATCTTTCGTGGCAAAAGGCCTATAACGCCAGTATCCCTTATGGGTGTATGAAATACCCATGGGATGTCGAGCAACAAAAGACAGTAAAGAAGGTTTACGCAGGGGCTTAATCTAAAGAGAAACCTGTGGGCGGGGCCCTGCTGCACGTCTGCGCCTTTGTCTCTATTGTGCCGTATCCTGGAAGGGTGTCGCACTGGTAGTGTATGTAGGAACGAAAACTCATGAAAAAAAGAGTAAGCGTGCGAAAATTTAGTTATGCTCGATGGACGTTCGAGATATTTGCCTATTAATGAGGCAAGTTGAATTGTGGGCTTTGTTACATGTTTGCAGCCCCTCTTATTATTTATGGGGGCACATGTACATCACCTAGCTTGGGTTTATCCGAGCTATTTGTGAAAAATGGTGTACTGGACTCGTCTAGCTGTGTCCGTGGTCTTGATGACCGGTCATGCGTTCCGGTGGGAGAGGCCGCCTAGAGTCCGGTAGCGGGAGCCGCCGCATACTGCTCTGTGTTTCCGCTAACCGTTATGACGCCGCATGGACCGGGCATCTTGAGTTTAAGGCAAGCGTAGTTCGGTATTGCGTTAAAGCAAGAGAAGGCCTTTCTTCCAAGCAATGCATGATAATTGCTGCCGAAGGGAGCGATGTTGAAGAGTAAGTTCTCGCTTCTGAAGTTGTCGGGAGAACCGAATGTCACCTCTAATACGAGGGAGCCCCAGCAGTGGGCGACAACGCCTGGAATCACTCCATTGAAGGTGGCGCTATTTTGGCTTATTCTGGATGGGTCTATCCCCATCTTGCGGATGGTGTCTTGATATATCAGATTAAGACTACTGCCACCGTCCATTAGGACGCTAGTGAGATGGTATCCATCAATTATTGGGTCGAGCACCAAGGCAGCCGATCCTCCGTGCCCGATATTGGCCGGGTAGTCCCTGTGATCAAAAGTGATCGGGCAGGCCGCCCAGGGATTAAATTTGGGGGCGACGAACTCTGCGTGAGTTGCGTGTACCATGTTTATCGTTTTGACTTCTGGTGGGAATTGTTTTTGGCCCCTGGTGTTCGGCTATTGAGGCTCATCCTCATCTTCGCTTGGTGTTTCCCTTCCCTTGTGTTCAGCGTTTAAATTGCCAGCCTGCTTGAAGACCCAATATTCTCTATGGGTATGATTTGCAAGTTTGTCGGAATTGCCATGGATTTGGCACAATCTGTCCAGGACTTTATTCAGGCCGGATGGTTCCTCTGTACTGCCCTTAAATGGCTTCTTTCCTTGACAAGGTCGAGAGCCCCTGAATCCGGCGTTAACCGCCGTGTTGTTCGGACTATCGTTATTCCGACGTTTGTGCTTAGTGCGCCGTGGCTTCCCGTTGCCATCTCGAATTTCGGATGTGCTTGGGTCGCTGGTGCCTCTGTGGGCCAACCAGCTGTCCTTGCCCGCACAAAATCTGGTCATAAGGCTTGTTAAGGCTGTCATCATCCTCGGCTTTTCTTGGCCGAGGTGTCTGGCAAGCCACTCGTCTTGGATAGTGTGTTTGAAGGCCGCTAGGGCTTCGGCGTCCGGATAGTCGACAATTTGATTCTTCTTAGTGAGGAATCTGTTCCAAAGCTTGCGGGCTGACTCTCCGGGCTGCTGTATTATGTGACTTAAATCGTCAACCTCCGGAGGCCGGACATAGGTTCCTTGAAAGTTGGCCCTGAAAGCATCCTCAAGTTCCTCCCAACTTCCGATTGAGTTTTTGGGGAGGCTTTTCAGCCAGTGACGAGCTGGTCCTTTTAACTTGGGGGGAAGGTATTTGATGGCGTGGAGGTCATTGCCACGAGCCATGTGTATGTGAAGGATAAAATCTTCAATCCAGACCCCAGGGTCCGTCGTTCCGTCGTATGGCTCTATATTCACATGTTTGAATCCCTCTGGAAATTTATGATCCAACACCTCATTGGTGAAGCACAGGGGGTGCGCAGCCCCTCTGTATCTGGCCGTGTCGCGGCATGCTGTCGGCTGTTGTTGCTCCCGGTGTTGATTCTGGACTGGTATTCGATCAGTATGATCGTTGTGGTGACCATAATCCCGCGTCGGAGCATGTCCTCTGGACCCATAGATGGATCTGGCCACACTGGCCTTCTTGTCCAGGGGCTCTCGTAAATCGTGTGCGGTATTAGTGGCTGTTCTATTGCGGCCATGAGGTGGTTGGTTCGGCTGAGTGGCCGTATTGTTTTTTGGCGGAACGGGCGCTGCGGCTTCGTAGTCGAATTCGGGTAGCAGTTTGTGCTTTGGGTAGCTCTTTGTGTGGCGATCATCGCCACATTTTCCCTCGGTGTCCAGCACCTTATTCCATCTTCGATTGAGCGTATCCTGCGCGGTTTTAAGCCTTTGCTTCTGTTTCTTCAGGCTTCTCGCTGTGGCCAGGAGTTTTCTGCGGAGGTTATCTTGTTCCGAACGTTTTTCCGGGATGATGAATGCATCGTCAACCGGACTGTCCTCCTCTTTGAAGGTAGTATGATGAGTTCGGCCCTCTGCATCGCTGTGATCGGGCGTCTGCTCCAGGCTGTGTTCGGCGTGACCTGGCTTATCCTGCTCCATCGCTGGGTCCCTATGGTCATTGTTGCCTTCGGAGTCAACCGAAGTGTCATTTTGTTTTATTGTGACTGGACTTAGAGCGGCGCCTGCGCCGTTGTTTTTGCTTTTATCTGGGTGGTTTATCCTCCGTTGTGTCCTTTTTTTCACCATTGTCTTCTTAGGCGTGTCCACCATATAGACGTCATATGATGAAGTGGCTGTCCAGCGCCCCGTGGGCGGTGGTTCCAGATCGTTCCCTGCATCAACGTCCATACCGTCGATGTTATTGGGGTTGAAGTCAAGCATGTCTGTTAGGTCATCGACAGTGGCTACAAAGTGGGTGGTGGGTGGGACGCGATTTTCTTCGCCCTCCGTATCCCACACAGGCCGGATATAGTCCGTCCAAGAGTCTCCTGACAGAGAGAGAGAGATCTTAATGAATCTAGCACGTCTCCGAAGGGTGAGTGCTGAAAGATATCCGCAGCGGTGAACTCCATAACCGGAGCCCAGTTAGATTCGATGGGCACGGATGCGCGCGGTCCGGGACGTACGGCCGGAGACGAGTTCGGAGGTCCGGGGATACCGATTTCCATAGGAGAGGAGTCTGTGTTCGGCTCCAATGCCGATCAGTGTGCGGCCTTCGGGGTGGCGTCCATCCACCCGTCCTCGGAAGGCACGACCTACTCTGGAGCAAAGTCCGGAGTTGTAGCAGGTGCAATGTTCCGAATACTTTCCGACCGCAGATCTAGGTCATGCGCATCGTGATCGTTCGGCGTTCCTGACACGGCCCCGAATCCGTTGAAGATCAAGTCTCCGCGGATGTCGACAGTGTAGTTTAGGTTTCCAAACCTGACCTGATGGCCAGGGGCGTAGCTATCGATTTGCTCCAGATGGCCAAGCGAGTTAGCCCGCAGTGCGAAGCCACCATACATGAAGATCTGTCCGGGGAGAAAAGTCTCATCCAGAACAGTGTGGTTGAAGGTTGGAGAAGCCATCGAGCCTTATAGCGACGACACAGAGGAACTCTCAGTGAAAGCACCAATGTCGGTGTCAAAACCGACGGATCTCGGGTAGGGGGTCCCGAACTGTGCATCTAAGGTTAATGGTAACAGGAGGCTGGGACACAATGTTTACGCAGGTTCGGGCCCTCTCGATGGAGGTAATACCCTACTTGTTGCTTGATTGATCTTGATGATATGAGTATTACAAGAGTTGATCTACCACGAGATCAGAAAGGCTAAACCCTAGAAGCTAGCCTATGGTATGATTGTTGTTGTGTCCTACGGACTAACCCCTCCGATTTATATAGGAGAAGATCTACATCTGAATCGCCAAGCTTGCCTTCCACGCCAAGGAGAGTCCCATCCAGACATGGGACGAAGTCTTCAATCTTGTATCTTCATAGTCCAACAGTTCGGCCAAAGTATATAGTCCGACTGTCCGGATACCCCCTTATCCAGGACTCCGTCAGCCACAGTGCCCCGTACGGGTAGAGATCTCCGCACGGCGCGGCACTGTTGCCACTCCCACCTTGACGTTACTCCAGACAGGCGGAGCCCTGTTCCCCAGGACGACCTGTTGGTACGGCTTGCGGGCTGCGGGCCCTATCAGGCAGTGATAGCTCGGAGGCCGGTGGATGCCGAACCAGTAGGATCTGGGGAGGGCCGGCCTCCAGCAGGCGGTCGTCCCCTCCCTAGAAGTGAGCACACCATTTACCTGAAGAGACAAGGTGCGGCTACAGTGATCTCCCACCAGGCGGCGGGACTGTAGAGGGAGTCCTGGATAAGGGGGTATCCGGACAGCCGGACTATATACATCGTTCGGACTATAGAAGCATCAAGATACAAGACTCAAGACTTCGGCTCGTGTCCGGATGGGACTCTCCTTTGTGTGGAAGACAAGCTTGGCGATCCGGATATTATGTTTCCTTCCTTGTAAACCGACTCCATGTAAACCCTAGCTCTCCGGTGTCTATATAAACCGGAGAGCATGGTCCTTAGAAGGCCGATCACAATTACAATCATACCATCATAGGCTAGCTCTTAGGGTTTAGCCTCTACGATCCCGTGGTAGATCTACTCTTGTATTCCACTTATCTTCAATATTAATCAAGCAGGAAGTAGGGTTTTACCTCCATCAAGAGGGCCAAACCTGGGTAAACATTGTGTCCCTTGCTTCCTGTTACCATCAGCCTAAGACGCACAGATCAGGAACCCTACCCGAGATCCACCGGTTTTGACACCGACATTGGTGCTTTCATTGAGAGTTCCTCTGTGTCGTCGCTTCGAGGCTTCATGGCATTTTGAATCGTCAACAACACGGTCCAGGGTGAGACTTTTCTCCCCGGACAGCTCTTTGTGTTCGGCGGCTTCGCACTGCGGGTCAATTCGCTTGGCCAGTTGGAGCAGATCGACAGCTTCGCCCCTGCCCACCAGATCAGGTTCGGAAACTTGAACTACACAGCAGATATCCGCGGAGACTTGATCTTCGACGGATTCGAGCCTGCGCCAGGAGCGCCGGCCTGCCACGACGAGCACGGCCTAGACCTGCTATCGGACAATGCCCGGGACATTCTCCCCGAGGCAGCCCCGGGTCTAAATCCAGGGCACGTTGCATCGCCTACGGATGGAGGGCTGGACCCCGCCCCGCAGGCCGCACACTTATCGGCGGTGGAGCCGAACACGGGTCCCACCTCTGTGGAGGCCTGTAACCCCGAACCCCCGGACTCATATCTGGCTGTTGGTCCTGTTCCGCTTACTCTCGAGCCGACCGAGCCAGGTTGGGCTCCGGTAATGGAGTTTACCGCTGCGGACATCTTTCAGCACTCGCCCTTTGGTGATATGCTAAACGCCTTGAAGTTTCTCTCTTTGTCAGGAGACTCTGGGCCGAACTATGTCCGGCCCGAGTGGGAAGCAGACAACGAAGGAATTCAGTGCCCACCCTCCAACCACTTCATTGCCATGATCGAAGAATTAACCGACGTGCTTGACTCCGAAGACATCGACGGTATGAATGACGATGCAGGAGAGGCTCCAGAATCCCTGGAGCGCGAGACTACTACCTTGTCACACGATATATACATGGTAGATATGCCCAATAAGGACGGCAGCCCGGATGATAAAACACCCTGGCAAAAGCCAAAGAGGAGGCGCAGACACCGCTCAAAGTCCAGCAATGGAAGAAATAGCGACCAGAGCGCAAGAAGGGTTGATATACCCGCAAACTGCGAAAGCAATAATGACCACATGGACCCAGCGATGTAGCAGGACGAGCCAAGTCACGCCAAATCAAGTTCGGAGCAAGTACTCGATCACAATGATCCGGAGGGACGAGCTCAGGATGCTGCCCCGGAACAGGAAGACAGTTCGGACGACGATGCATTCATCATCCTAGACGAACAAGTGGAACGAGACAACCTCCACAGAAAGCTTATGGCTACCACAAGAATTCTAGAAAAGCAGAAGCAACGGCTCAAGGCTGCACAGGAAAAGCTAAGTCGCAGATGGAATAAGGTGCTAGACACCGAAGAAAGATATGGCGATGACCGGCATACGAAAAGCTATCCGAAGGGCAAGCTACTGCCAGAATTCGACGATGCGACCGTTCCACCAAAAGAAAATTCGACCAAGAAACCAGACGTACCGCCTCACAACCATAACAGAGCAGCTGCGGACATTGCGCATGATCCACGTGAGCATCCGGATAAAAAGACCGGTGTAGCCAGGTCCATATATGGGTCTAGAAGACACACCCCAACGCAGGACTATGGTCACCCAAATGCTCATAAAAGCCAGATACCAGTTCGGAATCAACCCCGGACACAACAACAACCGACTACATGCCATAATGCGTCCAGATACAGAGGGGCTGCTCAACCCTGTGCTTCACTGAAGAAGTAGAGCAGCTGCGGACGCGCGCATCCGTGGACCATGAATTCCCACAAGGCTTTAAACCTTTGAACATAGAAGCATACGACGGCACGACAGACCCAGGGGTTTGGATCGAGGATTTTATCCTGCATATTCACATGGCTCGTGGGGATGACCTCCACGCCATCAAATACCTTCCCCTCAAGTTGAAGGGACCAGCTCGACACTGGTTGAAAAGCCTCCCCGAAAACTCAATTGGGAGTTGGGAGGAACTCGAAGACGCTTTCAGGGCCAATTTTCAAGGGACTTATGTCCGGCCTCCGGATGCAGACGATCTAAGTCACATAATCCAACAGCCCGGGGAGTCTGCTCACAAGCTTTAGAATAGATTCCTCACTAAGAAGAATCAAATTGTCCACTGTCTGGACGCCGAAGCCTTAGCGTCTTTCAAACACAGCATCCGTGACGAATGGCATGCCTGACACCTCGGTCAAGAAAAGCCAAGGACAATGGCAGCCTTAACAAGCCTTATGACCCGCTTTTGCGAGGGTGAGGATAGCTGGTTGGCCCATAAAGGCACCAGCGACCCCAGCACATCCGAATTAAGAGATAGCAACGGGAAGCCACGGCGTAATAAAAACAAATGCCAAAAAAGGAAGAGAGCCCGGATAACATGAGGTTAACGCAGGATTCAGGGGCTCTCAACCTGATCAGAATAAGAAGCCATTCAAAGGCACTACAGACGGACCGTCCGGTCTGAACAGAGTCCTGGACAGACTATGCCAAATTCATGGCACCCCGGAAAAACCTGCAAACCACACCCATAGAGAGTGTTGGGTCTTCAAGCAGGCCGGCAAATTAAATGCTGAACACGAGGGGAGGGGCACACCAGGCAACTCCATAATCGAAGAGCTACTCTTCACTGTCGCACCCTTCCAAAGCAGCTATCACGCATTGCTAGGAAGAACGGCCTTCGCCCGCTTCAACGCATTGCCGCACTATGGCCACCTTACACTCAAGATGCCCGGTCCCCGTGGTGTCATCACCATTCACGGAATCATAAAGCGCCCTTCACGCGCAGAGGAATACGCGACGGCCCTGGCGGCCGGACTATAAGCGGCCTCTAGTTTTAGAAAACATGATTGGTCATTACGACCACAGACACGGTTAGACGAGTCCGGTAGCCCGGATAAATTCAAACAGGGCACTGTATATGTAATCCCATAAGGGAAACCAGGGGATGTCTATATTTAGTACAGCCCCACGCTTGGCTTGACCTTATTGGCAGGCCAATAGCTTACACTCCTATTATTGATCGCATACTTACGTTGCACCCTCCTACGAGTTATCTTTATAGACAACGTTTGCGCGATACCCTTCCAGGATAAGGCATAACGGAGACAAAGCCGCAGACGTGCAGCAGGGCCCCGTGCAACAGGTTTCTTTTTAGATTAAACCCCTGTGTAAACCTTTTCTAATGCCTCTTGTTGTTTAACCATCCCATGGATTCCATACCCATAGAGGATACTGCCGTTTTTGGCATTTGGCCACGGCAGACTAAATTGCACGTACCTAGAAATATAGGGCTTAAAATAAGCTCTTGTCAGCCTATCTTCTTTTACAAAAGACTGAATACCCTCGGGAGTGTTCAGCGTCACGAGTTTGGCCGTATATGCATCAGCTCCGAATCATGTCTTTGGTCAAAATGTTGGGTTTGCCCGGCTCCTGGGTTTGCCGCCTTATGTTCCGCTATCATCCGGCTAAGGCAGGCCAAAGGAGAACTACTGCGATTGTGCCCTGGTTATTCCGGATGAGCACCTCAGTAGAGAAACCGAAAACTGACCGTCATGATACAGCGAGAGACTATTCAACCACTCAAAGACTCACCGGAATCCCTAAAGATTCCTCCGCCTTAATGAAGGGCCGTTTCCCGGCCATGTACACACGCGCTGTATTCGGATGCACGTGGAGGTACCAGGGGCTACATAGTAGCCCCACCATTAGACTCCCATGGCTAAGCGAAAGTGTTACAGCTATATAGTCCGGTTGCCTAGTTCGGCGTGCGATCACCTCCTTAACGGACCAAGATGTTGGATCAAGTGTGATTATACATATTTTTTCGCCAACACCCCTGCATTGTCCGCTAGGGGGCTGAAGCCAACGACTGCTATCTTTCAGACTACTTATACATATAAGAATAGCCGCAAAGGGAGGACAATCATACTTCTAGGCAAAAGTATAAACACAGCCTCATAATTAAACTAATCATTGTTTTCTACAATGATTCGATTTATCACTCGAATAAAACACTCTTCGAGCAATGCGCCTCTATCAAGCGGGCACCTTTTGTGACTTGCGCCAAGTAGTGCTCGGCCAGATGTTGGCCTCCCACCGGATCCTGGCTACCTATTACAGTGGCCTCCATATCCGTCCAGTAGACTTTAACGCGGGCTAGAGCCATCCGTGCATCCTCTATGCACGCCGACCTTCTCAGGGCATCAATCCAGGACACGGCTCCAAGGAATTGTTGCACCAAACCAAAGTAGTTGTCCGGCTTAGGCCCCTTCGGCCAAAGATGGTCTATTACAGACCGCATTGCAAGTCCGCACAGCCTGTGGAGCTCCGCCATAACAGCCACCTTCTCATTTAGTGGTAGCGGGCGAGTGGGAGCATTAAACTGCCACCATAAAAGCTTCTCCACTTCTTCATCGCCTTGACCCTCGAAGAACTTGACAGCGTCAGCTGTACTATTCGCCAAGTCTGCATATGCATCAGCAGGACTCATGCGACCCGCCAGGGGAGCATACTTCGGATCCAAGAACTTCGTCCGCAGTAAGTACGAACCCCCAGCCACGATTTTGTCAGCTTGTTGGAGCTCCTCGCGCATACTCCGAATCTCGGTCCGCATCTCCTTGGCGGCATTATGGTCCTTGTCCAGCTCGGCCGAACAAGCCTTATTCTCCTTTTCAAGGAGTGCGTACCGGTTGGCGGCATTTCTCAACTCTTCGGCCGCCTTTAGGGCAGCCGCATTGCTAGCCCGAGCTTGTTCCTTGGCTTGAGCAAGTTCCACCCTTAGGGCCTCCACGGCAGCAGCACCATCTGCAGTGCCAACATATTGAATTAATATAATGCCTCTTTGGCACCTCCCTATACTTATAATAAAAACCAAGCAAATACCTTGGGACTCCTCAAGCCGTTTATTCACCAGCGTGATATCGGCATCGATGGATCCGATTTGCCTCCATAGCTCGGCAACTTCAACAGACTGGTCGGCCGCCGGACCCTTGTATACCTTACGGCATGGTCATTAGTATATGATCCCCGTTTGCCGCCTATGGCGGGCAACCATAGTCTCAAGGGCTACTATCTACAGGGAGCACACCTAGCGCGTGCTTCATAACCAAAAAATTGTGCATTTTTTCACTACATACCTCAAAGCCTTTGAGCAGGCTTGTAAATGCCTCATTCAAGCCGCTGGTAGCGGGTGAAATCTTCGTGAGCACCATGCTCATTAAAGAGCGGTGCTCCTCCGAGAGCGCGGCTCGCTCCAGACGGCCCGTCAGTACGTCCGGCCGGACACTAAACTTCACCGGACCCTTCTCATTGCCCCCCGTGGGAGCCAAGTGCTCCGGGCTCAGGGCGGCTGACGTACTAGCCTCCGGCTTCGGTATATCCGGACTCCTCCGCGACGACACCTCCGTGTCGCCCGCCTCATGAGGCGGAGAGTGGGGTGGGGTTTCACTCTCCATCATCTCCGGACGAAGGTCCCTCGAAGACGAACTCTGTTGAGAAGAGCTGCTTGCCGAACTACAAAAAACAAAGTCCTGATTATGGATCTCGGAGTAACATCTCACCTTCGAAGTAAAGAATGACTTACGGCTCGTTGGAGGGCTGGCCCGTTGGTGGGCATGGCGTGGTGAGGGCGCCCGTCGCGACAGAGCCCCTTGGTGATGTCTTCTTCCCTTGCTTGGGCGTCTCCGCCTCCAAATCTTTGGAGGCGGCCCTCTTCTTCTCGCGTGGGGAGGAGGCTTTGACCCTCCCTTCCCGACTATCCTTCGTAGGAGGGTTAGCAATTTCCTCGGTCTGGATGCGCAGCGCATGAAGTTTAGCTTCACTGCCCTTTCCTTCGCCTTTCCCTGAAGGGATTTTGCTGAGCACCCGATCCAACATCTTCGCAATGATGGGACCAGGCGAGCCTTCAGGAAGTGGTGCCGGACACCTGATTCTCTTCGCCTTGTCAAGCCATTCCTGGTCGCGGAGGGAATGTTAGAATAATAATCATGATAAATATAAATAAAGTGTCCGACTTTAAGGTTACTTACTTGGGCATCTAGGCGATTGCAGCTTAGGCCCGCATCCTCGGTGGTGTCCGGACACTTTTCTTGTGGTCCGAAGAATAATTTACACATTCCTTCGAGCATCAGGCCGAAGAAGTGCTTAATAGTCCGCTGACCCTCCGGATTAAACTCCCACATGCGGAGAGGCCAGCGTTCGCACGGCAATATCCGCCGGACTAGCATTACTTGAATTATGCTGACAAGATTTATGTCCCTCCTAATAAGCTCCCGGATGCGATTCTACAGTTCTGGTACATCACTAGGAGGCCCATAACTCTGTCCCACATCGGTCCAAGATGCCAACTATGATAGAGGTCCTGAGCGGAACTCGGTGGCAGCTACCCACTTTGTGCCTCTAGGAGCGGTGACATAGAATCATCTCCGTTGCCATACGTCGGACACTTCCGTAAAAGAACCCTCTGGCCATGGGGCATCGGCGTTCCTGCTTATTATGGCGCCTCCGCACTCCACATGTCGCCCCTCAATCATCTTCGGCTTCACATTGAAGGTCTTTAGCCATACGTGGAGAAAAGCCTCGCACACGATAATGAAAGATGAGATATGGAGGATGGCGTCTGGAGCCAGACCATGGAAATCCAAGCCATAATAGAACATGAGCCCCCTCACAAAGGGGTCGAGGTTGAGGCCTAGGCCTCGGAGGAAGTGAGGAGTAAACACGACGCTCTCATTGGGCTCCGGCGTGGAGATGACTTGCCCTGGAGCAGGAAGCCTGTGCTGGATATCAGCAGTCAGGTATCCAACCTCCCTCAGCTTCGCAATATCCTCCTCCTGAATCGAGGAGGCCACCCACCGGCCTGTTGCGTCGGATCCGGACATACTGGAGGATCTGGGGTGTTGGAGCTTAGGTTTTGAGCGATGGAGCTCGAGGTGCGAGAAGGAGCAGGAGAGGTGGAAACGAGGCGTAGGCCTTGACCCCTTTATAAAAGGGATGAATACCAAGAGTTCTCAGCGTGACCGCTTGAGACTTATCTAAAAAGAAACACGGAATTATACCAACAGTCGCCGTGGGGTCGCATATGCCCATATTGATGAAAGATCCTGTCTTAAGAGGGACACGATCTCTGCTTTGGCAGGACGTGCCGATAAAACCGCCTCGCAACGCGAGTCGAGGTGGAGCAGGAAAACGCTGGTTCGTGTTGGACCAGGTCACGATGCAAGGGCACGACGTACGAAGATTGCCAGCAGAACGGATTTATGCTAAGGGTGTGTGAAGATCATCTTGCAGATCCGGACACAACCTACTTGTTCGATAATCACCTTGGAGTATTCGGAGGAGGAACCCGCCTTGCAATGCCAAAAACAAGACTGCACGCCAGACTCATCGTCATTGAAGCCTGGTTCAGCGGCTACTGAGGGAGTCCTGGATAAGGGAGTATTCGGACAGCCGGACTATATACATCGTCCAGACTATAGAAGCGTCAAGATACAAGACTCAAGACTTCGGCTCGTGTCCGGATGGGACTCTCCTTTGCATGGAAGACAAGCTTGGCGATCCGGATATTATGTTTCCTTCCTTGTAAACCGATTCCATGTAAACCCTAGCTCTCCGGTGTCTATATAAACCTGAGAGCATGGTCCATAGAAGGCCGATCACAATTACAATCATACCATCATAGGCTAGCTCTTAGGGTTTAGCCTCTACGATCTCGTGGTAGATCTACTCTTGTATTCCACATATCTTCAATATTAATCAAGCAGGAAGTAGGGTTTTACCTCCATCGAGAGGGCCTAAACCTGGTTAAACATTGTGTCCCTTGCTTCATGTTACCTGGCTAAGACGCACAGATCGGGACCCCCTACCCAAGATCCGCCGGTTTTGACACCGACAACTATAGCCACACTGGGCTGACCAAGCCCACGTCATTAGCAGCACGGCTATAGTGAACAACCACCAACCAGACCCGCCAGCGGCGGGAGCGGCCTGTCGGCTCCATACCAGACCGGTCGGCGGGGCCCACCAGGCGGCGGGCCCCAGGAGTCGGCGGAGAAGCCGGAGGCCAGAGACACTGACAGCCGGGTTCAGCACTCGGCCAGATTACCGTTGTACCCCTAGGGGGTAGGCCTATATAAACCCCCCTAGGGCACCCATGCAAAGGGTTCCCACTTCATTAGAACTAGCCACAACTCTAGGGCAAGAAGAGAGCTAGTCTTGCCTCCTTCTGCCTCTAGCACACAACTCAAGGAGCACCATTGTATCACTTGTGCCTTAGTGATCATGCGAAGACCCCGTAGAGTAGGAGTAGGGGTATTATCTCCAAGGAGAGGCCCCAACCTGGGTAAAGTGCACCGGCGTATGTGTCTACGCCTTATCCCACTTCCAGGCACCGGTGACGTTCTACTCGCTCCCATCATGATAAGCCACCCGTTGGCATATGTCGCACCCAACCCCTAGCACTCGGGTATTGAAATTTGTCTACACCCAGAACTCAGACCTTCTCTCGAAAATCCTTGGATGCAATTCATCACAAGCTTGGAGATCGTTGTGTGAGGGAAGGGATATGCTCAAACAAGGATTGATAGAAAGAATAGAAATGGGTGTGCGACCAATGTGTGTGATGAAAAGTGGTTACCATGGAACTTTGAGTTGATGCCGGTTTGTGCAAGTTCTGATAATCCCCCGGTGATTGTCCCAGAGTACATATGCTCAGCGACAATGGAGTGGAAGTTAGAGGCCATACAAACACAAAAGCTCGTTTTGATGTTGATCTAGTGCAAGAGATCCCAATTAGTCACATCGCCTAGGAGAACTTTTGAGCACGACGCTATGAGAATTCGGGAGTTTAACGGTTAGATCGTCGCATAAAATAATATAGAGACCAAGTAGGCACAAGAGAGTTGGCTGGAAGGGAGGTCTGAACCTTTTAATGGTGATGAAGTTGAGAATAACTAGAAAAGGTTGTGGAAAGTAAGGCCACCTTCGAAGCTTCATATGGTTGCTTGGTGCCCGAGTAGTTCTTTCCTACGTACGGTTGAGGAGAACTAGGAGGCAGATGGCAACTTTGGTTGTTTACTGCTCCCTCCGTCCCATAATATAGGACGTTTTTTGACAGTACACTAGTGTAAAGAAAATCCTATATTATGGGAGCGATGGAGTATATTTATATTTGCAGTGCCACCATTGATTCTTCGAGGCACTCACTACTGGAGTCCAACTTGGCGTAAAGCATCTGGGCATGAGAGACGACAATATTGTGTCACCCATGTATAGTGATGAGACACCAGATCCAAAGCTTTGCCTGTTTGATTTGAGAAATACTCTAACCAAGATCAATTCATAGGTTTTTTTGTTACTCTTTGAGAGTTTTTGGTGGGCAAGAAAGAAGGCAATTCACGGGGAAAAATTCTAGAGCCTGCCATTCACTCATTTGTTTATTATGTGGCACCTCGACGATTTGAATGTGGTGTCGAGTGGTGTGAAGCATGCCTTGCAAAGTGTCGGACGAGATGGATCCCTTCACCGTCGGGGTTTACCAATGCGAGGTGCCGTGTCGAGGGCGTTAAACAAGGGCGCATTAGGTGTACTTGATGTCGTAGCAGATTCGGCTGTGCTTGAGGCATATGCGTCCGGGGAGGCCAAGGTACTCATTGAGGATGTACTGGCCTCGAAGCTCATGATCACCACGGGATGGCTGGGCTGTGTCGGTGTGATCAACGATATCAATTCTCTTTGCCAAGAGGACAGTATAGTAGATTCTCTCAGGAGCAGCGGGAAGCTGTTGACATCAGATTTTGGCACGGTCAATAACTTAATTAATATGGCCTCAAATGGAGAAGTGATCTACATAAAAGAGTTTCGTATTGTCCATATGAACATCTTTGAAGTTTGGGCCATCGCCATCCGATCTCATCTCGAAGGCCGAAGTTATGTTCGAAATACTGAGATTTTGTATTCAGAACACTATTCGGCCGATTACGCCCGGCCTCATATGTAAAAACATTCTATAGGAATTGTCTTCGTCTCGTCGAAACGATTGATTTTTATATAAAAAATGTTCTGATCCGAGTTCCTATGCAAAAGTTAGAGTAATCGGAGTGCAGCCCTATCGCGAGGCGAGATGTGGTAGCGCGAGGGAATAGCTTGTTTTGCGCGACCGATTTGACCCTCAAGATGACCTCTGATCAAAAAACGTTCAACATGAAAGTTGTTCGTTTCGTCGAAACAGTTGAGATTGCTTATGGTCTGGTTTTCATCCGAGGTCGTTTACCACCTTAAATATTAACCACCATGTACAACCAGTTTAAACCGAACAGTTTTGAAAAGTTCGGACAAAACCAATCCGAATTTGACCAGGGTTTTGGACATGATTCCAAGCCTTTTCCTTGCACGGGAAGTTCAGCCATCTCTTATATACCTAAGGGGTGACGGACGATTGAATAACAACACACAATTGCAAAACTCATCTACTTTTTACCCTAGTTTTACATCCCTGCCTTGTTCTTTCTCTCTTGTTCTTCGTTCGTTCTTCTTTCGTATGTCGGCGATCCTCGAGGCTCTAGGGGCGGGCAAACCGACCTAGGGAAGCCCATTGCCGTTGTGCATCCAGACGGGGCCCCTCCCAGGTGGGTGGGGTTTCGGGTCCTCAAAAGCACCCGCCGGATTGCTTGCATACCGCGCTTCCGGACGGTTCTCCTTCGACGTGAGCTGCGGTGCATCACCCTCGGCGTCAGAGATACACGGTGATGTGTTCTTGTGTGAACACACTTTTTGGCGACTCCGTTGGGGATGAAAGATCAAGAATCATCATCAACCATGTCTAATCTCCCCATGCCCTCAGAAGTTAGCGCCCATAACATCATTAAGCCCGGTCCTGATGAACTATCAGATGAACATCGCCATGCCTACGAAGCGCTCAAGAAACAACGTGAGGAGGATTTTGAGGCGCTCAAGAAGAAGCGCCAGGAGCAGGATTTGGAGGTGTTTCTTGCAAATTTCAAGAAGGACCGTCAAGGTCACATTACTCCAGTTGAAAATGTCAATTTCCCTCCTCTCATTGATAACAAGATGAAATCACTGTGAGTAAAGTTTTTTCTCCAGAGCAAGTTGCTGTGATTGAAAGTCTTGTTAGTAAGGGTAATGTGATGACATACAATTCTTTCGTGGCAAATACCAATGCTAAGAAAAATATGCCTCCGTCATCTAGTGGTACTGTTGGTATATCTGAAAACCCTAGCCCAACTTTACCTATTTCATCGGCACCTCCTATGCAACAATAATATAGTATGCCAGTGAATTTTTACCCTAGTCAAACCAACCAGCTTGTGGCTGCACCTACATATCCTAATCCTATTATGGGTGTGCCCAATTCGGCATCAACACCGAATCACTTTGACACACCACCCGTAGGCGCAAACATGTTTGGTCTTCCGCCGAATTATGGTTCGGCGCCCATCCGAGAAGTTGCACCACTAGCTAGTACTCAGGTTGCTCCTATGTCATTGCCACAAACATCTTCATCTACCTCAGATCGAATTTTAGCTAAATTAAGGGAGGATTTGCATAAGATGTTTCTAGAAACTTTCAGAAACGAGCCGAAAGTAAAGAGTCATGTGTATCAAAAGCCTTATCGTGAACACTTTGATGCAGTTTTGTACCCTCAAGGTTATAAGGTTACTGATTTTGTCAAATTTAGTGGAGAGGGCATGAAAACAACATGGAAACTTGTTAGTCAGTATCTATCAGAGTTGGGTGAAGCAGGTTCCATAGAAGAATTGAAAGTGCATTTATTTTCATTGTGTTTAACTGGTACTGCATTTTCATGGTTTGCTGCTTTACCACATGGTTTAATTCTCTTATGGTCGCAATTAGAGCAAAAGTTTCATGATCACTTTTATAGCAGTGATAATGAGCTTAAGTTGTCACATCTTACATCGGTTAGGCAAAAAACATGATGAATCGGTCACCGATTATGTCAAGAGATTTAGAGATATAAAAAATGATGTTATAGCTTGGTGATAGCTGAACAAGACTTGGCGGATCTTGTTCTTAATGGTTTAAAAACTCACATTAAAGTGAGGCTAGAAAGTTATGAGTTTTTGAATATTAACCAAGTCTTGCAAAAAGCTTTGGCTCAAGAGAGTCGAAGTAAAGAGGTTCATAGGTCTACAACTAATCATCCTAGAATGCATATGGTTGAATACAATGATGATAATTTGGACGATGAAGTTGATGTTTATACTACTGAATTTGTTTGGTCCTTAGAGGCCAGACCCTATACATACAATGCTCTTAAGCCAATTCGCAAGAATCGTGATGACGAGGTGAAGTTTACTTTTGATATATCTAAGTGTGATAAAAATTTTGATGCCCTCTTGCAAGATAAGATGATTAGAATATCACACACCATACCGCCGTTTGAGGAGGTGAAACGGCGTGCTCACTGCAAGTACCATAATTCATTTTCTCATGCTACTAACGATTGCAATGTTTTTCGACGACAGATACAATCGGCCATTAATGATGGACGATTGAATTTTGCTAAGATGCAAGTTGATAAACAACCCTTCCCAATAAACACCATGGACTTGGAGGGAAAGAAAATGTTGATTCGGCCTAGCATAGCCGAATAAGCTAATAAAGATAATGTTGTTATTGGTGAACCCCGGAAAGGCACGGAAGGCGACAAGGTCTTGGGACGAGAGGTTGTGCTTGATAAGCAACCCGATGGCAAGGAAGTATTGAAGATCACCATAAAAAATCCTGCACTCGGGGGGCAACCACAAGTACCAGAAGATACTCATGTTAAATTTATCAAGCCCAAGAATTTAGAAGTTGGCAAGTGGGAAAAGAGTGAAGCTAAGAGCAAGCGAATCAGGCCAATTTTTGATATGTTGCTATCCAAATATGCAAGTCAAGCGGCCGGTTCTAGCTCTAATCGGCCATCACATTCAAAGTGTTCAAGATTGCCTCCGGAGCAAGAGTTTCGACACTATGCAAGGCCATATGGGTCATGGGCACCGTCACCATGGATGTCACAACCCTCCTATGCACCATATTACATGAGAGGCTTCAGTGGAGGATGCGGGCAGCCCCCAATGGCTCCTTATGCTTTTCATATGGGGCGGGCAGCACCTAGAAGGCCTGCTCGCGAGAGGCTTTATTATCCCTGACAAGGCCGTTTGAGCTATGGTGCTAATCGGCCAACAAAAATTTCTCCAAGCAAGGCCAACAAAAAAGTGTGGCGTGTTATGTCACCTAATGCGAAAATTGCAGAATGCGACAAGCAAAAGGAGGTCGAAAAGCCGGTTGTTGGTAATGTGGCTACTTCTAATGGTGATATTGTTATTCTTCAGCAGGGTTCCATGGTTAATGATCATGAGGCGAGCAAAAGCAAGGCCAAACCAAGGGATCCCAAATATACTCAACCTAAGTGGTGTCCTCCCGGTTTAACTAAGACCATGAAAAGGAGATTACAACGCATGAGGAACCACGAGAAGGTAGAGCACAAAGAGGAGAGGCAAAGTGAT
Source organism: Triticum dicoccoides (assembly GCF_002162155.2). Lineage (NCBI taxonomy): Eukaryota > Viridiplantae > Streptophyta > Magnoliopsida > Poales > Poaceae > Triticum > Triticum dicoccoides. The sequence continues at coordinate 666,962,304 of NC_041387.1, read as the reverse complement.
GAATTGTTTAGTGAAATTCGGCCCATGGCACTCACAAAACAAGTGTGGAGGCCTAAACAAAAACAAAACAGAGATGCTTCTACACTAGCTGCGGAACACCTTCACCACCGAAAGAGGATGATGTGACCCCTATTACGTCGTCCACACCACCTGAAACATCCCCTTCAATTGAGGAAACTTTAAGCCCGATATACACATTGGGAGATGAAGATGAGATGGTGGATTATGAATCTACCACTACTAGGGAAAAGGCTAGCAGCAGCGCGGGTTTTAGGTGTATTAGTAGCGCGGGTAGCGGCGCTACTAATAAGGCGCTACAGCTAACACATAGCAGTAGCGCGTGCTCACTGGCGCTACTGCTACACAAGTGTAGTAGCAGCGCGGTTAGCGGAAGCTCGCTACTGCTAGTAGCTCTAGCGCGCTTTTCCTGGACGCGCTACTGCTATCGCGGCGCTGCTGCTAACTTTTATACACTCGCTACTTCTAATTTAAGTAGTTTTTTTTGGCATATTTGTTTTGTATTTGAACATGCTTTATAGAAGAATCTTTAGCACATAGAAATGTCAGCATGATACACATACAAATGCCTGCGAGACCACAAATGTATTCGTAGCATATACATACAAATAGTCTCATCATAATCATCATCCAACACAAAGTGGTATCTTGTCATCATCTCGAAAATAGCGATACATGCAAGTCTTGAATACTTGCAACTACAACAACGTCATCCATCTAAACAAAGGTATACGCAAGAAGAGCTATCACTATGAGTGAGAGCAGAACTATGCAGTACATGAGGTGGTGGTTACGAGTCCTCTCTCGCGCTAGCGTGAACCTCAAGTAACTAGCTTCTCCTTCTTGTCTGCTTTTAAAGCCTTTATGGCTGGCGCCCGTGAACCCATTCACTTGCGCTTGACACTCATGCCACTCGTTGGACACCCCGGGAACCTTCCCTTTGTACACGACATAGCAATTCCATCTCTCCATCAAGAAACTAGGTACCTGTTAGAGATGCATGTTCATGAAGAGGATGTACAATCATATATATGCAACAAAATATACTAGAGCAACACCGAAAAAGAAAGGGTTAGCAACTAGATGCAACTTACAGTAAGCAAATTAATTAACTAGAGGTACGCAGGTCATCGTACACAAACTAACAAAGTAGCGTTACACAAGTTCGGCAGGGACTGTCGACATCACAAAGTTTCACCGCTACACAAAGTATACAAGTTCAACCGACACATATCATCATCATCGGCATCATAAATCACTAGAAGTTCCATCCTTCCATATCATCGAGGATGAACCCTAGCTTCTTGAACGGCGTGAGGTCTAGACGTTGCATGCCTATGCGAGTTCGGACGTCTGCTCGCGATATAGGGCCGTGGTGGAACATCCCCTTCTCATCGATGACTTCTTTCATGATGATCGTCACAATGTCGCTTTGGATGCGAAAGAAGTCATCTCTAAGTTTATAATCCGCTTCTCCATGAGATTCTAGCCACTTGTGGATTTGATCATCATTTCTGCTTCTTATGCGAAGCTTTTGGTGATCCGTGTTGAACTAAATCATGAGATGGATGATGTAGAATCCATCCTTCTTGCTTTGTTTTGGGACATGGATGCGAGAGAAGTTATTTTTGTGCGCGAAACCCATCTTCTTGTTCCTTTGTTTCCTGATCTGCACGTGGACACCGCTAAAGCTGAAGCCTTGGAGAGCATCATCTAGAATATTCATTATGTGGGTGTAGTCTTTTATCTCGTAGTCTCTCGAAGGGTCAAAATACACGGCGTGGGAGACTTGCGGGTAAAGAACGATAAGGACGGTGTGCCCGTTGCTACGGGGAAAAGACACCTCAAATTATTCCCCATATGAGAGAGAAGGAATGATTGAAATGTACGAAAGGGTTGTCCGGAACTGACTTACTTTGGATGATAAGGCACGAGGACAATTTCCCGGTCCTTATTCTGTACCATGAAGTTTTGGAGGTACTCCCTAGCAGTTTCACTCTCAAAGTCGCCGAGACTCAAGAAAGACTCGTGCATGTAGTACGGATCCGCCACACAGATTTGCGAGACTTCTTCACTCTTCATGACGGAGCTCATATGTAGCGCAAAAAGGCGGACGATTGTAAAATCGAGCCGCCTTGCTAGAAACATCTCAAAGATATGGTCAAACCGCAGGAAGAACACCTCCGCGGGCCGTGTCTTGACGTAGCACTTCCCCTCAGGCACACGAGCCGCGTATGTCGGATATCCTGGATCCTTTGAGGCTAGTAGGCTTTTCTCAGTCGAAAGCACATGGTCGTGCAGTCTCCTGAGATCACCTGATAGTGCCTCCAGCGGTTTCAGCGGTAGCATCGGCTCGCCCGTGAGATGGAACATGACCACACCTTTCACAGGTACACGCTCTTCAGAATGCATCGTCTAGCTGCTATGTGCTCTGGCTTGTTTGGAGGCAGTTATCTTCCCCGATCTCTTCCTCTCCTTTTCTTAACCCCTTCCAGACCCTTCCTTAACCCCCGCCCCAGTGTTCCCGGGCTAAGTACTGAACGACGCTCGTGCCCGGCTAGTTGAGCCTGTGTTCAGGCGTCATCTTCAGGCGTGTCCTGTGAGGATTTCATGAAGAGAGACTTTTTGCAATCCCTGCTACGACCCTGCCCGGGCATATCATCCATATACTCATTAGCAAGCTGATAGCCCGATTCGTCATATGGTTGACTCATCATATCTATGTCACAGTCATACGCGTTTGTATTGATGTAATCCATAGGGTCGACCTCCTTCTCATCATCCATTCTCTGTTCTAAAAGAGAAATTACATCAGCCAGTACTATTGCACCCCCTTCATCATGTCGTCCGCCGCTCTCACCCGGCACTACAGGAGCTGTTAGTTGCGTAGGCGGGGTGGTGGTCTCCGCCCATGCTTGTTGATGTGTGGTTATTGGTGTTCTCTCGGCCGGCTCCAGACGAATAAGATTCTTCGGCCATAGCAGCACCCAACCCTTGCAACTTCCAATCTGCGGCGGGGTCTCGTCGTCCGCTACCATATGCTGTATTGGAGGAGGCAAATCCTCGTGCCCCGATTTCACACTGGTCAAGCTAACCCTTAAGTGCCCAGCGGGGATCGGCTGGTTGTGGAACGTGGGTTGCGAGGGGTCCATTATCATTCCCTTTCCCACGTCCACCTTCTCGCCTTTGATCAAGTAGAGTATGTTGCACGGGGTTTCTTTCTCCTGCAAACACATATCTGTGGCGTAAACCAACCGAAAGGCAACAAAAAT
>NC_041387.1:666932723-666958678 GCF_002162155.2 Triticum dicoccoides | reverse complement strand
TTACCGTGACGGCGTCGAGCTCATCCAAAGACGAAGGCCCACCTAGCACGCCTGAGACTGAGGACGGGCTGCTATGAGCGGGAGCGGCTGCGAGAGGAGGCCCGGTTGCGTGAGCAAGTGATGGTGCGATGGTGTTGTTGTTCATGGAGTTTCTCCCGACGAAACTGGGCAATGGGAAATCATGTACCGTCTTGTCTGGATTTTCCTTTGTCCAGTTGATGATAACTGGGACCAAGTTAGTAGCGAAATCATTTCTGCAGGCAGTTACAGCTGCATTGAGTGCCTGCTATAGCAACTCATATTTGTCCTCGGCTGCTTTTTTCGCGTCCTCAGCTGCTTTTTTCTCGACCGCAAGCTTCACCTTCGCGTCGATGTCCGCCTGACTAAACTTCTTTTTCTGCTTCTTGGCCTCCGGGACCTCGTCGTAAAACACCTTCCACGTGGCGTCGTCTCCAGCGCCATGCACACGACCATATTGCGGCCGCTGGCCCAAAGGGAGTCCCTTAAGTTCGTTCAAGGCCCGGTTGAGAGGGGTGTCTCACTTGAGCCTCATCGGAGAAGTAGGCTTTCGGCTGCAAGCCGGTGTTGCTTCTCCAGTAGTCTAATCAATTTCCTCGTGATCTTGTCCGTGTAAAAAACCTTTTTCTCCTTGTCCCACTTGTAGCGGGCCCTAATGAAGTCACGCTGCAAGGGGTTGGTGAACTTCGCGAAGGGGTCTGGGAGACCCGCGGCTTCATGTTCCGCGTCGTCCTTATCCCATATGGGCCTTTTACCGAGGTAGCCACGGCTTCCGAGGCGATGCTTCCCCGTGTTCATTTGCTGAAGGCACTTGAATTTCGCAGCCTTAGCCTTGGCTGCCTCGGTAGCGCAAGTGTCCTTGAACTTTTCGAACTCCTCTTCCGTAAGTGTCGGATTTTCCTCCAGAGTCATGGACAAGGGTTCATCCGCCTCAATAGCTCATTTCACCCTCCCTTTCCAGGAGGACAAATCATTGCTGAACATGCCCATGGCGTGATTGTTAATCTTTTTCATCTTCGGATCATCCCACAGTTGTTCTATGTTATCATCCCGGTCGGGGAACTTGAATCTCTTGTGCAACTTTGTTAGGTGCAACTGCGTCAAATGTTCTTTACTCCTTAATTCATCATCGTTGATGCTCGCGCATTCCTATAGGATGCATCCTACTTGGTTCCCATAGCACTTGCGAGGTTCTTCCGGCTCTAACGGCTCAAACTTGCCAAGTGCCATCTTTGTGATCACAAGTCATCCAATCCCTAGTTTGTTAGGTTTTCGTATCCTCTGCTTCTTATGCTTCCTCTTTTCGGTAGCGGCATCGGGGCCGGTACCTTCCTCGCCGGTATCTTCCCCGCCGGTACCTTCCCCGCCGGTACCTTCCCCACCGGTCTCGGTGCCGGTGCCATCGGTGTCGATGTCGATGTCAGTACCATCATCAAGGCCGACCTGCAAACCTTGCTTTGTAGTCAAATAGTCGAGGTACTCTTGTTCACCCTCATAATCCATCTCGTCTGCATCTTGGTCAGAAGGCCCAGTTTCTTCGTTGTTCGACATGTTTCCTATGATTAAGTGTCCTCATTTATTTCTAAAAGTATGAATAAATGAGAAATGACATAAAAAGAAATCTATGTGCCAGCACTCGATATGCCAACTATGTAGCACAAATCATGCCTTTATTCACGGGAAATTTCGGCATGACCTTTGCAAAAAAATGGACATATCGAGCGCCTGAAATTCACCGGAACGGAAATGAATCAACATTCCGGCGTAACATAGGCCACTCGGATCATTTTCCAAACATGACATATCCATATATCACATGTCCAGTTCAAATTTTCATATAAATTCAGCTAATTTTGAAACCTAGCTAAATTCATAACTAAATACATAACCTAATTAACATACTGCCCTAAATAAAACCTAAGTAAATTAACCGAAGAACCCTATCAGAGAGCGAGAGAGGGAGGGAAGGTTTACAGAGGGTGCAGGGGCGAGGAGGCAGGCCCGACGACGTCCGAGGTTGGGAGGGGAGGAAGCAGAGGAGGGAGGCGAGGGCCGACGGGTCAGGGGCGAGCACGCCGGGGTCGGGGGCGAGCGCCTGGGTCGGGGGCGAGCGCGCCGGGGTCTGGGGCGAGCGCCAGCGCCGGGGTCGTGGGCGAGGGCCGGGTCGGGGGCGAGCGCCGGCGCCGGGGTCGGGGGTGAGCGACGGGGGAAGAGAGAGTGGGGATTTGGGGGGAAAAGGCGGGATGAAGCAGGGATAGTGAGAATTTTGGGTTAAGTGGACGTAGCAGCAGCGCGTCTGGCCAAAATGCGCTGCTACTACCTTCAGTAGCTGCAGCGATTTGTACGAAAAGCGCTGCTACTACCTTCAGTAGCTGTAGCAGTTTATACGAAACGCCCTACTAATACCTTCCAATTTTCCTTTTTCTTTTCCTTTATATTCTCCCACTTTTATTTCCAGAGAGCAGTGAACGCAGGGAGGGCGATATATATTGCATCATCTGATGGTTAAATATGTATGCAAAATAGGAACATATATATTACATCATTGGACCCATGCATAATAATGGCTAAGTGTGTATACAAAATAGGAACATATATATATATATATATATATATATATATATATATTACATCATTTGACCGATAACATACGGTTCCTCAGTGCTGACGTTTTCGTTTTTGAGTCATCTTCTTTCCCTTCTTGTTCGTCGAAGAATAATTGAGCCCCTCATTGTGACTTTTCCTTTTCCATGAAGTACGATTTTTCTTAGGTAATATAGTATTGATTCTTCTTTTGACGTATACTTCATCATCATCGTCATCTTCCCTCATTGGGTTGCCGTACTGATCATAGTCTTCCTCGTTGGCGACTCCATCCATTCCAATGATGTTCCTTTTGCCCCTCCTCAAGACAACACGACTGGGATTGCATGGGTCGGTTATGAAGAAGCATTGTGTCACGTGCTTAGCGTGTACCCATGGCTCGTTTTTTGCGATAGCGTTCACGGTAGCGCTCTTGGCGTCCGGTATACTCATGGTAGTGAAAATCCGGTTTTCTCTTTTGACATTCTTTGCCCATCTGACACCGAACATCGTCGTGTTGTGCAGTCCAGAGTAGTCAAGCTCCCAAATCTCCTCGACCCTTCCATAAAATTGTTCAGTTGCGCCGTTGTCGCTGCCGGTCAAGCATTCCATCGTCACCCCTGAGTTCTGATCATCACTGTCCATATCTTTGGCCTCCGTGTAGAACGTGTATCCGTTGATATCATATGCCTGATAGGTTACGAGGTTGGGCGAGGGGCCATGTGCTAAGGCGTATATGAGCAATCCGTCCTTAGAGCCCTCCTCCGGGGGAATAGCAATAATATGCTCTTTGAACCAATGCAGGAAAGTGGAGTTGTGCTCTCTAGTAACTTCGGCGTTCGTCCTGCATACCCCCCGGTCACGATACTTCTTCGCGATAATTTCCTTGTGCAGTGCCACGAAAGGATCTACCTCGTCTAGGTGTTGTAGCACTACCAAGTTTGCTCTGTAAAAGTTGCTGCGTCGATCTGAGTATGCCACGTGCAGTTCCCTGCGACCGTTGCAGTGACCATCTCCTTCGAGCCTCCCATCGTGCTTGTTAATGGGCAAACCAATACTAACACCAGGCGGCTGGTCTGTGCCATATAGAAAATTCTCACAGAAAGAGATGCACTATTTTGTCAAATAGCCCTGGATGATGCTTCCATCCGGACGGGACATGTTACAAACGAATCATTTGATGATCCCGTTCATCCTCTCAAACGGCATCATGTTGTGCAGGAATGACGGCCCCAGGTCTATTATGTTATCCACAATATGGACACACAGATGCACCATCACGTCAAAGGACACGAGCAGGAAGTACATCTCAAGCTCATTCAGTATCACAACAATCTCTTCCTGTAGCCTTTGGCGCTGCTTCACACTGATCGACTTTCGAGAGATGGCGTCGAAAAAGTTGCAGAGACCAATAAGCGTGTCACAGACGTGCTTGTCCATTATCCCTCTAAGGGCAACAATTAGTATCTGCGTCATCATCACATGACAGTCATGAGACTTCATCCCGCTAAACCTTTTCTTGTCCATGTCTAGATATCTGCTTATCTTGCCACAGTAACCGTAACTAACCTTGACTCCGGTAAGGCACTTAAAGAAGGCATTGATCTCAGCCTGACTTAAGGTGAAGCAAGAAGGGGGGCAATAATCCTCTTTTTTTTATTTTCTTGCCCTTCTTCTCCCGTGCCTCTGTCTCCGTCTCTGTCTCGTCTGACATTTTACGGGGCGGCATGATCTTCCCTGATTTTCAAATCTTGCAAGTCTTTTCTTGCCTTAGGCCCATCCTTGGTCTTATCCGGCATGTTCATCAGCGTTGCGAGCACGCTCTGAAGGACATTCTTACAGATATGCATTTGATCAAGGCAATGAGGTGTATCGAGTTTGTGCCAGTACTCCAAGTCCCAGAACACAGACCTCATCTTCCATAGGTCCGGCGCCTTTCTCATCGTCTTTCCTGGCGCGGGGCACTCCTTCAAGTTTTTCAACAGCTCATCGATTTCGGCACCGCTCCGCTTACGTGGAGGTCCTCGATGCTCAGCGTGACCATTGAATAGATCTCCATGGTTTCTCCATGGGTCGTCCTGTTCCAGCCATCTTCGATGCCCCATGTACACGATTTTCCCAGACCCGCCATCTTTCCTTGACATTAGCTGCTGAGACGTCGTATCATCCATGCACCACGTGCATCCGCAATATCCATGGCACACCTGGCCTGCCACATATCCGTAACCGAGATAATCCTGCACTGTCGTGATCAGCGCGGCTCTCATGTTGAAATACTCACCTTTGCTGGCGTCCCATGTCTTGGCCGGTGTTTTCCATAAAGTGTCTAACTCCTCTTGAAGTAGCCCCAGATACAAATTAATATTATTTCCTGGTTTTTTCGGCCCTTGAATAAGCATGCTCATGTGAATGTACTTCGATTTCATGCACAACCAGGGGGGAGGTTGTACATCCATACAAACACGGGCCATGTGCTATGGTTGGTGTTCTTGTTGCCAAACGGATTCATGCCATCGGTACACGCGGCGAGCACGATGTTACTTGCATCACATTCAAAATACCGATAGAAGCTGTTCAACGCTCTCCACTGGCTTCCATCCTTCACATGTCTCAGCTTCGGATCATCTCCATCTTCGGGCTTCTTCCTCTCCGCGTGCCAGCGCATTAGCTTTGCTTCCTTGAGATCTACAAAATACCTCTGGAGACGGGGAGTGATCGGTAAGTACCATACAACTTTATGGGGACATTTCTTCCCGGTCTTCTTGTATCGAGAAGCATTGCATACCGGACATCTTGTTTTTTCGGCGTGCTCCTTCCGATAAATTATGCAATCGTTGATGCATGCATGGTATCTAACGTGTGGCAGATCAAGAGGGCACACGATCTTCTTGGCCTCATCAACACTAGTAGGACATATATTACCCGTGGGAAGAACATCCTTTAGGTACTTGAGATGCTCATCGAGGCTAGTGTCGGTCCATTTGTTTTTAGCCTTCGTCTTCAGGAGTTGGAGCGTGAAACTCAAGCGGGTCACCTCAGGATTGCAACCACCATACAATGGAGTGTTCGAGTCTACCACCAGTTGCTCCAGCTTAGCCTCCTCTCTAGAAGGAGCTCTCTCAGTACTCGTCTCCTTGCGAAGCAACGCTTGAACATGAGGGTCCCGCACGATTGAACTTAGTACCGACAAACTCTGCTGCGTGGAGTCCATGTCGTTCTCTCCGCCGCCATGTCCGGCCCCTTCTCCTCCACCATGTCCGGCCCCTTCTCCGCCGCCATGTCCGGCCTCTTCCCCGCCGCCATTATCGATCATCACTTTGTCTTGCCCCATGTCATCATTGCCTGCCCCGTCAACATCCTCAACATCGTCATCCTCATCTTCAGTTATCCACCGAGTATAGCCATCCATGATGCCAGTCATGAGCAGGTGCACTTCGACACGACCATCGTCATAGGGGTCGAGCCAAACTAATCCTTTGCATTTTCGACACGGACATAAAACCTCTGTCCGGTTATTTTCTTTCATGTCCTGCACCACCGACCGCAACCACCTATCTACCATTGTTCCGCTGACCATCGTCAACTTTGCACGGTAATAATAAACAAATTGATTATAAAAATGCGTGTATGCATCAAAGTCATACAAAAATTCGGCCTGACCTTCCCTAAAAATAGGACATATATGGATCTAGAGTTTGCCTGGAAGTCGCCGAAACAGAAATAAATCGACATTTCGGCAAAACATAGGCAACTCAAAAGCACAATTTGTCGTCAACTCATGCCACACACACAATTTCCACAAACATATCACACACACATAAACATATTTCCATTTTGCAAAAGCATGAATTTTTCATCACCTATCTCAAGATCGAGCACACGGTGGAGATGATGTTGTAGGGATATCAAAAGTGCACAAAGCTCTTCTTGACAAACATAGATCTATTTATGGGGCAAATAGGTCACTTAACTAAATCCTACATCTACCTAGCTACCTAATTTGGGAGGAGACAACTTCAACTAGTGGAGGGGAAGGAAAAAAGAGAAAGGAGATGCATTAATGGAGGTGATGTAGTTAGGTAGGAGTAATGAAGAGAGAGAAATGTAGATAGAAGAGAGAGAGAGTAATGGGGGAGAAGTATTGAGGAAGAAGAAGAGTGAGAGTGGGAGCATGTGGGAGGTAGGGGAAAGGGAAGAGAGGAGGGGGGAGGGGGGACGGTGGGGAAAAGGTGGTGGGTTGGTCCGGATTAGCAGTAGCGCAGGACGGAAAACGCGCTGCTGATAAGGAAGTAGCAGCAGCGCGCTTTCGTCAGAAGCGCTACTGCTAACCGGGACAAAAAGTGTGTCCAATTTGAAAATTAGCAGCAGCGACCTCAGAAAAACCGCGCTACTACTACAACTTTAGCAGTAGCGCGGCTAGCGATACCGCGCTGCTACTAAATGGAGGTGAGGGGGCACTGTCGGTCGATATTTGTAGCAGCGCGTGTTACACAGAGCGCGCTACTGCTAAACACTTGTCAGTAGCGTGTTTTCCACACCCGCGCTACTGCTACTTAGCAGCAGCACTCCTTTTTGAGCTGCGCTGCTGCTAAGATTCTATGTATAGGGTTTTCCCTAGTAGTGTACGCCGGTTCAGGAAGGTATGGATATTAATATGCTATATTACTTACCTGCCGAGTTTCGTGCTATAGGTGAAGAAGGGGAGGTAGCCCGGATGGATTTTGGTCCTAAGAATGCTATCTTTGAGAAGCCAAAAGAACTGGTGAAACACTTGAAGCCGTTGTACCTCAAAGGTCATATTAACGGATCGTCGGTTGCTAGGATGCTCGTTGATGGTGGTGCCGTGGTAAATCTTATGCCTTACTCGGTCTTCAAGAAGTTGGGTTTAGATGATGATGCATTGATGAAGACCAATATGGTGCTTAATGGATTTGAGTGTCAAGAAAAGACAGAGGCCAAATGTGTGATGTGCATGGGACTAACCGTGGGAAGTAAAACTTTGGCCACCACATTCTTCATTGCCGAGGTGCAAGGTAACTATAATGTTATATTAGGCCGTGATTGGGTTCATGCTAACCAATGTGTGCCATCTACCATGCATCAACTCTTAATACAATGGGTCGGTGATGAGGTAGAAGTCATTCACGCGGATAATTCGGCTTGTGTTGCTTTGGCCGATGCATCGGTGGATTGGAATCATCCCGATGTTACTTTCTTAATAGGGCGTGACCTCTCAGAGTCTGATTTCCTTAGTGCAACAAGGAATGGGTTCATTTCCATCTCTTTAAAGCCGATTGGTGGTAATCGGTTACAAGGTATGATGCGAACAAGAAGTTAAAATCAGTGGCCGATATAAAATTATCGCCCTAAGCATAAACATAGCCGATACATAATTATCGTCCTGAGAAAAATAAATGTCCGATGGAGTGTTGACATCGTCCTTAAAAAAAGCATCGTGCAAGTTATTTTTCGGCACACAATTTTGCCAAATAATAGGGGGGCATGTGTTGGCACCAGATTTTGGCACGGTCAATAACTTAATTTACATAGCCTCAAATGGAGAAGTGATCTACATAAAAGAGTTTTGTATTGTCCATAAGAACATCTTTGAAGTTTGGGCCATCACCATCCGATCTCATCTCGAAGGCCGAAGTTGTGTTCGAACATTATTCGGCTGATTACGCCCCCAAGAGAGCCTCATATGGAAAAATCATTCTATAGGAATTGTCTTCGTCTCGTCGAAGCGATCGATTTTGATATAAAAATCGTCTAGATCTGAGTTCCTATGCAAAAGTTAGAGCAATCGGAGTGCAGCCCTGTCACGAGGCGAGATGTGGCGTGCCCCACCAGACGCATGTCTGATGGGTAGCGTGAGGGAATAGACTATTTTGCACAATCGATTTGACCCTCACGATGACCTCTGATAAAAAGGGTTCAATATGAAAGTTGTTCATCACGTCAAAACGGTCAAGATTGCTTTTGGGCTCGTTTCCATCCGAGGTCGTTTACCACCTTAAAAATTAACCGCAAGGTACAACCAGTTTAAACCGAACTGTTTTGGGAAGTTCGGACAAAACCAATCCGAATTTGACCAGGGTTTTGGGCATGATTCCAAGCCTTTTCCTTGCACGGGAAGTCCAGCCGCCTCTTATATACCTAAGGGGTGACGGCCGATTGAATAACAACACACAATCGCAAAACTCATCTACTTTTTACCCTAGTTTTACATCCCTTCCTTGTTCTTTCTCTCTCATTCTTTGTTCGTTCTTCTTTTGCAGGGCGGCGATCCTCGAGGCTCTAGGGACGGGCGAACCAACATAGGGATGCCCATTGCCACTGCGCGTCGAGACGGGGTCCCTCTCGGGCGCGTGGGGTTTCTGGTTTCAAAATCACCCGCCGGATTGCTTGTGTACCGCGCTTCCGGACGGGTCTCCTTCGACGTGAGCTGCGGTGTATCAGCCTCTGTGTCGGAGGTACAGGTGACGTGTTCGTGTGCGAACACACTTTTTGGCGACTCCGCTGGGGATGAATGATCAAGAATCATCATCAACCATGTCTAATCTCCCCATGCCTTCAGAAGTTAGCGTCGATAACATCATTAAGCCCGGTCCTGATGAACTATCAGATGAACATCGCCAAGCCTATGAAGCGCTCAATAAACAGCGTGAGGAGGATTCTGAGGCGCTCAAGAAGAAGCCGCAGGAGCAGGATTTGGAGGCGTTTCTTGCAAATTTCAAGGACCGTCAAGGTAACATTACTCTAGTTGGAAACGTCAATTTCCCTCCCCTGATTGATGAACAAGATGAAATCACTGTGAGTAAAGTTTCTTCTCCAGAGCAAGTGGCTGTGATTGAAAGTCTTGTTAGTAAGGGTAATGTGATGACGTACAATTCTTTTGTGGCAAATACCAATGCTAAGAAAAATATGCCTCTGTCATCTAGTGGTACTGTTGGTATATCTGAAAACCCTAGCCCAACTTTACCTATTTCATCGGCACCTCCTATGCAACAATAATATAGTATGCCGTTGAATTTTTACCCTAGTCAAACTAACCAGCTTCTGGCCGCACCTTCATATCCTAATCCTATTATGAGTGTGCCCAATTCGGCGTCAACGCCGAATCACTTTGTCACACCACCCATAGGCGCAAACATGTTTGGTCTTCCGCCGAATTATGGTTCGGCGTCCATCCGAGAAGTTGCACCACTAGCTAGTACTCAGGTTGCTCCTATGTCATTGCCACAAACATCTTCATTTACCTCAGATCCAATTTTAGCTAAATTAAGGGAGGATTTGCATAAGATGTTTCTAGAAACTTTCGGAAACGAGCCGAAAGTAAAGAGTCGCGTGTATCAAAAGCCTTATCGTGAACACTTTGATGCAGTTTTGTACCCTCAAGGTTATAAGGTTCCTGATTTTGTCAAATTTAGTGGAGAGGGCACGAAAACAACATGGGAACTTGTTAGTCAGTATCTAGCGCAGTTGGGTGAAGCTGGTTCCGTAGAAGAATTGCAAGTGCGTTTATTTCCATTATCTTTAACTGGTACTGCATTTTCATTGTTTGCTGCTTTACCACATGGTTCAATTCTCTTATGGTCGCAATTAGAGCAAAAGTTTAATGATTACTTTTTTGCGGGGAAATGATCACTTTTACAATGGTGATAATGATCTTAAGTTGTCACATCTTACATCGCTTAGGCAAAAACAAGATGAATGGTCACCGATTATGTCAGGAGATTTAAAGATATAAAAAACCGATGTTATAGCTTGGTGATTGCTGAAAGAGACTTGGCGGATCTTGTTCTTAATGGTTTAAAAACTCCCATTAAAAAGAGGCTAGAAAGTTATGAGTTTTTTTTTTTTGATGGGAGTTATGAGTTTTTGAATATTAATCAAGTGTTGCAAAAAACGGCATTGAACAAAAAAAAGACTGGTGAACGAGAGCCGACAGGTCATTTTAATTAGCGGTTGTCCGGCCGGTTTTTGGGGGCCTAGGAGTGGAAAGCTTTGCCTTGCGAATTATGTAGGCGACCGATCCGCACGACGCATGTGGTCTCTGATGCACGCGGGGCATAAGCGACCCCGGCCGTATAGCATCAGCTGAAAATCTTATTAAAACGACCGGCCGATGCAGGCCATTGGCCTCCTCTGGGCAGAGTGGCGCCAAAGATGGTGTACTCCTAGCGAGCTAGCTAGCTAGCCTGTCTTTACTCGCGTCCGTCCTGGCCGCTTCACCAAAGCTTTCTCAAGAGAAACATATAACACGTTTGGGTGAACAGTACCAAGCGGTCCTTTTGGTCATGGAAGTACGTATCGGAATCACTTGAATAAGCCAAACAATGAAAACAAGAACAAGAAAGAAAAACATATAGTAGGTTACTTTTGGGTGAACAGTACCAAGCTGTCCTTTTGGTCATGGAATTCCATCAGAGAACTCAACTGAAAGAAGAACATATATATGAATCAAACACACACGAGGTTGAGACAAGCAAATCATTAACTTGATACCACAAACATAGCAGTTTCACATGCACGTAGTCACCAAAGACGACTTTTAACATACGGTACCGAAACAGAAAGAGCTAGGGGATGCTTGCCGGTCAACTAGTGATTACGGTGACCAATTTCCAGACCGATCATAGACGGAGAGACAAGTCGACGTCGTCCACGGTGCCGTGCTCCGGCCGGCTCCTGCCGTGCTTGTGCGCCTTGCCAGCAGCAGCAGCCGTCCCAGCTGCAGACACGAGAACGGTGCCGTACCTGGGCCAGGGCAGACTCTCGTCCTGCGTCGCAGCCGGTAAACCCTCCCCAGTGGCGGCGGTCTGCCGACGGCAGCGTCTGGCGACGCTGCGCTCGTGCTTATGCGCGTTCTGGTGGCCGCCGAGCGCCTGCGAGGTGATGAACTTGCGGTTGCAGTACACGCAGAGGAAGAAGCCGACGCGGGCATCCGGCGCCATTGGGCGGAGGGTGAGCTCCAGGCTCAGCTCCTCCTGCTCACTGCTCAGCTCTTCCATTCTAGTCATGGACTTACCGTCGTCTATATGTGAGTGCACCACAGCTTAACTCACCACGCAAATTGTTGTGCTAACCAAAGGATTTTTAAATAGTGTACAGCTTAACGGGTTTTGCACTGTTCATTTAGGATCTCGTTACTGTAGCCGGCGGACGGACACCCCGCACCCAGCTTAACGGGATTCGCTGATGACGGTCGCAACGGAAGAGTAGCTGGGAGAATTTATCACACACAAAGGGTTGACGTTTTTTTTTTCCGTCATCTCCACTGAGGAGCCGTCTGTGAGTTTGTTCTGCCAAAAATTGATTGGGGAATCAAAACAAGCACTAGTGTAGAATCGGGTTATTGTCCCAGTTCGTAAGGACATTTAGTGCCCGTTCTGCAACCGGGGTCTCATAGCTTTTGTTTTAATAAAGTGCCAACTAGAATCTTTGGGAAGACTTGGGTGAAAGTTAATTTGATCTTGCTGTAAAAGACAGAAACTTTGTGCTCACGAGATTAGCTGTCATTTTTTACAGAAGTGTGATTTTGAGTTGATTATTTTTGCAGAAGATTAATAGACAAATTCCCCACATCCACCAATTTATTTCAGAATTTTTGGAATTATATAAGTATTCGAGAGTTATAGATTACTACAAACTATTTTGTTTCTGACAGATTCTGTTTTCTATGTGTTGTTTGCTTATTTTGATGAATCTATGAGTAGTATCGAAGGGTGTGAACCTTAAATAAGTTGAAATACAGTAGATATTACACCAATATGAATTTATAATGAGTTCACAACAGTACGTAAGTTGTGATGTATTTTCTTATACTAATGGAGCTTACGAGTTTTCTGTTGTGAAGTTTTTAAGTTTTGGGTAAAGATTCGATGGACTATGGAATAAGGAGCGGCAAGAGCCTAAGCTTGCGATGCCCAAGGCACCCCAAGGTAATATTAAAGGACAACCAAGAGCCTAATCTTGGGGATGCCCCGGAAGGAATCCCCTCTTTCGTCTTCGTTCATCGGTAACTTTATTTGGAGCTATATTTTTATTCATCACATGATATGTGTTTTGCTTGGAGCGTCATGCCATTTTATTTTATTTTGCTTGTTGTTTGAATAATATCCCAAGATCTTAATTTCTTAAATGTTAGAGATTCTTCACATAGTTGCATAATTATTCAACTACTCATTAATCTTCACTTATATCTTTTGGAGTAGTTTGTCATTTGCTCTAGTGCTTCACTTATATCTTTTTAGAGCACGATGGTGGTTTTATTTTTAAGAAATTGATGAACTCTCATGCTTCACTTATAGTATTTTGAAAGTCTTAAACAACATGGTAATTTGCTTTGGTTATGAATTAAGTCCTAATATGAGGGCATCCAAGAGGGATATAATAAAAATTTCATATAAAGTGCATTGAATATTAAGAGAAGTTTGATTCCTTATGATTGTTTTGAGATATGAGGATGGTGATGTTAGAGTCATGCTAGTAGAGTAGTTTTGAATTTGATAGATACTTGTGTTAAAGTTTGTGATTCCCGTAGCATGCACGTATGGTGTTATGTGATGAAGTTGAAGCATGATTTATTTATTGATTGTCTTTCTTATGAGTAGCGGCCGGGGACGAGCGATGGACTTTTCTTACCAATCTATCCCCCTAGGAGCATGCGCGTAGTACTTCGTTTCAATAACTAATAGATTTTTGCAATAAGTGTGTGAGTTCATTATGACTAATGTTGAGTCCATGTATTATACGCACTCTCACTCTTCCATCATTGCTAGCCTCTCTTTTGCCACGCAACTTTCGCCGGTACCATATACTCACCATATACCTTCCTCAAAACAACCACCATACCTAGCTATTATGTCATTTCCATAGCCATTCCGAGATATATTGCCATCCCACTTTCCACTGTTCCGCTTATTATGACACACTTCATCATTGTCATATTGCTTTGCATGATCATGTAGTTGACATCATATTTGTGGCAAAGCCACCGTTCATAATTTTTCATACATGTCACTCTTGATTCATTGCACATCTCAGTACACCGCCGGAGGCATTCACATAGAGTCATATTTTGTTCTAAGCATTGAGTTGTAATTTCTTGAGTTGTAAGTAAATAAAAGTGTGATGATCTTCATTATTAGAGCATTGTCCCATATGAGGAAAGGATGATGGAGACTATGATTCCCCCACAAGTTGGGATGCGACTCTGGACTAAATAAGAAAAAAAGGCCATAAAAAAGAGAGAAAAGACCCAAATAAAAAAATTACAGAAAAAGAGAGAAGGGACAATGCTACTATCCTTTTACCACACTTGTGCTTCAAAGTAGCACCATGATCTTCATGATAGAGAGTCTCCTATGTTGTCACTTTCATATACTAGTGGGAATTTTTCATTATAGAACTTGGCATGTATATTCCATTGATGGGCTTCCTCAAAATGTCCTAGGTCTTCGTGAGCAAGAAAGTTGAATGCACACCCACTTAGTTTTCTTTTAAGCTTTCATACACTTATAGCTGTAGTGCATCCGTTGCATGGCAATCCCTACTCACTCATATTGATATCTATTGATGGGCATCTCCATAGCCCTTTGATACGCCTAGTTGATGTGAGACTATCTTCTTCCTTTTTGTCTTCTCCACAACCACCATTCTATTCCACCTATAGTGCTATGTCCATGGCTCACGCTCATATATTGCGTGAAGATTAAAAAGTTTGAGAATATCAAAAGTATGAAACAATTGCTTGGCTTGTCATCGGGGTTGTGCATGATTAAATATTTTGTGTGATGAAGATAGAGCATAGTCAGACTATATGATTTTGTAGGGATAACTTTCTTTGGCCATGTTATTTTGAGAAGACATGATTTCTTTGTTAGTATTGAAGTATTATTATTTATATGACAATATTAAACTTTTGTTTTGAATCTTACGGATCTGAATATTCTTGCCACAATAGAGAAGATTACATTGATAAATATGTTAGGTAGCATTCCGCATCGAAAATTCTGTTTTTACCATTTACCTACTCGAGGACAAGCAAAAATTAAGCTTGGGGATGCTGATACGTCTCCAACGTATCTATAATTTTTGATGTATTCATCCCATGTTTATAATATTTCTACATGCTTTTGGTATGATTTGGTTAGGACTAACCCGGACTGACGCTGTTTTTAGCAGAACTACCGTGATGTTGTTTCCGTGCAGAAATAAAAGTTCTCAGAATGCGCTGAAAATCAACGGAGATTTTTTTTGGAAAATATAAAAAATATTGGAACAAAAAGTTATCGGAGAGGAGTCCCGTGGGGCCCATGAGGGTGGAGGGCATACCCCTGTGCCTCGTGGACACCCCGTGGGTCCTCCTGACTTGTTCTCGACGCCAAACCCTCCTATAAATATAGAAACTCCCGAAACATAACCTAGACCGGGAGTTCCGCCGCCGCAAGGCTCTGTAGCCACCAAAAACCTCTCGGGATCCCGTTTCGGCACCCTACCGGAGTGGGAATCCATCACCGGTGGGGCATCTTCATCATCCTAGCGCTCTCCATGACGAGGAGGGAGTAGTTCGCCCTCGGGGCTGAGGGTATGTACCAGTAGCTATCTGTTTGATCTCTCTCTCTCTCTCTCTCTCTCTCTCTCTCTCTCTCTCTCGTGTTCTTGATATGGCACGATCTTGATGTACCGCGAGCTTTGCTACTATAGTTGGATCTTATGATGTTTCTCTCCCTCTACTCTGAGTTTTCCCTTTAAAGTTATCTTATCGGATTGAGTCTTTAAGGATTTGAGAACACTTGATGTATGTCTTGCATGTGCTTATCTGTGGTGACAATGGGATATCACGTGAAGTACTTGATGTATGTTTTGGTGATCAACTTGCGGGTTCAGTGACCTTGTGAACTTATGCATAGGGGTTGGCACACGTTTTCATCTTGACTCTCCGGTACAAACTTTAGGGCACTCTTTGAAGTACTTTGTGTTGGCTTGAATAGATGAATCTGAGATTGTGTGATGCATATCGTATAATCATACCCGGGGATACTTGTGGTGACATTGGAGTATCTAGGTGACATTAGGTTTTTGGTTGATGTGTGTCTTAAGGTGTTATTTTACTACGAACTCTAGGGCTGTTTCTGACACTTATAGGAATAGCCCAATGGATTGATCAGAAAGAATAACTTTGAGGTGGTTTGGTACCCTACAATATTCTCTTCGTTTGTTCTCCGCTATTAGTGACTTTGGAGTGACTCTTTGTTGCATGTTGAGGGATAGTTATATGATCTAATTATGTTGTCCTTGTTGAGATAACTTGCACTAGTGAAAGTATGAACCCTAGGCTTTGTTTAGAAGCATTGCAATACCGTTTTCGATCACTTCTGTTACTTGCTACCTTGCGGTTTTTATATTTTCAGATTACAAAAACCTATATCTACCATCCATATTGCACTTGTATCATCATCTCTCTCGCCGAACTAGTGCACCTATACAATTTACCATTGTATTGGGTGTGTTGGGGACACAAGAGACTCTTTGTTATTTGGTTGCAGGGTTTTTTGAGAGAGACCATCTTCAACCTATGCCTCCCACGGATTGATAAACCTTAGGTCATCCACTTGAGGGATATTTGCTACTGTCCTACAAACCTCTACACTAGGAGGCCCAACAATGTCTACAACAATAAGGACCCTTTCCAAAGATTAGATTTAGATCCTTGACCATATGAAGTACATCATCACCAGTACAGTGGCGAGGCTTCTTCCGGTGATCTGCCTCACCTTTGAAATGCTTGCCTTCCTTTCTTACGGGATGCCTTCTTGGAAGAAATCGACGATGTCCCAGGAGTCCATGCTCCAAACATACACTGTCGGCATCTTCTTAAAAATCCAAATATACACTGTCGGCATCCTCCAAACAATGCGTGCATGCGCGGTATCCCTTGTGTGTCTGTCCTGAAAGGTTACTGAGAGTAGGCAATCATTGTTGGTCACAAACATCAACGCATGTAGGTTAAATTCCTCCTGTCCGTGCTCATCCCACACAGTACACCTTTTTCAATCCACAACTATAAGAGTTCTTCAACTAATGGCCTTAGGTACACATCAATGTCGTTGCCGGGTTGCTTAGGGCCTTGGATGAGCACTGACATCATAATGTACTTACGCTTCGTGCACAACCAAGGAGGAAGGTTATTGATGTCTGCTAGAACTACCGGTATTTCCCCAAAGAGGAAGGGATGATGCAGTATAGCGACGGTAGGTATTTCCCTCAGTGATGAGACCAAGGTTATTGAACCAGTAGGAGAACCTGCTAACACCATGTAAACATCACCTGCACACAAATAACAAATACTCGTGACCCGACGTGTTAAAGTGGTTGTCAACCCCTTTCGGGTACGGCGCCTCAAGAAGGCAAAATAACGTGAGATAGTTGTGGTAGATAGGATAAATAGATCGCGGATAAAATAAATTGTAGCACGGTATTTTTGTATTTTTGGCTTAATAGATCTGAAAATAAAAGCAAAGGAAAATAGATCGCAAAGGCAAATATGATGAGACGAGACCCGGGGGCCGTAGGTTTAACTAGTGGCTTTTCTCGAGAAAAATATCAAACTATAGGAAATTACTGTTGGGAAATTGATACAACTTCAAATAATCATGACGATATCCACGCAATAATCATTATATAGGCATCATGTCCAAGATTAGTAGACCGACTCCTGCCTGCATCTACTACTATTACTCCACACATCGACTGCTATCCAGCATGCATCTAGTGTATTAAGTTCATGGAAAAACAGAGTAATGCAATAAGAACGATGACATGATTTAGACAAGATCTACTTATGTAGAAATAGACACCATCTTGTTATCCTTAATAGCAATGATACATACTTGTCGTTTCCCCTTCTGTCACTGGGATCAAGCACCGTAAGATCGAACCCATCACAAAGCACCTTTTCCCATTGCAAGATAAATAGATCAAGTTGGCCAAACAAAACCCAAATGTCGGAGAAGAAATACGAGGCTATAATCAATCATGCATATAAGAGATCAAAGAAGACTCAAATAACTTTCATGGATAAAAACATAGATCTGATCATAAACTCAAAGTTCATCGGATCCCAACAATCACACCGCAAAAAGACTTACATCATATGGATCTCCATGAGACCATTGTATTCAAAATCAAGAGAGAGAGAGAGAGAGAGAGAGAGAGAGAGAGGAAGCCATCTAGCTGCTAACTATGGACCCGTAGGTCTACAGTGAACTACTCAAGCATCATAGGAGAGGCACCAATGGACATGATGAACCCCTCTGTGATGGTGTCTAGATTGGATCTGGTGGTTCTGGAACTTGCGGCGGCTGGAATTGATTTTCATCGACTCCCCTAGGGTTTTTGGAATATTGGGGTATTTATAGAGCAAAGAGGAGGTGCGAGAGGCCACCAAGGTGGGCGCAACCCACCTGGGTGCGCCTGGGTCCCCCAGGCTTCCCTGGTGGGTTGTGCTCCCCTGAAGCACCCCTCAGGTACTTTCTTGGCTCATACAGTGTCTTCTGGTCCAAAAAAATCCACAAAAAGTTTCACTGCGTTCGGACTCCGTTTGGTATTGATTTCCTGCGATGCAAAAAACAAGCAGAAAAATCAACTGGCATGGGGCTCTATGTCAATAGGTTATTACCAAAAAATGATATAAAATGACTATAAAATGATTGTAAAACATCCAGGAATGATAATATAACAGCATGGAACAATCAAAAATTATAGAGACGTTGGAAACATATCAGTTATACATACATAAAGTCACATGCCAGGTGCTATGATTGCTGCTCTGCTCCCCAAAAGGATTTATGCCATCTATTCTTAGACCAAAACATATGTTCCTTGCGTCATCTGCAAAGTCCCACCACTTTCTCTCGATTTTTCTCCACTTCAGACCATCAGCAGGTATTCTCAGCTTCCCTTATTTCTCTGTGCCATGGCATCAACTCGGCATGCTCTTTTTTTGGAACAAACATTTCAACCATGGTATTATAGGAGCATCAAATACAATAGAAGATTAGTCTCCAAATACAATTCATCATATTAGTCTCCGAATTCAAAAGGCCGAACAAAGATAGAACATTACAAGTCTCGAGACCGCGAGTAGCGAGTTTGTCTTCACATTACAAGTCGATATCGATCATCTAAAATACCATCACATAGAAAAGAGCTGCGGTCATCACGATGAGCATCATCGTGATGAAACCGGTCTTCATCCAGTTCCTCCAACGCTCCCTCCTCTCTCCCGCTAGATAGCGCGCGTATCTAGATTCTGCCTCCGCCCTAGTGGTGTACCCTTTGTAACTGTTACCGCTGAAACGGTGAACCTATCTCCGACACTGCTCCCAGTCGTCGTAGACTCCAGGAACCTTACCCTTGTACACGACATACGACGGCATCTCTGTGCACAAGCCAAACAACAGACAATACATAAGCAATATATAAGTATGCAACAAAAGGATCAGAAGAGAAAAGCAAGACATTAATAGCACGATTCATGGTCCTACTAATAAATAGCATCGACTACATCTAAGTTGAACGACTGTCCAAACCAAAGAGACATACAAGTTCATTAAAGTTTGATTACAACATGAGCTAATCGATGTTTCAGAACTACAAATCGCATCACTACTTTCGACACGACTCATGGGACCGGAGCGTGGATGAAGCCGCCGTATTTCGTGATGGTCATGAAGTCGTGGGCGTTGTCAGCCTGCATTTGTAGCGTTATGTCTATCTCACTATTGGACGGTTGATATCTGAGGTAGAACTGCCCCGAGGTACGAAGGACATCTTGATGGATGATTTCTGCAAACTCCGACTGGATGCGAAAGAATTCTTGTCGGAGGTCCGTGTCCTGGATTGCCGCCAAGCTTGCGGCCCAATCTTTGAGATTATTTGGTAGCAGAAGGTGATTATGGTCCCGTACGATCGCCCGCATGTGATGGAGGGCGTAGTAGGCATCCTTCTGACCGCCAGGCGGCTGCTTGACGCAGGGGAACATCGTATTGTGGGTGAACACGTGCCTGCTGTACCTACGAACTGGCCTCTTAAAGGTGCCTCCGGAATGTGGTGTAGCCGGGGAGAGCATCATCAAGAACTTTCTTGATATTTGTGTAGTCTATCTTGGAGTCACGGTACGGGTCGAAATACGTGGCCATGGAATATTTCGGGCTTAAGATGATGAGTGTGCAATGTGTGTCACTGCACAGAACACGGAATGTTAAAAAAACGATCGAAATCTAAGAAATCATATGTTACGGGGCGGTTAGGGGATGACTTACTCGGGAAAGTAAGGCACGAGGAAGTTATCCTTATCTGGGTTTGCCAGAATGACGCCTTCGAGGTGTGAACTCACGACTTGCCGGTCCCCAGCGCTGCCCAAGATCTTGGCACGCATGTAGAAGGGGTCAACTATCCCGATGTCCGCGGTCTTGTCTCTAATGATCCGCATCTCCATACTCAGCGAAAACAGCCGAACGAAGGTGTAGTGCAGCAGATGAAGGTTAAACATAGCAAAGATGTCATCAAACCGCAGGACGATCGTACCCCCGATGGCGCTATCCACAAAGCCCTTGCCCTCTAGCACCTTGGCCACGAAAACCGGGTATGCCACATCATTCTGGGAGAGACGCCGCTTCTCCAAAGAAAGAACACTGTCATGCAGACTCCGCACAGCACCGGTTGCAGCATTGAGCATATTTATCGGTAGCATCACCCTACCCGCCACATGCACCCTCCTTGAGATATCCTTAGGTGAAGGTGGCCCGTCCTGAGCATGGATCGTACTCGGTGCCGTCTGGCTCGCACCGGCGCCCTTGTTAGTCTTTCGTTTCCGTCCCTTCTTCTTGATTTGATGTAATGGGATCGAGTTCTGCTCACAGACCGCCTTCTTGAGCGTGTTGGGGCCGATAATATTTTGCACCTCGGCTATCTGAGACTCGGTGAAGGCAGCAGCTGGAGGCGTCTCCTGAGAACTGAACGCCAGACGACGCCTATTGCAATTGGGTTTCTCTGCTGTACCAGCTAGATCGCGGTCGTCTTGGTTGATTTCTTGAGAAGGAGGCCCGCAGAACTCGTCACTGTACCCATGTTTGGCAAAGTACTTATCGACGTTGGTAAATGTACCATCGTCGTTGTCGTCGTCCTCCGGATCTTGTGCCATATGCATGTCCGGATCCTATGATATAGGGATGGCCGGCATGTCCGGTAGCGTTGCGGCGTTCTTGCCATGCCTTGGCGCGAGCACGACTGGCGGTCTTGTCTGTGGGGTGGTGTCCCCCGCCCCCAAACGAATCTGAATCTTCGGCCAAAGCAGGGGCCAGCTTACGCAGGCGCTGAGGGTCATCACATCATCTTCGTCGGCCCCAGCGGGTCGAATCGAAGGTAACAACTAATTGCAGCCTGGCAGCACCCGAACCAGTTCAACCCTATACAAGGTGGGTGGCATCGGATTACCGTGGAACACGTGGTTGCCCGGTTGAACAATTCTGCCCTTGGCGACATCGACCAACTCGCCGCCCACGAAGTGCAGGAGAGTGCAAGGAATGTCGGCGGCGCCCTTCGAAAACATGTAGGGCGTCAGGGATGCCCAGTCAAAGGCAAGGAGATGAAGTCATCGGTCGAGAGGCTTAGTTACTGTGATGCCGTCGAGCTCGGCTAATGTCGAGGCACCGCCAACGGCGGGCGTGCAACTGACGGAGGGGCTGCTTGCTGGCGAGGTGCCGGTCGGCGTACACCCGAGTGCATTAAGCTCCAATTCCCGTGCCGGCGCCGGAGACACGAATACCGACTCCGTCAGAGACACCAATGGCGTCGCCTGCACGTTGTGCGAGTAGCTGGCCGTGAAGCTGGGAACCGGGGGCGGCCCCTGTTGGCCGCCCGCAATCCACGTCATCAGCCCCTGAATCAACGTAGGAACCGTGGCTGTGAGCATCGTTCCCTGTTGTTGTTGCACTTGCTCCTGGACAATCTCCGGAATCCGCGCCACTTGTGCCTTGAGTGCTTTAACCTTGCGCGACTGGCTTTCTGAGCTGGTGTTTTTCTCCTTTCGCCCACCAACGGTATAGTATGATGACCATTTTGTGGACAAGCCTTTGCCGGCCACACGACCAGCTGACGACGGCTTACTAAGCTTATCCTTGTTTTTCATTACGTTCAACACCCAATTTAAAGGGATGTCGAAAGGGGAGCTCAGAGACGAGCCCATGCTACTGCTTTCAGTATCCTACGGAAGGAACGTGAACCATTTAGAAATCTTGGGGATTAATTAGAATGCAACCATATGGAGATAATTATGCGGGGGTGTATTCCTTACCAGAACAAGCTCAAGCCCCCTCGTCTTCAGATCCGTTGTAAGCTCCTTTGTTACCGGGTCCTCCTTGTACCGGGCCCTGACAAAGTTCTTGGTCTGCTTGTCACGGTATTTCTCGAAGCGGGGCGGTAGGCCTTGCTCGGCACGCTCCGCGTCCTCCTTGTCCCATATAGGCCCCGCCACTCTGTAACCACCGGGACCGAGTTGGTGGACCCCTAAGTTGAACTGCCGCATTTCTTTCCCCCACTGACTTGATTCAGAGGTTGCGCTGCTCTCGCACTTGATCTTGAACTCCTTGTAGTCATCTTCGCTGATCAACGGATATTTCGCCTTGATCTTCTCATAACTATCACCTTTTTCAATCATTGCCTTCACCATGCTTCTCCAAGTAGACAGGGCCGTGCTCATCCTCGCGAGGGCGGCACTGTTCACTTTATTCCTTGAGAGGCGTGTGTTTGCAAAGTCAGCGGGGAACTTGTATCGTTAGTGCAGCTTCGTGAAGAGGAGGCTGCGCAAATTCCCTCGGTCCATATGCCTTAGGTTCTCGGTGTTGATCGAGATGGTGCTCCGGAGAA
The DNA here is from genome assembly GCF_002162155.2 of Triticum dicoccoides. Taxonomy (NCBI): domain Eukaryota; kingdom Viridiplantae; phylum Streptophyta; class Magnoliopsida; order Poales; family Poaceae; genus Triticum; species Triticum dicoccoides. The sequence goes on along the minus strand of NC_041387.1, from coordinate 666,936,142 downwards.
TGCACCCGAGCTGAACCGAGTACCCCTTGACTAATTCTTTGGGCGTCGTTGGATGCCCGTCGGAGTTCACTTCAGTAAATTCCTCCTTGACGGTGCCGAGCACGTTCGGGCGCTGGTCCTTCTGTTGCCTCTTCGGTTGGCTGCCATCTGTGCGTGCACCGCCATCATCAGTGGTGGCATCCTCGGCGGCACCATTAGTGGTGTCATCCCCGACGCCACTAGGGGTTGTGTAGTCAGGATCGGTGTCTTCCGCAGCGTCCTTATAGTGGTGAGGTTCTTCCTCCATCTCCTGGGACAGCTACCAGAATTGCTTGCCGCCAAACCGCCGGCCTCATCGTTGTGGGCCATGTTTCGCTCTAAATAGGAAAAATGTTTGGTTGAAAAGTTGGTTATTGTCAAGGAACAAGATCATGGTCTCATCATTTAGGGTTTGTTGACACCGAGGCATCCTAAAAGCTAAGCTTTTATCATTTAGGGTTTGTCGACGCCGAGGCATCCTAAAAGCCTAAGCGTACATCATTTACGTTCTCATCGACACCGAGGCACCCTAAAAGCCAAGGTTTTTATCATTTAGGGTTTGTCGACGCCGAGGCACCCTAAATTCTAAGTTACGTTTGCATCATTTAAGGTTTATCGATGCCGAGGCACCCTAGGTTGACTGATATATATGGGTATCTTCTAATAATATACCCTATCAAGAAAAGGGAAGGAGAATTCTAAGTTGGGCCTAATCACTTGGCTCTATTGCCACCTATGGTTTAATGCAGCAAGAATGGCGGGGCAGTTGATCTTAGTTAATTAAGTACTAAGATACCCAGGCCCATGCATTAGTCGCAAGTACCCCATAAGTCCTATTTTTATTAAAGTCATGCTAAAATTCATGGAAAATTTCAGCATGACCTTTCCTGAAAATAGGACATATGGAGTACCCGAGTTTGCCGGAACGGAAGTTAATCGACATTCCGGCAAACTCAAGGCCCTCTCGGGGTACCTGCAAAATCATTATACCCACGTAATGAAGTCGCCAATGGGTCATTTCAGAAGATCACAAGTAGCATCATCACAAGATCACAAGTAGCATCATCACAAACTACGCCCTGACATAACTTTGTCACACTCTTGCTTTCTAACTTCAGATCAAGCACCATTTCATCACACCATCAAGTAGAGAAGAACACATACTGGAAAGAATGCATCAAGCTTACCCTGTAAATGCGCTACTACAATTCGGTCCTACTGAACATTGCTAAACAACCAGTCAGTTTCAAGTTTCCAAAACAAGGGTTCACTGCTCCTAATTAATTAAAAAGTCTACTAGGCATGATTGATCAGGAAACGACCACTGCTACCGCAAAATTTGGTGTGTATCAATTAAACGGCCAACCCTATATCACAGGGACACCACAATTGGAATATCCAGTAATGGCAGGTTATAAATATAAAACCAAATACACAATAGCAGGAACAATCTAGCTGCATATGTTGCACATCATGGGCAACAACAAAGAACAAGCAAATTTAAGCCACGAACTCGTACCACAATATCTCAGATTCTTGAACTAAGCAAAACATGCATACTTTAACACTTCAGTAATGTCTCTTCCATCATCATAATCTTGCGTAACAACAAACGAGAGGAAAACTAGCGCAAAGGAAGAGCCTTTTTCATCACAAAATACATCCAGCAAAGGTGCTCTAAAATCAGAAATACTACCCCCCCCCCCCAATCTTTAGCTCAATTCTGAAAATACATGGCTAGGACAACGGTAGCATTCAACACCAAGCCCAAGCCTATACTTAACTAGGCCCAGGTTAACTTCCGTTCCGGCAAACTGTACCTAACTCATGAGATCAACATGAGATAAATTAAAGTAAAGTAAAGAGCCGAGCAAACCTGAAAGTCAAGTAAACTGTGGCTAAAGATATATAAAAATCCATTGCAAATTTGCCATGTCAATAAAACAACTGATGGAAGTAAACTAGTAGCAGGCTCAAAAGTCAAGTAAACTGAAGATTAATCTAACAAGCCTGACAGTAGCTAACTGTACCTAACTGTACCTAACTGATGCTAACTCTACGTAACTGAATTTTTTTATGACAACTAACTGTACCTAACTGTACCTAACTGATGCTAACTGTATCTAACTGATGCTAATTGTCACAAATATGATATTTTTCTGACAAAATACATCATTATCAGGGCACATTATGGCCATTTTCTTACATGATGCTAATTGTACCTAACTGAATTTTTTGACAGTAGCTAACTGTATTTAGTAATTTTTCTGTAACAGTCTTGCCCCTATTTGAAGGACAAGAAAATAGATACCTAAAATCCACTAGTATTGCCTCTAAAAAAGCCTAACTAAATTTTTCTATAACTGAACCTAACTGAATTTTTCTGTAACTGTACCTAACCGAACTTTTCTGTAACTGTACCTAACTGATTTTTCTGTAACTGTACCTAACTATACCTAATAAAAAAATTTACTATCCTATATTTTACCTTCGTATGTCAATAGCTTATTTTGCCCGTACCCACGGATTGGTACATTTTTCTGCCTCTGGAATAGCTCTGAGTAATCATCACCTATTTATAGAGCCGACAATCAAAACTGCATTGCTGCACCAGAATTGAAATTGCTGAAACCCTGGACAACTTAAACTGACCAGCTAAGCCACTAGGTTAGGACTTAGGATATGAACTGACATCCGACCAATTTGCAACACCAAAAGCCATCATCTAGGAACAGCCAAGACAAAACTAGAGGGGCTCTAAACAGTGTGTAGCAATGCAATGGTAAACGTTCGGCGACACAGAGTGATTATTGGGTGAAGATACTTGGTTTGACCCTAAATAATTTACCAAACGACTACTTTTCTGGCCCTGAACAATTTACCACCTTTTTTTTCTTGAGAATCAACAACAATATACAAGCCATGGTCTCCACTCCCAAACCCTATTCAGTGCTTTAAGTATCTATTTGCGACAATTTACAAATATTTTTCTGTAACTGTACCTAACTGTCACCTACGTGGTGGTGCCCTGCACAACGGTCATTGAGCTCGCGCGGTGTGGTGAGCTCGCCGGAGATGGGCGGGCCCTGCACAACGGTCGAGAGTCACAACAGAGGTTGAGGGCAAGAGGAAGTAGAAGAAGAAGGAAGTGGAGGGGAGGGGCTCACCTGCAGCCGAGGGCGTACATGGCGCCAGCCGGCACCTTGGACCCAGAGGAAGTCGCGGTCGTGCCGGATCCCTAGGGCTCGGGGCCGGCACAAGACCACGCCGCAGCAGAGCAGAGCAGCGCGCGGACGGCGGCGTCGCATGGCCTGGCTGAGCTGAGGTAGAGGCGGTCGTCATCTCCTCCTCCTCGACGTCCTCCTCCTGGTCCTCCTCCTCTGGCTCGGGGCGCGGGGGCG
>NC_041387.1:666931794-666932456 GCF_002162155.2 Triticum dicoccoides | reverse complement strand
GTGGGGGCGCGGGGGAGGCGGCACGGGGGAGCTGCAGTGGTGGGGGGCGCGGGGGCGGCGGGGGTGGAGTCCTGCGGGGTCGGGGCGGCGGCGGCGTGGGTGGGGCAGCGGGTGGATCTGGCGAGGGAGAGGGACGAAGGGGATCTGGTGAGAGAGAGGGTGGAATTAGCTAGGGGGGGATTACTAATGGTGCACCCCACATCGGTGCGCCATTAGTATGTTTTTTTAGATAGCAATGGCACACCCCCGATCGGTGCGCCATTAGTAATCTTTTTTTTATATATAGCAATGGTGCACCAGCCACAGGTGCGCCATTAGTAATCTTTTTTTATATAGGAATGGCGCACCAGCCAGAGGTGCGCCATAAGTAATTTTTTTAAATATTTTGTTGCATCTAATAATTTTTTAAAAAATGAATATGAATATGAAACAGTAATAATTTTTTATAAAAACAGTAATAATTTTTTAAAAAATATCATCAAATTTGTTATTTGAAAATATTTATGAGTATGAAAAAATATCATCAAATTTATTATTGGAAAATGTCATCAAATTTGTTATTTGAAAATATAATGAAATTTGTTTTTTTTGCAATTTTAGTTGCATTCATTTGTGACGGTGGAGCAGGCCGGGGAGTGTGCGGGGGAGGGTGCGGGGGGTCG
>NC_041387.1:666915753-666931596 GCF_002162155.2 Triticum dicoccoides | reverse complement strand
CAGCGGCGGTGGAGCAGGGTAGGGTGCGGGGGGTCGGCGGCGGCGGCCGGTGGAGCGGGGGAGAGGGTGCGGGGGGTGCTCGGCGGCGAGGGGAACCGGATCTGGAGAGGTGGGATAGCGATCGAGATGGAGGGGGATCGAGATCGAGTGTCCATGAAATTTAAAAATATTCATGAGTTCAAAAAGTTCCCATGAAATACAATCGAGAAATGAAGGCTATAATTTAAATACAATCGATTTTAGCTAGCTGTTTGTTCACAATCTTCTTGCCCTTATTTTTCGAAAATGGAGTTCTTCTCTTGAACGGACGTCCTATAGGTACGGTGGTCCTGCTTCTTCTTGTGGTGTATGCTGATACTTCATCGTCATCGTCATGTTCGATCTTCAGGTCGCCGTACTTGTCGAAGTCTTGCTCATTGGCGACACCATCCATTCCGATGATCTTCCTTTTGCCTCTCCTCACGACAACACGACTGGGCTTTGGCGGGTCGGTAATGAAGAAGCATTGGTCCACTTGGGAAGCCAGTACCCATGGCTCATTTTTCGCGGTGATGTTTGCGCCCGCGGTCTTGGATTTGTCTTCGGGTATAACCATGGTGGTGAAATACCGGTCTTCTTTTATGACGCTCTTGGCCCATCTGACACGGAACATCGGGACCTTCTCTCCAGCGTAGCTCAGCTCACAGATCTCCTTGATCCTTCCGTAGTATCTGTCCTTGTCGTTACCGGTGTAGGATTCCATCATTACCCCGGAGTTCTGATAACCATCGCTCTTGATGTCCTTTCCCTCGGTGTAGAATGTGTAGCCGTTGATATCGTATGCCTCATACGTCATCAGGTTGTACTCGGTGCCCTGTGACAAGGCGAATATGAGTTGTTCTTCCGCGGAAGAATCCTCATGTAAAGGGTACGACCAAAGTTTCTGCTTGAACCAACGCGTTAAACATGAGTTGTGCTCTTTAATTATATCTCTGTCCGTCCTCTGTTGTCCTCGGTCATTGTACGTCTTCTCAATAAAGGTTTTCTGCTCTACCACCCAAGGATCGACCACGTCTATGTGTTGTAGCGTGACTAGGTTTGCTCTTTCAAAGTCGGCGAGTCGACCCTCGAAGTTGACATGCATTTCGCGACGACCCTCACGGTGACCGCATCCAGCGAGCCTGCCGAGGTGCCTGTTGACGGGCAGACCAACGGGGTTCTCGATGCCTAGATAATTCATGTAGTAGGAGATACACTCTTCGGTCAGAAAGCCCCTGGCTATGCTTCCCTCTGGACGTGACATGTTGCGAACATATCCTTTGATGACACCATTCATCCTTTCGAATGGCATCATGCTGTGTAGGAACGTCGGCCCGAGTTGGATGATATCCTCCATGATATGGACCAGCAGATGCACCATAACATCGAAGAATGCGGGCGGGAAGTACATCTCAAGCTCGCATAGTATCACCACGATCTCTTCCTGTAGCCTTCTGAGTTGCCTCACGCCAACCGACTTCCGAGAGATGACGTTGAAAAAGTTGCATAGGCAAAATAGCGTTTCACGGACGTGCGCGTCCAAGATCCCACGGATTGCAACTAGAAGTATTTGCATCATCAGCACGTGACAGTCGTGAGACTTCATCCCTCTGAACTTCTGCTTCGCTGGGTCTAGGTATCTGCTTATCTTCCCCGCGTAACCGTAAGGAAGTTTTACTCCTACGAGGCAGGTAAAAAACTGATCAATCTCCTCCCGACTTAGAGTGAAGCACGTGGGACGGTAGTTATTTCCGGTCTTCTTGGCCTTTTTGCCTTTGCGACGACTTTCTGTGTCCTGCTTCGCCCCATCATCATCATCATCATCATCATTAGCGTGAAGCTCCTCCCTGATGCCCATTGATTTCAAGTCTGCCCTTGCTTTCAGCCCATCTTTAGTCCTCTCTGGCATGTTGAGCAGGGTACCAAGAAGATTCTCGCACACGTTCTTCGTGATATGCATGACATCAAGGCTGTGAGGCACACGGTGGATCTTCCAGTACGGCAAGTCCCAGAAAACTGACCTCGTTTTTCATACCTTCAACAGCGGCTCTGGCGCCTTTCGCTTCTTTCCCGGCTCTGGCGCCTTTTGCTTTTTTCCCGGCAGTGGGCAATCTTTCCAATTTTTCAATAGCTCGTCTATTTCCTCGCCGCTCCTCGTACGCGGTCGTCTTCGGGGTTCGGTTTCACCATCGAACAGATCCTTCCATTTCGTCCACGGGTCATCATCGCGAAGCCACCTTCGATGCCCCATGAACAATGTTTTCGAAGACCCGGAATCTCTATCTAGCTGGCGATACGTTGTGTCATCCATGCACCTGACGCATCCAGAAAATCCGTGGACCACCTGCCCCGCGAGATATCCGTAACCGAGATAGTCGTGCACCGTCGTGAGCAGTGCGACTCTCATAGGGAAATATTCTTTCTCTGCGGCGTCCCACGTATTGGCTGGCGTTTTCCACAGTGTGTCTAGCTCCTCTTTCAGCAGCCCCAGATACAAATTGATGTCGTTCCCTGGTTGTTTCGGCCCTTCAATTAGCATACTCATGTGAATGTACTTCCTCTTCATGCACAACCAGGGGGAAGGTTGTACATCCACACAAACACAGGCCAGGTGCTATGTGTGCTTCTCTGGCTGCCAAACAGATTGACTCCATCGGTGCTCTCGCCCAGCACGATGTTCCTTGGATGATTCCCAAATTCTGGGTGTTCGAAGTTCAACGCTTGCTACTGGCTCCCATCCTTAGGGTGACTCGGAATCTTGTTTTTTTATTTATCTCCGGATCATTTGCGTCATCTTCTCGCTTCTTCTCCTCCCTATCCGCGTGCCAACACAGGAGCTTTGCTACCTTAGGGTCTGCGAAATACCGCTGCAGACGAGGAGTGATCGGAAAGTACCACACCACTTTTCGAGGAGGTTTCTTCCTCTTCTTGTATCGAGTGACGCCGCACACCGGACATATGGTAGACTCCGCGTGCTCGTTCCGATAAATGATGCAATTGTTCACGCACACATGGTATTTCACGTGCAGTAAATCTAGAGGACACACGATTTTCTTCGCCTCCTCGAAACTGGTCGGGCACTTGTTCCCCTTGGGAAGACGTTCGTGCCAGAATGACATGTTCTCGTCGAAGCATGTGTCGGTCATTTTGTGTTTTACCTTCATCTCCAGAGCCATGAGCGTTACTTTCAGTCGGGTATCCTCGGGCCTACATCCTTCATACAATGGAGTAACCGCGTCTATCTCCAGTTGATCCAGCTTGGCTTTCTCTCGGGCGACAGCTCTTGCGTTATCCGTCTGCTTGAGAAGCAGCTCTTGAATATGAGGGTCCTGCACCCAGCCCATCGATGGTCCATTGACGTCTGCTCCGGCATCTTCATCTTCATGATGATGCCCTTTGTATGCTCCGGCATCTTCCTCATCATCATGTCCTGCATCTTCTACATGATGACTATGTACAGCATCACCGTTGTGATCATGTCCTGGAGATTCTTTGTCTTCTCGCCCGCCCGAGCCGTGGTGGTTGTCTTGATGCCCTTCCTCATTTCTTGCCCAGCCCCCATGGACGACTTCATAGTCATCTTCATCACCTTGCCACCGATAGCCATCCATGAAACCACGCAAGAGCAGGTGGTCCCTCACCTGTCCGGAATCCGGGTCCGCAATAAGGCTCTTCAGCTTGCATCTTCGACACGGACATCTTATCTCCATCTCGTTCTTTTGAAGCGTCTCGGCCTTCGTGGAGCACAAAAACCTATTCTTGATGCCTTCGATCATCGTGCGGACCATGGTCGCCTGCGGGGTAGAGCAAGACGATATTTTAGAACCAAGAAATTTTTTGGCATGACTTTCCCTAAAAATAGGACCAAAAAGAATGCATAGTACCAAAATTCTCGCCGAAACAGAAAAGAATCAACATTCCGGCAAAATATTGGCAACTATCGCATTTCAAATACCGGTACCTGCAAACACAAACATATATGCAACACCACAAACATATGCAACACCACAAACATACATAGATCTAGCTAGGCCATAAAAAGTGCATGCGCACGTTGTTGGAGGGAGAAAAAAAGTAGATCTACAACATAAACATAGCTTCCCCCTTACTTACCTATCGAAAAAGGTAATTTAACCAGTTAATTTGGATGAATCTATGGTGCAAATGACGTGAGGAGGAAGAGGCAGCCGAGACAAGCTTGGAGGAGGAGGTGGAGAGAATGAAGTGGGGAAAGTGAGTAGGTAGGTGTGCTATCCAAAATATCTAGTTGGTCCCAGGTTACTAATGGCGCACCACATACAAATGCGCCATTAGTAACCCTGGTTACTAATGACGCACCTGCTGGTGGTGCGCCATTAGTAGTTTGGCAAAAAAATAAAAAAAATATACTAATGGCGCACCAGGGCACATTGCGCCATTACTAGTTTAAACTAGTAATGGCGCACTATGCCCTGGTGCGCCATTAGTAGTTGTGCAAAATAATAATAATAATAATAATAAATATTCTAATGACGCACCTGGGCATAGTGCGCCATTACTAATTAATGGTGCACTATGCCCTGGTGCGCCATTAGTATTTTTGGAAAAACAATTGTTACTAGTGGTGCACCATGTGTCTGGTGCGCCATTAGTGTCTTTCACACTAATGACGCACCAGCACATGGTGCGCCACTTCTATATAGTAGTGGCGCACCACATGTCTGGTGCGCCATTAGTGGCCATATCATTTATAGCCCTTTTCCTAGTAGTGACACCGACAACATACAACTCCAGTTTCATCTTCTCTTCTTCAATTCTTTTCAATTTTTTTTCAAATACTCGTTTTCTTTTTCAACTAAATTTAACTTATCGACAAGTGGGTCGGTTGGAATTTTCCAGTTCACATACCTCCTAGATAAATATATCTTTGTCAACTTTTTCGACATAATTTGTCATAAACACGAAATGCAACAAATAGTTATAAAAGAGAATATACCACATCTGAATCATAAACCGAACGAGGGCCGACGGGGACGGATATGAAAACCATGCCACTATGTATAACAAAGAATGTACGAGTAAGAAAGTTATACAAGTAACTATATATAAGTCACACAAACATGATTTTTTATATAAAAAGATAAGAATAAGAGGCTCACCATGGTGGTGCCGGCAACGGGACGGTGCGGGCGATCGGCGGTTGTTAGGACGGGGTCGGGAAGGCACTAAGTAAACCCCACCTACATATGCAAACTAAGAGTTAATTTGAGCTCAAATTGCTTATAAATAATAAATAAACTAGCACATATAATTACTCCCAAAGTAAAACCCACAAATCACTCTACTTGCTAATCTAGAAATGAGAGATAAAATGATCACTTGGATGGATGGGGGGCCTTCAAATCTTGAGAAATTTTGGGAAAATGAAGGATGAGCTCGAGCTTTGGGGAAGAACAGTGAGGAGGGGAAATGTGAAGAATAGAGCGAGCTCGGTCGTGGGCTGGATGAAGGGTTTATTTAGGAAAACCTTTAGTCCCGGTTCATGACACAAACCAGGACTAAATGTGAGCTTCTAGTACTGGTTCATGCCACAAACTGGGACTAAAGGGTATGGTGGGTCCCCAGACTGACACCAGCCTGCCGCCACCCCTTTAGTTCCAGTTCGTGCCACGAACCGGTACTATAGGTTCCACACGAACCGGGACTAATGATGCCTGCACGCCTAGCCATTGGAACCGGCACTAATGGTCAAATTAGTGTCGGTTCGTTTACAAACCGGGACTAATGTGTCTCATGTAAAGTAGTTTTTCTACTAGTGAATGTTGCAGATGCCTTAGCTAGACTACGATGAACTGGTGATAGCACAACTTGTTGGCTACACCAGACGCCTTATTGTATTGCTTCCCTCCTCTTAGCTTTCTGTAATCCTTCAGTCATGGAATAGAACTCCCTGATTCCACGGGGAAAAAAGGATTCGCGTAATACTACACCGATGACATGAAAAAATGTGAGAACTTCAAAAGCTTGGGCAATGTTGGTGAGCTCTTTGTTATGCTTGTTGAATGAATCAAGTAGACATATTGCGCATGATGTGGTCTACTCCCTTATCAAATTAGCATTGCTTCTGCCCGTAGATATGAGAAGTGTTGACTCGGTATTTTCTACAATGATTTTACTCAAGCTTACTACCTCTGTCTTGATTTATTGGTCCTCTTCATATTTAAAATTTAAATTTTGACCATGGATTTAACTAATAAAATGTCAATGCATGTCACCAAAATCTATACCATTGGAAACTATGTTCAAATACGAGTCCAATGATATAAATTTTGATGACATGCATTAACATTTTGTTAGTTAAATCTATGGTCAAAATTAGACACAAAATACATAGGGGACCAAGAAACCAGGACAGAGGTAGTAGTTTTGAAATATCATGGGTGATATGTTGGAACTATTGGGCTTTAGCCCATTTGTTATATCCAATAATCCTAGGAAATACCATAGGCCCATGTGGCCCGTTCATGCATGATAAGGAAGAAGTTGAAATATTTTGTAGCGGAAAACGAAACCGAATGGTTGTGAATGTTCCCTTTCATCTCCATATTGATGTCATTAATGCTTCGGTTTTGTTTATCCATTGGTGTGTTGGTTTCTTCCTCTATTTTGTGCATTGCCTTATTTTCTCATGTAAGAAAGACGCTAGAAAGATTTTACACTAGTGCAAAATAAACCAAATGCATTAATCTCCCCTTTGTTGTATCAGTTTCATCTTCCCATTAGTGTTTCAATTTTGCTTCCACTTCCGTGTAAGCCACTTAGTCTCTCCCAAAGCATTGCATTGCCTATCTCTTTCCCATCTTGCTTCTCGGTGTGCACTGAGGAGTGAGACCGTAGGGCCCCGAAACACCGCCTCTTGTGACCCGGTGTGGGAGAGGGGCGGTAAGGTTTTTGGGAGCGCTCTTGCGCAATTGCTGGATCCTTGTTCATCATGGCTGTGAATAGCGACATCCCCGACAACGAGTTCCCCTATGACTTATGCCCCGACGTCGACCACCTCCTCGGCGACATGACGAACGACACACCTGCATCCTCTTTCGCTGCATCGTATGTCATCTTATCCTCTCAGTCATGGTTATCATTTGGTTTAATACTAGTAGCAACCGATATGAATATGATACTAGTTTCTTATGATCTTGATTAAATGTTATTTATGTTTTATCCACTGTTTTTCTAGATTAAACATAATGAAAAATTCATCAAATATTCAACATGATACTCTTTTGGATCATTGTCTAGTCACATTACCTCGGTCCTACGTCAGTCTACCACTCTCTCCATTAAACTTCTCCCTCGGCCTTCTAATCTATTAACAAATATTTCTTCAGGTACCTCACTTGATGATCAACTTCCCACTCTCTTGTGGAGCTAGGTTAACCCGTAGGCACTGAGAAGTCCATTGCCGATCTCCTCATTGAGTCACGCGTAACCAAGCCTATGCCGCCTCATGCTGCTAATAATGGGACGCGTATTGCTCCTCCAAATCTCCCAATATGTCATCATGGTCAAGGTGAACTCTGTGTGTTTCCCCTCTCTCACCAATGTATCTTGTCTCAATTAGCACCCCCTCCTCAACACCACCATTCTCAACTACTACAGTTGGCCTCCCCGCCTCCATTCTCCCAGTAGCCTGTGATCATTTCTATCGACCATGTTGCCGCTCCTACATGCCTCTGCGCCCTACTCTTTTCTCGCTAGCTTGGTCCTGTGCAAAGCTAAACAACACTACAGTGACTATGTGCTCACCGATGTTTGGACACCCGGGGAACCACTACTATCTGGGCCTGACCATTTAGTGGATGAGGTTAGTGCGAATTCCTATCTTAGATTCCATGATTTGCTGACCAGTGGGGCCTGAGCTTAATTAAAATAGTAACCAATTGTGAAATAATTATAAAATGGTTGGTTCGTTCCACTGTCTAGTTTGACCGAGTTGAGTTGACGTTGGCCGCAACGTGGCAAGACAGATTCTAAAACCGATATCACATAAGCCCCAATACTGCTTTGCTCTACTTTTAGATGATTCATTTCCGGTTTCAGAACATGGGGATCAAATGTAGAAAAAAAGATACCAATTGTCTACATGTAAACTTGAGGGGACCAAAAAACATACATTTTCTCAAAGAAAATGGCTCTCATATCATAAAGTGTGCACAGATTGTCAACATCGAGCATTGTAAGGTAACAAATAAAGCATATGTTTCCTTCAGTGGAAAAAGGACAATCGTTTACAACCATCATTGTACTCAACTTGAATCAAATGTATATTTGTTTCTTGTCAAAAAAAATTGAAGAGAAGAAGAATGATTCTCCAGATCATATGAGAGGGAATAAGATAAGGGGGAATAGGTTTAGTGATATTTGTCAGAAAAGGTGAGAGGGCAAAAGGAAAGATAAGAGTGAAACATAGAATGATGCATCCTAAAATTCTAACACATTCTTAGCAAAATTCTTATAGGCAGAAATTATAACATTCATTTCAAAATCCTATATATAGAGATTGACCACACAGATACTACTAGGAACGGTAGTCCAGGGAATGGATTCTCACACCTCATGGGATTATATTTGGTGATAATCTTGATGAAGAATGACAGTAAAATTTCCATCCAGAAGGGTGCTAGAGAAGCTATCTGGCTCATGTTCCTCCCATGTCCGTGAAAAACTCGAGCTAGTGACAAATAAAAACCTGGTAAAATTAGGGTAACCTTTGAGGTATAAACAATTGTTTCACCAAAGACATCGTCAACAGGGTGTTATGTTGCCTGCATGGTAGGGGCGCTACCAGGGCCCTGCCCGCTTAGTCTGGCAGAGCCAACCTTGGCATATGTCCACTAGGGCCCTCTTCCATGAGGGTTCGTGATTTCTTCTCAATCTTCTCATGGAATTTTTTGAGATTTTTCTTAAACAATTCCTGAAAAAATTATTACAAAATTAGGTAAGTCTACAACTAGAGACCCGGACAGTAGAATGAGCTACCCTACCGCCAGGGACTGTGGCAGTAGGAAAAAAGGTCAGATCTTGATATTTTTACAAAGCAGGGGTTAGACCTAACTTAACTTTTCAAATGGCTCGAAACATCGAATTTGGCCTCAGGAGGATGTGGTCTCTGATGCACCCACCCACGGCTAAATTTCGTGTTCTGACCCTTTTGTGGTATAAATTCTGGATCTGGCCCCTATTTGAATTCTTTTTGACATTTGACCCTTTTGCTACCGCCGCACCCTATGCGGTAGGCTTGTATAGCCTACCGCCAGGACCTTTGGTAGTAAGGAAACGACAGTCGCCATCATACAAATGGCCAAGCTTCGCTGACTTGGCAGACATCCTATCGCCAGAGGCTTTAGCGGTAGGGTATGTTGTCCTACCTCCAGCAGCCCTGGCGGTAGGATGTTCAACCCTACCGCGTATCAACTGCCACTTCTGGTCACAGAACTGTGGGGTGGGCACTCTACCACCGTAGACCCTGGCGGTAGGCCGGGTAGGGTCCCATCGTAGTGTATTTGTTGCACAGCTTGTCTTTTGAAGTAGTAGTTGTTGAAGAAACTGTGCTCTTTTCAGTGTTGTAATGATTGTCTTTTTTCACATTAATGTACACTCATATTGATAGGAACAATTGCCATGAAGTTAACTTAATGTTCAAACTGAATTTGATAGACAAACTTATGAAAAAACTAAATTTGACAGCACATAGTATCTTATTCATTGAGAACATAATTGAAAGGCACAAGGCATTACAAGAGCCACATAGTTTCTTGGATATTGAGAACATGATTGAAAGGCACAAGACAAACTAATAGGAAGATCTTCAGACAAGTTCAGAGAGTGGGAAGACATCTTCAGAGCTCGTCGTATGTTAGCCTTGGCCATGGAGACAGAAACGGCAACGGATCCACCTGTTCAGGCAGAGGCGGAATGCTGGTCGGCATCCGATCGTTCAAGCACTCCCGCCTTGCCTTGCCCGCTGGAATTTTCTCCTCCGCCCTTCCCCAGTTGATGATCTCTAACGCCGATGCACTTGGGGGCGGCATCCTGACTCTCTGCTCCGCATTGCTCTCGAAGTAGATTCTCCGGCCCAAATTGCGCAGTTCCCAGTCGGCGTGCTGCTTGGCAGCTTCAATGCACCCTTCCCGGCGGACACGTGAGATAGTTGGATCTGCCTCCATCTCTGCCTTCACACTCTTTCACTCCTTTGTGCTCGGCGACCAACATTTTGCATCATCGAGGATCTGCTCTGCTCTCTCGTGCCACCACATTGCCCTCGTCGCCTCTAGGACCTCGTCTGAGACAAACCCACCGACTGAAGTAGCTCGGGGAAGGCCTTGTACACGTACGTGAGCAGCCTCTCTGACGGGATGTGCTAGAGAGGAGTGGCAGGAGCGGGCGGTGATGGAGTGGGTTGTGCTTGCTCCACGATTCCGTACCTAGGAAATATGAGTTAATCTTCGAATAAGCATATGAAGATTTTTTTAACATGAACATGAATTAGGGTTCATCATATGGTCAATAAATAAATAAATATATCAAGATGCAATCACAAAGGTACATCATATCAATTAGGATTCATCATGATTTTTTACACATGAATATGAATTAGGGTTCATCATATCAACATGCATCATCACATCTAAATAAAATCCACCAACATTTTTACATATCAATTTTTTTTGACTCAAACTAAATCATTCCTAGGCTACAAAAAAATTCAAATCTAGTTCAAAAAGGGGAGCGATTTGACTCAAACTAATTTGAGGAATCGGAGGAGATTACGGTTCTCGTTTCGGGGCCGTGTCGATCAGCAAAATCGGTAAAGAAATTAAGAAGATCCGATGGGGAGTGGAGGAGATGAGAGAGGGGACGAGAGGAAGAAGAACGGGCGGCTGAGTGGGGAGGATAAGGGGGCGGGGCAGGCTGTCCGTGGCATATAAAAAGGTCCCCCGTCCTACCGCCAGAGGGAAGGGCGGTAGGGTTTATAGTGCTACCGCCATGCACTACTAGGGAAAACCTTATAGACAGAAGTTTATCAGTAGCGCGGTTTAAAAGTGGGCGCTACTGCTAATTAGTAGTAGCGAGGTTTATAAAAACCGCGCTACTACTAAGTTGATAGTAGTAGCGAGGGGTATAAAAACCGCGCTACTACTAAGTTGATAGTAGTAGCGAGGGGTATAAACCCGCGCTGCTACTAAGTGGTCTCCAACAATGCCCCTGGAATAGACCATAGTAGTAGAGAGGGTATAAAACCGGCGCTACTACTAAGTTAGTAGTATTAGCGCAGGTAGGACCCCCACGCTACTACTAAGCGTGCTCACCCGGCCCAATCCACTCCCACCCCACCACTCTCTCTCTCTCATCCATAAAAAAACTCTCTCACGAACTCACCTTGGTCCACCCCACCCCGACTCGGCTCCTCTCCCCACGATCTCCTCGCCTCCGTCACCACCCACGCCGGCCGGTTCCGGCGAGCACCGGCCGCGCGCAACACTCCCCCAAGCTCCCGCTTTCCTCCGCTCCGATCCCCATGGAAGCCGTCGCCGCCGCCTCCCTCGCGCGGACCCTCGCCTCCTCGCTGCTCCCCTGCAGCTCCCGCCGTAGTAGCGTGCGAGTGGCCGTGGCGCCGGAGCGGCGGAGGAGGGGTAGAGCGGTGCTTGGTCAGTGATCCATCGCCGCCGCTGGCTTTCCTCCTCCCCTCTCCTCTGCCGCCGCCGCTGGCTTTCTTTCTTGCAAGCGGGGATCATCCGTGATCCGTCCGGGGCTCACTCCCCGCCTCCTACATGCGTATGTGCTCGCCCCCCTCACCTCAATCGTCCGTGATCCGTCCAGGATTCATGCTCGGACATGGCCAGGCCCCCTGTTCTTGATATGGCCTAGTAGATATCTAGTTCCTGGTGTTCAGGTCGCGTGGCTTAACGGCCTCCCCCTGAGCCTAGTTGGATTTGTTTCAGGTGCTGCGTTGATTAGGTCCTGGATGATTGGGTTGGGTACTGACCTCTGTCTGTATGTAGCCACAGATATAGGAGAAGTTCTCTGTCGGATTAGTTTACAGTGAATTTTCAGATGACCGAGTTTAAGATTGAAAATTTGGTGAAAGCTAGGCTTTAATCCTAGGGGAATGTCTGCAGTACCATTTTCTTCAGTTCTTATCTTCTTCTTGTCTACCATTCAAGGAAACCATATTTTTCTAAATACATAAAGCAGCAGAAGAGTATTAAGCAGGAAACTATTCAGATCTACAAAAGAGGCTAGGAGAAAATCTATTAAAAATAAAAGGAAGAACAAATGAAAGCAGGGAACTAGACAGTCCCTACGCAGACGTAAGGCCACTTCAGATTCTCACCTCCTCCTTCAATTCAGAATTCAGAAATTATAATTCCTCTGTTTTTTATTTGCCCATAAAAATTGCAGCCAATTCAAAATGCACACACTATTATCATCTTAATGGAACTATTCTGTGCCTTCTTGACCTGGTTGACCATCTATCCTTTGCCCTCGTCATCGATATAACATCCAGTGTGTTTTGTTTACGCTCGTCTAACATGCCATTGCTCGCCAAACTGAATGTGGGTGGGAGCAGCGTCAATAAACTAAGTCAGGCATGCCCTTGCTCTTATCGTCATGCCACTGAACTGTGTTGTTGAATTGGATTGTGTAGATTCATTTATATGTTTATCCACCATGAACTAACAAACTCTAGGGGCAAATTTATCCTTTTTACCTTTTATTTCTTAATATATGCATTAAACCATGCCTCTTATGATTTTGGCTTCTCAAGTATATTTTTATTGTTTGTGCGTCGTGCATCTACGCTTGTGGAAATATTACAGCCCCACTGTTAGGAGTACAAGTTTAGTCCTGCGGACTGGGCATAAGTGGATTGGTTTGCCTTTTGATTAGTATAAGTAGATGGTAGCAGACCTGGACAAATAACATTGGATCTTAATATCTCAAGTTTGTCTTGTTGTCACATGTGGTTCGGATGGTCAAAGTAGATGGTAGTTCGATCCGAGCACCTAGTCAGTGATGCTCTGCTGCCCGACTTAAAATGGTGCTCTCTGGAGAGCGGGAATCAATTTTCTGATGTCCTTTGTTGGCGATTTCCCTATCCATGAAATGATAAATTTTGAACAGATGTTAATTGTCAAATATTTCAAGCATATATAGCTCAAATACACTAGTATTTCTTGAATGCACCAAAACAAGAAGATAGCATGAACACATACAGCTAGGGTATGCATTTAGTACGTGTTTTTCCGTTTTGAAGATTCATAATAGACTAAAAGAGACAAATAATTGAAGAAAATACCCTACTGGATCTGCATGAGGGCGCGAACTAACAAGTTTTCACTTTCTCGACTGGGTGCAGGGTGATCGACGAGGACTACTGCGGCCCGATGGGAGTCATGCTCTTCAACTACTCGGAGGCAGACTTCACCGTGAAGCCTCGCGACTGCGTCATACAGATTATCGTCCTGGTGATTGCGACACAGGAGGTCCCCGGGGTGGAGGACCTCATCGCCATCGTCCGGAGGTCACGAGGTGGAGGACGACGCCACCGTCCGGAGTTCCTCAAGGTGTAGGACCTCGACGCTTTGTAGATACATCTAGAGAAGTGGTCTGGTTAGGTTGGTGGTGAAATGCTAGGGAAGGTACCAACCTTTTGATGATGGTTGTGTGCGTCCTCGTGATCTCTTCGAGTTGAGATGTTCAATGTTGCATCCATGAACATTGCAAGTGTTAAGATGGTTCTCTGAAATTTATTTTGCACTGGACGTGTCCCTGATCTCCATTCATGAATACTGCATCTATTTCTATTTTTTTAATTCCTAATTTGTTACTAGTAGCGTTGGGAAAAAAGTGCCCTACTAGTATTTAGGATACTAGTAGCGCTGGTATTATAGGCACGCTACTACTACTTCATTAGTAGTAGCACGGGTCTGTAATAGCAGTAGCGTGGGTGGCACACGCTACTACTAACAAAGTTTGTTAGTAGTAGCGTGGGTTTCATCCACGCTACTACTAACTATTAGCTATAGCGCGATACTAGTAGCGCGGGTACCCGCGCTGCTAGTAGCCATTTTACTCGCGCTGCTAGTAGCCTTTTTCCTAGTAGTGATGGATCCTGGCGGTAGGGTGTGCGACACTACCGCGGTTCTGGTGGCATTTTTGGTCACAGTATGAAGGCACGTGGGGGTGAGGGCCCCTACCGCCAGAGGCTTCAGCGGTAGGGTGTGGAAACCTACCGCCCCGATCCCCAGCGGTAGGTCCTGATCCTAGTGCATTTTTTGCACATAACTTGTATTGTCTTCAGTTTTTTGCACATAACAATTTCGATACTTAAAACAATAAGCATATGTATCACACATATATAGAATAGCTCAGGGGTAAATGGTTCAACTAAGAAATATGGTTTAGATAGCAAGCACACATCCACAAATGTTTCACGAAGTTTTACATAGCAAGTTCAACAATTACGAAATAGTTTCACGAGCAAATGGTTCACGAAGCAAACATATAATGTTTAACTAGTTCAATGACATGGTAGCAACTTCTCTCCCTCCTTCCCCTCTTTGAGGAACGATCCTCGTTGGTATTTGATCGCTTCTCGGCCTTCTTCTTCTTTCTCTGAGTAGGACGCGCTCTCTGAAATGGGGATGGGCTTTTCCAATCCTTCTTCGGTACATTCCTCTTCTCACGCTGGATTGTCTGAGTTGCTGCAGCTCCATCATCATCATCGTACTCCTCCTCCTCATTGTCCTCTTCCTCCTCATTGTCCTCTTCCTCTTCTTCCCCATGTTCTTCTTCTGCTCTCTCCTCGTCCTCTTCTTCATCTTCACCTTCTTCGTCGTCCACATCATCGTCGTCATCCTCGTCCTCTTGAACCTCCCTAGACAACAAGGCGGCATGGCTCGATGAAGCGAGGCTACGCATCGGTGCTGAAGGAGCAAAAGAATCCTTGGTGGAGGTAGCGCACCTAAGCAGACCCACAAGCTTGCGACATTTGTTGACGAACTTCTGCAATGAGAACGAAACAATAAACAATGAGAACTTCTGCAATGGCGAACTTCTGCAAATGAACTTAAGAAATTGAACTCCATGTTACCTTCACCGTTCCCCTCAACTTTTTATCACTAGCTCAAGTCCCGGGGATAGAACTAAGCGCATCAGAGGCTTCAAAAATGCTTTTTTTCAGCTCCGAAGACTGCAAAGTAATAAAATGAGTCAGTAGCACTAAAGTTGATTTCATCCAACCGTCGGTTGAAAACAGATAAAAACAACTTACCACTCTATTTGTGAGGGGTCCGTACTCCCTAAACCCGCCTTTAAGCTCTCTGATGCTCTCATTGTAGGCTTCATTCTCGGAGGCGTCATCGAATAGGTCTTCAGCATCTGCTGCCGTCCACTGGGGCCTCAGATGCAGATGCTGCTTGATACCATCGTCGTACCACAGCAGGTGATCCTCGTACTCATCCCAGTCAATCACTTTCCTCTCCACATCTTTGCAAGTTTTCCGCTCATTCATGATATTTGAAACAGAGTTATATTCACTTACCGAACGGTATAGGTAGGCGAGGCCGGCGCCCCCCCCATCCCCAACTGTACCTGCATCCCAGTCCTTTAGGAAGTCGAGATACATCCATAGGGCAGAGTTCCTGGAGCAATCTGGAAACACTACCTCCGTGAGAAGATACCAATGGTAGGCCCTGGCGTACTGCTCCAGCACCCGGGGTTCGACATCTTCCGGACACTTGCTCCGGTACTCGAGGAGCCATGGCAGTGGTACGCCGGAAG
>NC_041387.1:666873841-666915595 GCF_002162155.2 Triticum dicoccoides | reverse complement strand
GATGAGGGCAACAAACCTATCTTGCCAGCTCGTCCTCTCCACTCGTCCTGTGAGAGCATGACCCTCGAGCGGTAGGGTCGTAATCATGCCCACATGGAAGATGGAAGTTGTGTGTCTCTGGCCGCCACTGGTCGATCAAAGCAGTGAGAGTGGACGAGCGTCGGCGGCTTACGCTTGAACTGCAGGACGAAACCCAATAATCGGGCTCTCCTATAGAACAGTGTGTACCGCTCGTCGTACTCCATCTTAATGGTCGTCTTGTGAGCCCTCATCCGCAGTGGCATGAGCATCTATGAAAATCAAGAACCAAAGCATAATTAGCATAGACATAATAGTTAGCAAGAGGTGGCCTCCTAAAAAAATTACATAAACATAAGCATAAGCATATCAAAAGAATTTTTAACATAAACTAGGGTTCATCATGAACTAGGAAACATATAGATGCATCACAAAGGTTCATCACATCCAAAAAACCCTATGAGTTCAATCTTTGAATATGCATATCAAGATTTTTTTTAATATGAACATGAACTAAATAAAATACATATATCAAGATGCAATCACCAAGGTTAAAGAAATAAATAAAATACATATATCAAGATGCAATCCCAAGGTTCAAATGCATCATATCGTATCATATTTCTCCAACAACATCGAACATGCATCATATCATATTTTTTTCAAAAACAAAAACCATGAACTGGGGTTCGTCTTGAGGGGTTAACCATTTTTACTCCCACAAAATCCACTACTTGCATCATATAACATCCACATGCATCCTATATCAAAACAAATATCTCCAATATTCATCATATCAGAAAAAAATTAACACAAAAAATTATGAAATAAAGGTTCATCTTGAGGGTTCAACATTTTTTCTCTAACTACATCCACTATTGGCATCATAGCATATCAACATGCATCATCATATCAAAACAAATTCCTCCAACATGCATCATATCGAAAAAAAAATCCTCCACAAAAAATATGAACTAGGGTTGATCTTCACACAACCATACCAACTAGTCACTAGAGTTCATATCTAACACAATATAACATCTAGAATCAACCTAAATCAATCCTAAGGTTAAAAAATCAAATCTAGTTCAAAAAGGGGAGTGATTTGAATAAAATAATGCGACGAATCAGAAGCTATTTGACTAAAACTAATTGGAGGGATCGAATGAGCTTACTTTTCTATATTCGGGGCCATCTCGATCCGCAAAAATGATGAAGAAACGAAGAAGATCGGAGGGGGGAGGTGGAGGAGATGAGAGAGGCGCGAGAGAGGCAGTTCCTCTCTATTCTTGGATGTTGGGAGCGGGTTGGTGTGGGGGAGAAGGGGGTGGGGCGGGCGGGCGCACCTAATAACTGTTCGCACCCTACCGCCAGGGTCCCTGGCGGTAGGATCAGGCAACCTACTGCCAGGACAAGCGGCGGTAGGGTGAAAACGGAGGGGACGACCGCCGTTTGCGCTGTTGACGTGGACTAGTTTCCTACCGCCAGGCTCTCTGGCGGTAGAAAAAGGGTCAGATTTCAAAAACAATTCAAACATGGTCAAATCCTGAATTTAGACCACAAAATGGTCAAAACAGGAAATCTCTCCCCCCCTCCCCACCCCCAACACACAAACAAAAAACAAAAGCTATCGACCGCGCACCAGAAATTCTTAAAGCGACGCAGGTCTCATTGTCTGTGGCCTCGTCTCCTTTGATGTGTGTGGCGCCAAAGATGCATATGGCCAGAGGGTGGCCTGTATTGCATGTGGTCCTAGCTAGCCAGCTTGTCTAACTCCCGTCCTTCCGCGTCACCTTTTTCTCAAGAGCAACAGAACACGCTGGGTTTATATTGTTCAGTAAAATATTCCTACCGAAAATGCTGCTGGTACTTGTGATATGGGGTCCTGCTCACGTGAGGCCGCGTCAGTACCTCTGTCCAAGCACTTGACTCCGTCGGCGTTTGGGCAGTAACTTTACGCATGCATGCATGATTCCGGGATGCAGAGTAGAGGACAAGAAGCAGCCTGCTGCCATGGACGCCTGCCACACTGCCGCCACTTATTCCGGTGTCGCACTCGCGCTCGGGCCAAGTCCAAGAGCGTGACCATGCTCCATCGGCGGAGACGACAGATCCCCGCCGTGCAAGCGCTGGTAGTGCAGTAGGCGCCACGTTCCCGCCACCGGCCGGCCATACGTGGATTTATGCTGCACCAATCGATGGCCATGTCATGGGCCATGGTTCCGGAGGCTAGGCGAGAGCTAACCTCCAACGGGCCTCATAAGTGGCATACTTCCAATATACGACACACGTTGCTCCAGTGAGATTCACATAAGATTCGGATGTCACCATATACAGAATATTTCCCCTGGGAGGACGAGAAACCGGACAAGAATGATGTTCTTTTTTTTAAAACTTCCAATTTATTCACCATTAAATATTTCTTGCCACAAATTATGTTTCACTGGTGCTGCTGGGTGTTGGCGTGATAGTTTTTGAAGAAAAGAATATTGTGAATACATGCAGAAGTTCATCAATGATGTCAATGCAGTCTTGAGAAATTTCCACGGCACGGTGGTCGAAGAATTCCATGTCAAATTCGAATTTGACACATGCTGGCTACTCATCTCGATAACTGGGTTCTCTACACATTGTGTTTTCTATTTTCTTTGCATTGACCCACGCACCCACCCCTGCGTCGCCAACCCTAGGCGACACGGGGAGCGATCGCGCCGCCGGCCCTAGGCCCCCTCCCCTCGCCTCCTCCGTCCAGCCACTGACTGAAGCCTCACCGGCGAAGCCTGGCCTATGATGGCGGCGGCGGGGCCTTATCATTCGTGCGGTGGTGGCGATTTTTCCGGGCGACGACGGCGCATCGTTCGGCGGAGATCCGACGGCATGGATCAGCGGGGTCCCTACGACATGCATGACGGCGGCGTCAACGGAGTCGCAACCTCCCCGCGGCGGAGTCGCCCCTATGGCGGCGGCCGAGATCGCCGATCTGGTCTTGCCTAGATGGGCTTCGGTGGGCCGGCGGTTCCGGTGTGCATCTATAGGCGAGCGTGGTGGGCCTGACGGCGCCGGCTGTAGGCACCGTGGTGGTGCCATGGCCGGTCAGGCGGCGGCGGTCTGGATCCCTTCGTCCAGTGCCCGACAGAGACGGCAGCAGTCCGTGCACGAGATGCTGGAGGGACATCTTCGAACAGATATGGGTGAAAACCTGCTTTCGGCTAGCTGCCAAAGCCGGTGGTGGCGGCGCTGTCTACGTGTTCCCTTCTTGAAGGCATCGCGGTGGAGAAGTTCAAGGCCACTCTATGCTACCTTCAGGGAAAATCCTAAATCAGTAGATCAGATGAAGGCAGCGTTATGGTGTCGTATCCCTCTTGGGGGCGTCATTCGTGGAGGTGTACACGGACCGAGGGACCAGTGGAAGCCTTTTTTGGTGGAGTGGTGCTTCAGCTTACACATTGCTGGCGGCGGATCTCGGCGGCATGGCGTCGTGGAGAATCGACGTCCGATGCGTGGAGATGGACTCGTGCAGGGAGGTGGCGCTGTCTGGCATCGTGGTGGCGTCGACGGTAGCTAGACCAGGCAAGGTTGATGCAGCAGTACAACACTGAAGATGGATTGGTGGCATGTGGCTTCGGCGGTCTCATACCCGGCAGGCGTCCTGGTCGAGAAGTGCGCCGTACTGGTGGGTGCCCTATACCCGGCAGGCGTCCTGGTTGGGACCTCAGGTCCTAGATGGTAGGTTTGGCTTCGAGGTCTATTAGGTATTAGGCCCAGACTATCAGCATCCCTTCATCAACTAGATATGAGTAGCGACAGATGTTGTCTAGACAGTGGCTTTAGTCTTACTATTGTATGACTTTGTAAGATCTTGTGAGAATTATTAATAAAGTGGTCGCATGCATCGTCCAGATGCAGAGGCCCCGGGTCTTCCTCCTTTTCAAAAAAAAAAATTAAACGCCGCAATACAACGAACACTAAAAATAATAAAAATTACATCTAGATTCATAAACCACCTAGCGATGACTCCAATCACCGAAACGAGCTAAAGGCGTGCCGTCGTCATCACCCTTCCCTCGATGGAGCCAGGCACAATTTGTTGTAGTTGTCTGTTAGAAAATCGTCGTGCTAAGAGCACATAGGACCAGTGCACCAGAAGAACAACCACCGCCGATGAAGATAAGTGTAGATTGGAAAGATTCAACCTGAAGACACACGAACATAGACGAATCAAGATCAGATCGGAGGGGATCCATCGAAGACAACCACCGATCGAATCCCATGAGATTTGCTGGAAACACGCCTCCATGCGCCCTCCGACATCGCTAGTCGGACTGCCGGAACAGAGGCTATATGGGGAGAACTTTATTCCATCTTCAGGGAGCCATCGCCGCCTCGTCTTCCTGAGCAGGACACAAGCCCTAAACAGACACAAAAGACATCTAAAAACGGAGAAAAACCCCTCCCTCCGGCAAGGACAGAGATCCACCGCGCCTCCATGGCCTAAGGTCATAGGGGACGAGGTAGACTTGTGGCGCCGCCGGCAGGAGGCAAAAAACCCTAATCTCCCTTAGCTCATGAGAGACACAAGCGAGCGGGTACTAGGCCTACGCGTACTAGTTTCAAAAACTAGTCAAAACATATACATAATGAATCTTATTTGAAAGACCTCGTTGCAAGAAACTCGAATATGCAAACGAAACTTTATTTGAGCTTTTGGTTCAAAAGATATAGAAGATTGAAAATCAAATGCCAAGAAAAAAGGATGAAGCAAATCCCCTCCCAATAGAAAGGGCGCAAGCCGAGAAGTGATTTTTTTACATGCAAGAAGAAGAGTTTTCCGTACAACGGTAGTGGCAGGGCGTCTACTGGGGTCGGAGTAGAATGTTCACTAGCTCGACTATGTAAGAATTCTTGAGTCCTACACCCTTTGTGTTCAAGTATACAATATTTTTTTTCTATTAGCGTCCGAGTAGACACTCATAAGGAGTGCGTTACTTCGTGCTTATGGCCTATCCATGTGACGTTGCTGCTGTCATTGCCACATTGCATGGGCATCCTTCGCTGAAACCATGGCTGCCATTGCCAAAATGCCCAACCTCGCACCCCCGACACAAGATATCAACCCAACCTATATCTCCACATTTAAAATCTGAAAATAAAACAGGAGGAGATGCAGTGGTGGCATGCAACGGGGAGGTAGAGGCCGCCAGATCCTTGCTACTGCTGCTCCGGCCAGCTCACGACCTCTAGCTTCCGCTCCTCATAATGCCGTGCAGCCGACAGCTTCATCCACAAGACAAGGGGAGGAAACGTGAGTGAGGGAAGGAGGAGAGAGATAGAGGGACATGCATTTACAGGTTCAATAATTAAAAGAGGGGAGCATCATGAAGGAAGGAGGATGAACCTACGGGCATGAGGGCTGTACAAAGGCATCTCTGCTCCAGCATCCTCGGGACCTGGCATGGTGTCATCACATGGCCCTTTTAGGGTGTGATAAAAGTTTGAACGCATTTTGTAGACGCTTGACTGTTGGCCGATTGTAAACTAAACCATCTGAGGTAATATCTGGCTATCGAGAGGGAATTTGCCCTGTTTGCAAAGAAAGTGCAGGGCCCTATGCTACGTTGGCCTCGAAACTTTTTGTGCTCTTAAAGAAGGCCATCGCATGGCACGCTGCCAGGCCCTGGTATTTTTCGGGCCCAACATCAATATTTGAGACATTTATTGCACTTCTAGGGTTTCACCGCTGGGAACTACAGATCTGCACGACAGCCACATGAAATCATGTCCACAAGTAGTTTGGAAAATCCTATATGATGTCTTTGCGACATGTGTAGGCCTTGTAACAGCTGCTCTACCACATGCCACTGGGAGTTTAGGAAGAGGAGTGCGCTCCTTCTCCTCCTCTGCCCGCCCCGCCATGCCACGCCACACCATGCCTCACCCGTCCACGTCGTGTTTTGTGAATGGGCCGAGCCGAGCTCAGAGTATGCTTGCGCTTTATTTATTTTTCATGTATGAAAGTGGTTAATTAATCCAATATTAATTAACGACTCGTTAACTAATGTGCCACTGTCCCAAGACGTTGTATCGTGGGTTGTTTGCCTTCCCAGGATAGGTCGACTCCCTTCCCGGGATGCGATGACTTTTTTCCCAGGGTTCAAGAACTCCCTTTCCGAGGTGCGTCGACTAGTGTAACCCTAGCCGTCATCTATTGTACCTCACACTGTGCTAATTCTGGCAATCCTATGCTGACCCATTCGGGAGAGAGCAGGCCTCCGAAGCCCCGTCCTTCATGATCCTGCAGTCGGAGAACGGCGATATGTTTTTTGTTGAGCGTCTCCGCGCGACTGCTTCCGATCCGTCCCGGCCTCCATCCTTTTCTTTGATTACATCCCATGCATTGACGTTGTGGCGACGATACCGCCGCCAAGAAAAAGGGCGTGGACGGAGCTAAGGCTGCTGCTGCCGCAACGGGTGCATCAGTCCCAGTTTGTGAGGTCAGGGCGCCGGCCGAGCCAGGGTCCCGGTTCGTCTGATACCTTTGGTCCCGGTTTCAGACACGAACCGGGACCAATGGTCCCCGCTCATGGCGCAACAACTTTCGTCATGGTTGGTGACTGGAACTCGGACTAAAGGTCAGCCTTCTGTCCCAGTTCTGGCCACCAACTGGAACCAAAGAGATGCCTATATATACCCTCGCCCTTGCCCACCCTCTACATTGTTTTTGGCCGTGTGGGAGGTGTGCATGTGCTGCTCTGTTCACCCTTCTATGCATGCATATGAGGTGTTCGATGAAATGCCCGAGCCACACTTAAGCTTTCTCCTCTCCAAGCTCGACCTCTAAGCTCCATTTTCCTCAAGATTTGTCCAGGTTTGGCGGTGCACCAACTACACCATTGTTCTAAAAGGTTGGCTACTTCATCCTTTCATCTCTCACTGCTATTTTAGCTCATTTCAAATGCTCTAGAAGTAGAGTGGTTTGTGGGTTTTAGTGTAGGAGTGTATGTTGGAGTTCTTTTGATTTAGATGCACAATTTGAGCTCAAATTAATTTCTTAGAGTCTGCACATGTGTAGGGTGTCGTCCCGTCCCCGTCCTCACCGTCGTCGATCGCCCGCGCCGATCTCATTGCCGGCACCACTGTAGTGAGCCTCTTGATCTTATCTTCTTTTTAAAAGAAAAAAAATTTACTTGTATGATTTAGATAGATATACTTGTATAAATTTCTTACTTTTATTATTGTTTGTTATTATATAGTGCCATGGTTTTGGTATCCGCCCCCGTTGGTCCTCTTTCGGTCTATGATTCGGATGTGGTATATTATCTTTTATAACTATTTGTTTTATTTAGTGTTTATGACAACTTTGCCGACCAACATGACATAGATATTTTTGTCTAGGAGGTATGTGAATCGGAAATTCACAAAGCCTAGCAGCAGCGCGGGTTTTGGGTGTATCAGTAGCGCGGGTGCCCGCGCTACTGATACGATGCCACAGGAAACTTGTAGCAGTAGCGCGTGTTGACACACGCTATTGCTATACATGGTTAGCTGTAGCGTGCGTTGCAAACAGCGCTACTGCTAATTAGCTGTAGCGGGTCTTATACCCTGCGCTACTGCTATTACTTTCAAAAACAAAAAAAATCTCGATCCCGTGCATGCTGTCAATGGCAGCAATGGTAAGATCTAGCGACGATTGGAGTCGCCGGAGGCATGAAGTTACAGCGGAAGACCAGATCCAGCAGTGGCTGTTGGAGAGGGCCCGTTTCTATGGCAGAGCCAGGCCGCGGCGTGGGGCTCCTCTTCCCGACCATGCCAGATAGCTCCGGGTCATCCATGGCGACGACCTGCACGGGCATGGACATGGGAGGGTGAGTCTAACCAGAGGGAGAGAGAGAAAAGGATAACCGAGGGAGCGAGGAAGGTGATGTAGGGAGCAGCGGAGCTAGTCACCGGTGGCGAGGTGCTCCGGTGTGGTGGCGCGGGGCGGCGGCCTCCTAGACGTCCATGGAAGACCGGCGAGCTCCTAGACGCCGGTGGCCCGAGGCGGCGGCCTCTTTCAGCGCCATGGAGGAGGATGGGTGCATGGGTAAGAGGTCCATGTGAGAGCGTATGGAAAGTGAGAGGAGAGAGTGGTGGAAGAGAGGAGGGATCTGGGGGAGGAGATGGGGATTCAGCTGAGGATATGGCGACTTCACCTACCTCGTACTTAGTAGTAGCGAGGGGTATAAAACCGCGCTACTACTATCAACTTAGTAGTAGCGCGGGTTTATACCCCTCGTTACTACTATGGCATGTGTCGGGGGGCACAGTAGAGACTTCTTAGTAGTAGTGAGGGTTAAAAACCCGCGCTACTACTATCAACTTAGTAGTAGCGAGGGTTAAAAACCCGCGCTACTGCTAATTAGCAATAGCACTTCTTTTTGTGTCGCGCTGCTGCTAAGATTCTGTGTATAAGGTTTTCCCTAGTAGTGGCAATGGGCTTGAAGGTTAGAAAGATAAAAAATATGCCATTGATAATGAGGCTTGGTATCATTATGTTGTTAGATCAATTGTTACCTTAGTTGTGATTATGATCGCATTTGTTGCATTTAAATGTTTTACATAGTTGTATGTTAGTTTCAATGTATGTTTTAAGGAGATGCTCTAGAGAGCTGTATGTTGTTCTATGAGAACTATGTATGAACTTTATGTATTTATTTTTTCAGTAATAACATTTGATCACTACTGTAATTTGGTTTTAATATGATGATGAACTTGTATTAATTTGCTCACCTCTCTATTCATGATGTTCTCTAATGGTTTTTGATACACTTAATTATGTAATGCACGCAGATGAACCGGCAATGGATGTACGGTGACCGACGCACCTCCGAGTACGTTGAGGGCCTGCATAATTTTCTTGAAGTGGCTAAGGCAAACAAGTAGAATGGTTTTTATGTATTGTCCATGCCCTATCTATGGGAATATGAAGGATTACTCTGACTTGAAAACCCTTCACATCCACCTGCTTGAGAAGGGTTTCATGCCACACTATAATGTTTGGACCAAGCATGGAGAAAGAGGGGTTATGTGTTGGGGAACGCAGTAATTTCAAAAATTTCCAACGCACACGCAAGATCTATCATAGTGATGCATAGCAACGAGAGGGGAGAGTGTGTCTACGTACCCTCGTAGACCGAAAGGGGAAGCGTTTATCAATGCGGTTGATGTAGTCGTACACCTTCACGGTCCGTCCCGATCAAGTACCGAGCGTACGGCACCTCCGCTTTCAGCACGCGTTCAGCTCGATGATCTCCTCGCCTTCTTCATCCAGCAAGACGAGCGAAGTAGTAGATGAGTTTCGGCAGCACGACGGTGTGGTGACGGTGTTGATGAAGAACAATTTCTGTAGGGCTGCGCCAAGCACTACAGAAACTATGACGGAGGATAAACTAGAGGGGACAGGGTTCCCGTCACACGGCTTGGTGTTTCTTGATGTGTCTTTGGTGCTATCCCTGCCCCTCTATTTATATGTTGAGCCTTGGGGTTGAAACTTGGAGTGAAAACCTCCACAAAGTCGGTTTCACCCGAAGGGCAACAGTCCTTCTCGGACTCCAGGGCCAGACGCCAGGGTTCCCGGCGTCTGGACCCAGACGCCAGAGACCCTGGCGTCCGGCCCCTGGACTCCGCAAAACTTCCTTTTGCGCTTTCCAAAAACCTTGTGGGCTTTCCCCTTTGGCCCAAATAAAGTGTTCTCGTACCCAAACATTTCGGGAAACATCTGGAACCCTTCCGGAGACCAAACACTATTATCCCATATATCAATCTTTATCTCCGGACCATTCTGGAGTTCCTCGTCATGTCTGTGATCATATCCGGGACTCCGAACAACATTTGGTCACCAACATACATAACTCATATAATACTATATCATCAACGAACGTTAAGCGTGGGGACCCTATGAGTTCGAGAACTATGTAGACATGTCTGGGACACCTCTCTGGTCAATAAACAATGGCGGAACCTGGATGCCCGTATTGGCTCCTACATATTCTACGAAGATCTTTATCGGTCGAACAACATAACAACATACGTTGTTCCCTTTGTCATCGGTATGTTACTTGCCCGAGATTCGATCATTGGTATCTCAATACCTAGTTCAATCTCGATACCAGCAAGTCTCTTTACTCGTTCTGTATTGCATCATCCTGCAACTAACTCATTAGTCACATTGCTTGCAAGGCTTATAGTGATATACATTACCGAGAGGGCCCAGAGATACCTCTCCAACAATCGGAGTGACAAATCCTAATCTCGGTCTATGCCAACTCAACAAATACCATCGGAGACACCTGTAGAGTACCTTTATAATCACCCAGTTACGTTGTGACATTTGGTAGAACACAAAGTGTTCCTTCGGTATTCGGGAGTTGCATAATCTCATAGTCATAGGAACATATATAAGTCATGAAGAAAGCAATAGCAATATACTAAACGATCAAGTGCTAAGCTAACGGATGGGTCAAGTCAATAAATCATTCTCCAATGATGTGACCCCGTTAATCAAATGAAAACTCATGCCTATGGCTAGGAAATATAATCATCTTTGATTCAACAAGCTAGTCAAGTAGATGCATACTAGTGGCACTCTGTTTGTCTATGTATTCACACATGTACTAAGTTTCTAGTTAATACAATTCTAGCATGAATAATAAACATTTATCATGAATTAAGGAAATAAATAATAATTTTATTATGGCCTCTAGGTCATATTTCCTTCAGTCTCCCACTTGCACTAGAGTCAATAATCTAGTTCACATCACCATGTGGTTTAACACAAATATTCACATCTGTATATGATTAACACCCATGGCTCACATCGTCATGTGACCAACTCCTAAAGGATTTACTAGAGTTAATAATCTAGTTCACATCGCTATTTTGTTAACACTCAAAGAGTACTAAGGTGTGATCATGTTTTTCTTGTGAGAGAAGTTTAGTCAACGGTGTCGTGGAAATATCACGTCAGATGTCCTCATAGAATGACTTAGTCATGGAGCCATCGCTACGGGTTAGCTTAAAGGGGTTAAACCGAACAAAGTACATGAGGGTTTTTATACTAGTTTGGCTCCTTCGATGAAGGTAAAGGCCTACGTCTAGTTGTGATGGGATTATTGGGGTCTCGCTAACCAGGGAGCTAAACAAGCTATGCCTGGCTATCGAGTTGTTGTTTGTTCTCCCTGAACCATCACCGGGTCGTCCCCTTATATACACGGGTTGAAGCCCGGCCGGTTTACAGAGTCCCGAGGCCGACTCATACAAGTATTCGGATCGGTCTCTCCTTTCCTTATCTTACAATACAAGTTACATGACTATGCCGGTTTACCATTATGGGCCCTAATCCGCCTTCGGGCTTCGGGCCACTAAGCTTCATAGTAAAGCTCCATCATCTGAGTCTTCGTGGGCTTCAGTATAGTTGAGTGTGAACCGGCCACTCCTGGGCGGTTTACACTCAGTGGTTATATCCCCAACATTAGGCCCCAGATTGATTTGAACCTGTTCATGTCAATCTTTAATACTTAGAAAAATCTTGTGAACATCTTCCTTCATTTCTCTTAAACCGCCATGATGTCTTTTCCTGTATAAACCTTGTTAAATCGCCGTGACGTGATCCTCTAGACACAGCAATGGATCATCATGACGTCGTCTCTGTAAAAAACGAATAAAAAGATTCCCTTCATTAAATGTCATCCCATAAATCGAGGCAACAACTACACCCCTTGCCGCTTTGGACTTCTCGATTCTCGCGCTTGTCACTTATCTTCTGCCTTATTATAAATAAGCCCGACAGGCCTTTTCATTTTTCTCACCTTTCTTCTCATCTTCCTCCTCGCGACCCGAAGGACCTCAGCGCCGCCGCCGCCGTCGACCTTCGAATCTGCACCGACCAAGGCCGCTGCATCACCCTATTCGCACCAGAAAACGCTGTCGCGTTCCTCCGCCGCTGAGTGGCCCTGGTAAGCTCACTTTCCTGTAACCCTAGATCTCCATTAGGGTTTTCAAGTTCATCCATGTTCGTCGCCGTTCCTCAGTTCTTCTGCGCCCTTCTCTTTAGTCCTTTTAGTGAGGGTATATATATGCGTTTGCTAGCTTTGATCTGCGGCTAGATTCATTTTGATAGTCCACCATACCATGGCTTCTTGCTGCCCCAAACAGACTGTGTCTGGATCTTCTATGTTCCTGTTAGCGCCATTGTAGGGTTCAGGAAAATTTTCTTTAGTTATCCACTGTAGATCCAAAATTATACTGCCATATTGTGAAATATGTTTCTGCAACACTTAGTAGATTTTCAACTCTGGCCCTTCTGCCTAGGGTGGTTTAACCTTTGATAGTCAATCCGCCATACACCATTAGCCCTCACTTAAACCGCCAACTTGACTTGAATAGCAATTTCCCGGTTTAACACTGAGTAGTATACTTAAAACGTCAATCGTAAACCGACTTTCATTTTGTCTTTCATAGTTTGTCTTTCCAAGATGACCAAACAATTCTCCGCTTGTAATTGGGTTCCGTCCAAAATCACTGAGACACAAATCAACGGATATGTCACCACTGGCACTTTAGCCTCAAAAAGGACCCTACATTCGTGAGTTCCAGGCTCTGAGTGCCCTCCTGAACCTCAAGATGGAGAGGTTATTGTATTTATGCAACACTCAGACCGGGGATTCAGCCCTCCCAGATCAAAATTCTTCCGGGATGTCCTTGCGAGCCTTCAACTTCATCCACAACATATTGGACCAAATTATGTATCCAATATATGCAACTTCCAAGTCTTCTGTGAAGTTTACCTTCAAGAAGAACCATCTGTGGAGCTGTTCCGGGACTTTTTCCATCTAAACTGCCGTAAGGAGTTCTCAGATGGTCCTAACACAGAACTTGGTGGGGTATCAATCCAGAAGATGAAAGAAGTTGACTTTCCTCATGCAAAACACCACAGCCACCCCAAAGATTGGAACCAAACTTGGTTTTATTGCCGGAATACTGCCCCTGCTGGAGAAAATCCCTTGCCGGGTTACCGCCCTGAACGGCTTAGCAATGGACACCCGTTGCCTCAACGCTTAACTGCCCAAGAGAGGATGACTTATGCACCTCAAATCGCCAAGCTCCGGGCTCTCATGGCCAACGGTTTAACTGGTATTGATCTCATCCGTTGCTGGGTCTCCTGGGGTATTTTTCCTTTAAGTCGCCGCCTCAGATTAATGCATGAATACACAGGCAACGTCAAAGATCCTCAACGATATCAAGAAATAGCAATGACAGATATTGCAGTTACTGAATATGTAAAGAAGATACTGGACGAACCGATCGCCGCATGCAGCCAAGTCGGGTTGCCCCCTTTTTGCGCCACCAACAAACCGCCAGCGGTAAAGTCAAATTTAATCCTTACTGATATTCCTCCGCTTTAGCAATGTGCTAATACTCCTTTGTTTTAATTTTTGCAGGCCAACAGCTCCTTCTGGAAACGGACTAAACCGGCTAGGGCTCCCCGTGCAAAGAGCAAGGTCACCAAGAAAACAGGCAAGAAGAAAACCACCGAGTCTTCTGATCCGCTAGAAGATTTTGACAAATCAGATCCAGAGGTAGAACTTGATTCACTTGGTTCCTTTTTCATACACCTTATTGACAATGACTATTCCCAAGATGATGCGACAACCAGTCGTGCAGACCATGTTGAGGTAATCTCTCTTTCCTTCGATTCAGATCTTGTGCCGGTTCAAAGATTTCGCCGTGCCGTTCGGAAAGTAAAATACTCTCACCCTCTTGCTTATCTCGATCCAAAATTTTCTTTGAAGATACAGCAGAACATTGCACAACCCGAAACAGTGGCCAGCAAATAACTTCGTCCGGTTTACCGGATACACCAAACCGGAAATGTCGACCAGAGGTTAATTGTTCTCCTGAAAAACTTTATCCTTTGAAGGGTTTCTTCAGATACCCACTTAATCCGTCTGATCCAAATTACCAGGCGTCTTCCAATTCGTCTAGCAGTTTATCCACCACTCAGCTGCCTCCGCTTAAAACCGTCCCTGGGTAATTATATTACTCTTCATGTTTTTCCTTCATAGTTTGGTGTACCATGCTAATCTTTGTCGTGATGTCACAGTGCCAAAGCTCGCCTAAGAAAGAAGGCTAAAACCAGTACTCCCATTGGTGAAGTTGAACCGGAGAAGGTTGCTGAGGACACCGGTAGAAATACCGATGTTATGGATGATTCTATCCCACAAGGCGCGAACACTGAAGCTAATCTGCCGGAGGCAGACCCGGCAACTCATGTTGATCCGTCGAGCCCTCGTACTACCCCTCCACCAAGTCCGGCTGCTGATCCACCAAGCCCGGCTGCTAATCCGCCAAGTCCAGCCAGGGATGCCAGCAATCCGCCAAGTCCACCAAGAAATGATGATGATGATGATGTTGTAATTACTGGCACGGCTCACACTAGTTCTGGTAATCCGGTTATCTTGGCCAAACATACCGCCAAGGAAGAATTCACTGCTATGGGCAAGGGGAAGGGGAAGACGGATTTATCCCACTTTGTCAATCTTAGCGCTAAAGAACTTCATTCCGGCTATTTAAACCGCCTGTACACCAGCCGTGACTTTGAAGCCAGTTTGGTGAACCTGATGAAGGAGCGTTATGAGGTATGAACACTTTGAAATTTATTATATTCTGTATATCTTCTCCATTGTAGCCCCCAGGGGCCGGTTTATCTCCTGAAGATAAACTGGGACTTTGATATAAAGAACTCCAACGTAGTAACCCCCAAGGGCCGATTTATATTTTTGAAAACAAATCGGGATTGTCCTGTCCTTGTTTCATTGCCTTTCCTTATGATTGATCAAATGTGCATTAGCCCCCAAGTGCCAAGCTTAATACCTAGATTGAGCCTTGGGACTTTGAAAAATATGCACTTCAAAAAAGCAATCCACATTAGCCCCCAAGTGTCAAGTGTTTAATTGATTATGCGCTTGGGACTTTAAGAGATCTGTAACTGTTGTATCACCTGACTTTGCAGGCTGACATGAAGACCAAAGAGTCCCAAACCGCCGATCTTCAAGAAATCCTTAAGGTACAGCAAGAAGAAACCTCTAAAGCCAAAAAAAGCTCAAGGGTGCCTTGGCAGCCATGGAACAACTTAAATAGGGCTTCAAAACTGGACGCACCAACCGGGAGACTGAAAAGGCTGTTTTATTGAAGTGGGCAGAAGATGCTGAAGCAGCCCTTAAACCGGTAGAAGAAGAACTGACGGGGCTGAAGCATCAAGTGGATTCCATGACTGCGGCCATGTTTGGTAAGTACCTTATAACATCTGCTCTGTAGTACTATCAACTCCGCCGGTTTAACTTGAATTTTCTTAAACCGCCGCAGGCAATCGCATTACGCATCTTGGGACAAACATGCGGATGAAGCTAAAAGTAGCCTATACGTTGATGGAGCAACTGTATACCGGTGCTCAGCGAGTCATCTCTGCAGCTTCATACAACAGACCGACGCCAACATTGATCAAGTATACATTAACAAGATTATCCATGACACCGGCTCAGATAGACGGGGTGAAGCGATCCGCTGCCAGGCTGGCGATTTACTGGCACTGACTCGGTCCAAAGCATGGATTTCTGACTTAGATCCGGTTGACATCGCCAAGGGGTTTTCAGATGAACGGGCAGACGGATCAGCATTTGACAATGAAACACTCAAAGCTCTAGCAAAGGAGATGCGCCCGCTGTCCAGTCAACTTGCTGCAGAGGCTAACCTGATGGTTCATCGGTCTTTTTATGATGAGAGGAATCATCGGGTGGATACAACTGTGACAGAAGCGCAAACCCTTATCCCGCCAATCCGTGAGCACACTTATGCCCCTGATGTTGACCCATCCGATCTGATAAGTGAAGAAGCTGTCTTTCAGGTTCTAACCCGGATTGACTGGACCACCCTTGACTTCCAGCCTCTGGGTGGAGAGGAGGAGGTTGAACCGACGCCTGAAGATCCTTCCAGTTCACGTCGTCCTGGCAATGAGTCTTAATCCGGCATTTGTGTTTTTGTGACAAACTTTTGTTGTGCAAGAACAATCAGCTTTTTGGGCCTCAAAGTGCCTTGTAATAGGCTAGTTAAAACTCTTTGATTTGTTGTGTTGATGCACGACATGTGTTGAACCGCCATAATACATGCAATGTTTGTTTATGCTTTGATAATGCGACTCTGAAGCCTGCATAGAGAAAGTTTGGCCTGGCGGTTTACCGCTGGACGGGTCATAATACCCAAGATAATGCCTGATTGATAATCAAACCTTAAGAAATATGAAATAACTCATACCTGTGATGTGATATCACTTTAGTTGGTTTACCAACTTTGATTGTAATAAGGGTGAAGACCCAAATCTTGAATTTTGTATAACTCCACCATGTACTGATGGCGTATAATAAGCCATGCCGGGTTATGATGAACACCAGATGACCAAAACTGGCGACAAGTAGTCAAAGCCAGGCAAGGTTAACAAACTCCGGTTTGATAATAAGGTCTGTCAACTTGTAGTTGAAAACCAAGGCGGTTTACAAACACCGGATAATAAGATGACTGAAAAGCCATACCAGATCAAAGATACCGGTTTAACATAGAATTCGTCAAAAGAAAATAGTGACAAACGCAAATAAAAACATGTAGTCGAGGCTTTTCGAGGGCTGCCAGGCCCAAATTCGAGCCTTTTCACGGGCTGTCAGGCCGCTGAGTTAACCATTTGACAAAGCCTTTTAAGATGGGCCTCCAACTAACCAATCACTGTTTTAACTTTGACAAGTTCAGGGTCTCAATGAGAGTAACTGTCAAACGTTCGGAGGGTCATGCCAGGATTACCTGGATAGGAGTGGCTTAGTTGATGAAGGCAGGTTAACCCGGGGTTTTAGGTAAATATACCAGGCTTCCAAGCCGTGGGTTGATACCCAGCTACAAGGGTCCTTTCAAACTCTTTGTTACTTTATAAAAAGAGCCCCCAAGTAACGTGATGAGCTGTGCTCATTGGGTGCCTATGTTTGAGCTGTGCATAGCATCCAGACTCTCTTTGGCCCCTTGGGTGTGAAGCTCCCAAGCTGTATTGTGGCATGATAGCCGGTTTAACAGGCAGTACTCCGCTTTGTCAGCTGAACCCCCCATGTATCTCAAAGAATATTTGAGAAAAAACAGCAGAGGCCCTGCTTATAGAAAGGATGCTGGTTTATTTTATTGATCATAATATATACATTGTCAAAATATGTACATAAGAAAAGCCTATGGCTCAAGTGTAGTAAGGCCGTAGGAGAGCTATGTTCCACGGCCGCCGGGTCTCCTACTCAGAGATGTGTGAGTTGTCTCGAACGTCAATGAGGTAGTATGATCCGTTGTGCAGATTTTTGCTGACCACAAAGGGCCCTTCCCAAGGTGGGGATAACTTGTGCATGTTGGTCTGATCCTGGATGAGCCGGAGCACCAAGTCGCCTTCTTGAAAGGTTCTTGTCCTAACCCGGTGGCTGTGATAACACCGCATGTCTTGCTGATGAACCGCCGAACGGGCTAAATCCATATCCTGTTTTTCATCTAACAGGTCCAACGCCTCCTAGCGTGCTTGCTCCTTGTCTGCTTCAACATAATTAGCAACCGGGGGCGAATCATGATGAATATCACTTGGG
Source organism: Triticum dicoccoides (assembly GCF_002162155.2). NCBI lineage: Eukaryota > Viridiplantae > Streptophyta > Magnoliopsida > Poales > Poaceae > Triticum > Triticum dicoccoides. The sequence goes on along the minus strand of NC_041387.1, from coordinate 666,897,887 downwards.
AGGACCGCCTCTACCCCGTACACCGTGAAGAAAGGTGTGTAACCCGTCGATCTGTTGGGGGGTGGTGTTGATGCTCCATAATACATAAGGCAATTCTTCCACCCAACAACCCGGTGTCCGCTTTAAAGGAACCATAAGCCGGGGTTTAATACCCTTCAAGATTTCTTGATTAGCTCTCTCTGCTTGACCATTGGTCTAGGGGTGCGCCACAGATGCTAAGTCAAGCCGGATGTGCTCTCTCTGACAGAAATCTTCCATCTCACCTTTAGAAAGGTTTGTGCCATTATCCGTGATGATGCTGTGTGGAAAGCCAAAGCAGAAGATAATCTTTTTGAGAAATTGAACCGCCGTAGCCGCATCACACTTGCTGACTGGCTCCGCTTCAGCCCACTTGGTGAACTTGTCAACCGCCACCAGCAGGTGGGTCTTTTTATCCTTGGAGCGCTTAAAGGGTCCCACCATGTCAAGCCCCCAAGTGGCAAACGGCCAAGTGATGGGAATCATCCTTAATTCCTTAGCCGGAACATGAGCTCTGCATGAAAACTTTTGACAAGCATCACATCGCTTTACCAAATCCTCCGCATCAGCATGAGGTGTCAACCAGTAGAACCCATGACGAAAAGCTTTTGCAACCAGGGACTTTGAACCGGCATGATGACCACAATCCCCTTCATGAATTTCCCGTAGGATCTCTTGGCCTTCCTCCAGAGAAACACAACGCTGAAATACGCCTGAAACGCTACAACGGTGTAACTCACCATTGTGAATATGGACTTGGATCACCAGACTATCTACCGGGCTAGGACTTCATCATCTGGTAACTCGCCCCGGTTCATATACGCCAGAGAGGGAACCGTCTAATCCGGCACAACATGTAAAGCGGCCACCAATTGAGCCTCCGGATCAGGAACAACCAAATCCTCTTCTATAGGCAACTTAACAGACGGTTTATGCAAGATATCTAAAAAGGTATTGGGAGGTACAGGTTTACACTGAGATCCAAGCCGGCTTAAAGCGTCTGCTGCTTTGTTTTTGCGCTGATCGATATGCTCAACCTGATACCCTTTGAAGTGACCCGCCACAATATCCACCTCACGTCTGTAAGCCGCCATGAGTGGATCCTTAGAATCCCAAGTGCCAGAAACTTGCTGAGCCACCAGATCAGAGTCTCCAAGGCATCGTACCCGGCTTAAATTCATCTCCTTGGCCACTCAAAGCCCATGGAGCAGAACCTCGTACTCAACTGCATTGTTAGTACAGGGGAACCTTAAATGGAGGACATAACGAATTTTATCACCTCGAGGGGAAGTAAGGACGACTCCAGCCCTCGAACCCTCCAATTGCCTGGATCCATCAAAGTGAATAGTCCAGTATGTATTATCCAGTTTGTCCTCTGGTGCTTGTAACTCGGTCCAATCATTGATGAAGTCAACAAGTGCCTGAGACTTGATGGTTGTTCGAGGCACATACTTCAAACCATGTGGACCAACCTCAATCGCCCACTTTGCAACCCGGCTAGTTGCCTCCCTGTTCTGAATTATATCACCCAAAGGAGCTGAATTGAAAATTGTAACAGGATGGCCTTGAAAGTATTGTTTAAGCTTTCGACTTGCCATAAAAACCCCATATACCAGCTTCTGCCAATGTGGATATCACTGCTTTGACTCGATAGGCACCTCACTGATATAGTAAACAGGCCGTTGAACCGGATACTCCTTACCAGCCTCGTTGCGTTCCACCACAATTGCCACACTGACAGCACGGGCATTAGCAGCCACGTACAACAACAAGGGCTCCTTGTCAACCGGAGTAGCAAGGACCGGCGGTTCAGCCAACAGCTGCTTCAAGTCTTCAAACGCCGCATTAGCCGCATCACTCCAGACAAAGGTGTCTGTTTTCTTCAACATCTGATATAGAGGGATCGCCTTCTCTCCCAAACGGCTGATAAACCGGCTTAGGGCTGCAATTCGACCTGCTAGACGCTGAACATCATTGATGCATGCCGGTTTAGCCAAAGATGTAATCGCTTTGATCTTCTCCGGATTAGCCTCAATGCCTCTGTTGGACACCAGAAAGCCTAGAAGCTTGCCTGCCGGAACACCAAAAACGCACTTGTCTGGATTGAGCATCATCTTGTAAACTCACAGATTGTCAAAGGTCTCCTTGAGATCATGTATCAATGTCTCTTTCTTCCTGGACTTTACCACAATGTCATCAACATAGGCATGAACATTGCGCCCAATCTGAGTGTGAAGACAATTCTGCACACAATGCTGATAAGTTGCCTGGGTACTCTTGAGCCCAAAGGGCATAGAAACATAGCAGAAAGCTCCAAAGGGAGTGATGAAGGCGGTCTTCTCCTGGTCCTTAACTGCCATTTTGATCTGATGATAACCTGAATAAGCATCCAAGAAACTCAAACGCTCACAACCCGCCGTTGCATCAATGATCTGATCAATACGCGGGAGAGCAAAAGGATCGGCCGGACAAGCTTTGTTCAAATCCGTGTAATCCACACACATACGCCAAGTGCCGTTTTTCTTAAGAACAAGCACCGGATTAGCCAACCACTCAGGGTGAAACACTTCAACGATAAACCCAGCAGCCAATAGTCGGGCTACCTCTTCACCAACTGCCTTGCGTCTTTCCTCGTGAAAGAGACGAAGAAATTGCTTGACCGGTTTAAACTTGGGATCAATATTAAGAGTGTGCTCAGCAAGTTCCCTCGGTACACCGTGGCATGTCAAAAGGCTTCCATGCAAAAATGTCCCGGTTCTCATGGATGAACTCGATGAGCGCGCTTTCCTATTTCGGATCCAGATTTGTGCTGATGCTAAACTGCTTGGACGAATCGCCAGGAACAAAGTCAACAAGTTTAGTCTCATGAGCCGGTTTGAACGTCAGGTTCGGGTCATGCTTAGTGGTGGGCTTCTTCAGAGGGGTCATATCTGTCGGATCAACATTATCTTTATAGAACTTCAACTCCTCTGTAGCACAAACCGACTCAGCATAGGCCGCATCACCTTCCTCGCAATCCAAAGCGATTTTACGACTTCCGTGAACCGTAATGGTCCGTTTATGGCCCGGCATCTTGAGCTGCAAGTAAATATAACAAGGCCTCGCCATGAACTTTGCATAAGCCGGTCGCCCAAACAGTGCGTGGTACGGGCTCTGGATCCTTACCACTTCAAAGGTCAATGTCTCAGACCGGGAGTCATGTTCATCACCAAACACAACTTCCAAAGTGATCTTATCAACAGGATATGCCGATTTACCTGGTACCACACCATGGAAAACAGTTTTGGACGGTTTAAGACTCTTGTCTGCCAACCCCATGCGACGGAAGGTCTCATAATAGAAGAATGTTGATACTGCTTCCTCCATCCATGAGTACCTTGGTGAACTTATAACCTCCCACCTGAGGTGCCACCACCAAAGCCAGGTGACCCGGATTGTCAACCCGGGGCGGATGATCCTCCCTGCTCCACACAATAGGTTGTTCGGACCACCGCAGGGAACATGGTACTGCCGGTTCAATAACATTAACAGCCCTCTCGTGAAGCTTCTGGTCACGCTTACACAAACTAGTGGTGAACACATGATACTGCCGACCATTCAACTGCATTGGGTGACTCTGGTAACCCGACTGCTGCTGATTTCCTTTATTATTCTGTTGGTTATTACCACCTTTGTTGTTCTGGTTGCCCTGATTATTCTGAAATCCAGAGTTTGAACCGCCGCCACCATGAAAACCTGGAACTGAACCGCTTGATGGACCCCGATCATACCGGTAAAGATCAGAATTTGTGAACTCCTTCATAATGTGACAATCTTTCCAGAGATGCGTTGCAGGAACCTCCTTCGTCCCATGCTTTGGGCATGGCTGATTCAACAAACACTCTAGATTCATTCCGCCGCCGTGCTGGGGCGATTTACCCTTACGACGCTGCACATTAGCGTTAGCTACAAAATTTGAATCTGCTTTACGCTTACCGTTCTTCCCATGGCCTCCTTGGTTGTGCTGCTGTCCCTTTGCACCGCCGTTCTTCTTTCCCTTCTCCGGTTTCTCCTCATCAGAATCGGGATCCTTGGTATTATCAGAATTGGCATACTTGACCAAGGCGGCCATAAGGGTGCCCATGTCATTGCAGTGGCGCTTGAGCCGTCCCAACTTCATCTTCAGTGACTTAAACCGGCAATTATGTTCCAGCGTGATGATTGCTTGGCCAGCGTTAATCCGGTCTGAAGAATGCAAAACTTCTGAAACCCGGTGCACCCAATGAGTTGTTGACTCGTTCTCCCCTTGAACACAAGCATCAAGATCCACAATGGACATAGGCTGTTTACATGTGTCCTTAAAATTGGCTATAAACCGGGCCTTCAACTGGTCCCATGACTCGACAGAGTTAGCTGGTAGATTCTTCAACCATGTACGGGATGTTCCCTCCAACATCATCGTGAAGTACTTTGCACAAGCCGCTTTGTCCACGTCCAGCATTTCCATAGCCATCTCATAACTTTCCACCCACGCCTCGGGTGGCTGATCAGCGGTGTAATTTGGTACTTTACGTGGGCCCTTGAAGTACTTAGGCAGGCGCACATTACGGAGAGCCGGAATAAGACACGACACTCCCCAAGAACTGAAAGCAAGCCCGGTGCCCCGGTCTACTGACGCTGGTGGCTGAACCGGGGCGGGTTGATAACGACCCGTATGTTGTGCTGCTAAAGCGGCCTCCCTTCGTGCTCTGCCATTATCCACCACGTCCTGAGCGTTCACATCACCACGCGCCAGATTAGGCCCTTGAGGGACAATGTGGCGCCGCGCACTGCTGGACACTTCCAGTTCATCTATATGCCTGCTATAGCTTTTGCTCGGACGTGGAGTGGAGTGAACCCTGTCTCGGCTATACGAGTAAGCTTGCTGCTGTGTCAGAGCTGTTTGAAGAAGATCCCTGGCCCGCCGTGTCTCGACCGCCGTCGGCGATTCACCCTCTATCGGAATAGCTGCCAACCGGGACGCGGCTGCTATCATATTATCCAAAGGGGTAGAGAAGTGACCCGGCGGGGGTGTGGTGTACCGCGGCGGGTTATCCGTGCGCCGAGATGGACCCATCACCTGAGGCTGCTCCGGCGCTCTGGTTCTTGGCCCAGTATTCCAGTTTACTGCTGCCGGGTTGCTAGTTCCTGCTCCTGGCGTTTCAAAGAGATCCATCGCATTGTAATCCGCCGGCAAGCGAGATTGATGTCTCCTCCTGAATACTTGATTTGAAGCGTTCTGATCCATCAAAAGTCGATAATTCTCGGCTTGAATCCTTTGCGCCTGGGCATCTAAAGCGGCCCGTTCCTGAGCCATCTGGGTTTTCTCAGCCGCTAAGTCCTCCTTGGCTTGTGTTATCTGATCCTTTAGACTTGCAATGTCCGCATTGTGCTGATCCTGCGTCGCCGGTGTAACTGCCGTGGTCAACAAGGTCACCCAGGCATCCATCAAACCGGAGAGAACTTGAGCCGGCCGGCGCACGGAGCCTCCTGCCCCTACTACCGGTCCAGACGCCGCTGCAGTAGAGTTTTGCAATGTTGTCTGTGTTCCAGCCATGAAGATTCCAACGTGGTTCGGCGGTTCAAGAAATTCCGGAATACTGGTGCCATCGGAATACCCTTCAAACATGCCATCCTGAACGTGGTACAGGGATTCGGTTTCACCAGCGGATGATTCACCGTCGGAATAAGCGACCGTCTCACCCTCAGACACCGGTGTCGATCCGATCCCGTGGACACATCCCACGAACGCACGCTTCATGGTAGGCTGAATCCGGGCGGGACTTGCACGCTGAGCCGTTTCGACGAGGTCGGTGCAGATGTCCGGCTCAGGGCCCGGTTCACCAATCTTGCCGATGAAGACGTGAATTCCGCCGAAAGGGACCCGGTACCCGTACTCGATTGAGCCGGCCTCGGGGCCCTAGCCTTCATCGTCGATGTAGAGCTTGCCGCGAAGACTCTTGGTCATCCGGCCCAGAGTGTATCGTTTGAGTCCTTCAAAGCTGGCCTTCAAGAACTCGAAACCATCGTGCGATATCCCCACAGTGGGCGCCAACTGTCGTGGAAATATCACGTCAGATGTCCTCATAGAAGGACTTAGTCGTGGAGCCATCGCTACGGGTTAGCTTAAAGGGGTTAAACCGGACAAAGGACACGAGGGTTTTTATACTAGTTCGGCCCCTTCGATGAAGGTAAAGGCCTATGTCTAGTTGTGATGGGATTATTGGGGTCTCGCTAACCAGGGAGCTAAACAAGCTATGCCTGGCTATCGAGTTGTTGTTTGTTGTCCCTGAACCGCCGCCGGGTCGTCCCCTTATATACACGGGTTGATGCCCGGCCGGTTTACAGAGTCCTGAGGCCGACTCATACAAGTATTCGGCTCGGTCTCTCCTTTCCTTATCTTACAATACAAGTTACATGACTATGGCGGTTTACCATTATGGGTCCTATTCCGCCTTCGGGCTCCAGGCCTCTAAGCTTCATAGTAAAGCGCCATCATCTGAGTCTTCGTGGGCTTCAGTATAGTTGAGCGTGAACCAGCCCCTCCTGGGTGGTTTACACTCCGTAGTTATATCCCCAACAAACGTGTGTGTCACATTCAGAGTCGTATGTATTTTGCAAATATTCTATGCCTATAATGCTCTGCACGGAGCTACTCTAGCTAATTGCTCCCACTTTCAATATATATCTAGATCGAGACTCAAAATCATCTAGATCAGTGTCAAAGCTTGCATCAACGTAACTCTTTACGATGAACTCTTTGTGACCTCCATAACCGAGAAATATTTCCTTATTCTACTAAGGATAATTTTGACTGTTGTCAAGTGATCTACTCCTAGATCACTATTGTACTCCCTTGCCAAATTCCGGGCAGGGTATACAATAGGTCTGCTACATAGCATGGCATACTTCATAGAACCTATGGCTGAGGCATAGGGAATGACTTTCCATTCTCTTTCTATTTTCTGCCATAGTCTGGTTTTCGGTCTTACTCAACTTCACACCTAGCAACACAGGTAAGAACTCCTTCTTTGACTATTCCATTTTGAACTACTTCAAAATCTTGTCAAGGTATCTACTCATTGAAAACACTTATCAAGTGTCTTGATCTATCTCTATAGATCTTGATGCTCAATATGTAAGCAGCTTCACTGAGGTCTTTCTTTGAAAAATTTCTTTCAAATATCCCTTTATGCTATCCAGAAATTCTATATCATTTCTAATCAACAATATGTCATCCACATATAATATTAGAAATGCTACAGAGCTCTCACTCACTTTTTTGTAAATACATGCTTCTCCAAAAGTACGTATACAACCATATTCTTTGATCAACTCATCAAAGCGTATATTCCAACTCCAAGATGCTTGCACCAGTCCATAGATGGATCACTGGAGCTTGCACACCTTGTTAGTACCTTTAGGATCGACAAAACCTTCTGGTTCCATCATATACAACTCTTCTTTAAGAAATATCCATTTAAGGAATGCAGTTTTGACATCCATTTGCCAGATATCATAAAATATGGCAACTACTAACATGATTCAGACGGATTTAAGCATCGCTACAGTTGAGAAAATCTTATTGTAGTCAACACCTTGAACTTGTCGAAAACCTTTTTGCGACAAGTTGAGCTTTGTAGATTGTAACACTACTATCAATGTCTGTCTTCCTCTTGAAGATACATTTATTTAATATGGCTGACCGATCATCGGGCAAGTCCACAAAATTGCACACTTTGTTCTATACATGGATCCCATCTCAGATTTCGTGGCCTCAAGCCATTTCTTGGAATCTGGGCTCATCATCGCTTCCTCATAGTTCGTAGGTTCATCATGGTCTAGTAACATGACTTCCAGAATAGGATTACCATACCACTCTGGTGCGGACCGTACTCTGGAATACCTACGAGGTTCTGTAGTAACTTGATATGAAGTTTCATGATCGTCATCATTAGCTTCCTCACTCATTGGTGTAGGAATCACTGGAACTGATTTCTGTCATGAACTACTTTCCAATTCGGGAGAAGGTACAATTACCTCATCAAGTTCTACTGTCCTCCCATTCACTTCTTTGGAGAGAAACTCCTTCTCTAGAAAGGATCCATGCTTAGCAACGAATATCTTGCCTTCAGATCTGTGATGAAGATGTACCCAACAGTTTCCTTTGGGTATCCTATGAAGACATATTTCTCTGATTTGGATTCAAGCTTATTAGGTTGAAGCTTTTACACATAAGCATCGCAGCCCCAAACTTTAAGAAACGACAACTTTGGTTTCTTACCAAACCATAGTTCATCAGGCGTCGTCTCAACGGATTTTGATGGTGCCCTCTTTAAAGTGAATGCAACTATCTCTAATGCATAACCCCAAATCGATAGTGGTAAATCGATAAGAGACATCATAGATCGCACAATATCCAATATAGTGCGGTTACGACATTTGGACACACCATTATGTTGTGGTGTTCCAGGTGGCGTGAGCTGTGAAACTATTAAACATTGTTTTATATGAAGGCGAAACTCGTAACTCAAATATTCTCCTCCATGATCAGATCGTAGAAACATTATTTTCTTGTTACGATGATTCTCCACTTCACTCTGAAATTCTTTGAACTTTTCAAATGTTTCAGACTTATGTTTCATTAAGTAGATATACCATATCTTCTCAAATCATCTGCGAAGGTCAGGAAATAACGATACTCGCCACGAGCATCAACACTCATTGGATCACATACATCGGTATGTATTATTTCTAATAAGTCGGTAGCTCATTCCATTGTTCCGGAAAACGGAGTTTTAGTCATCTTCCCCATAAGGCAAGGTTCGCAAGCATCAAATTATTCATAATGAAGTGATTCCAAAAGTCCATCTTTATGGAGTTTCTTCATGCTCTTTACACCGATATGACCCAAACGGCAATGCCACAAATATGTTGCACTATCATTATCAACTTTGCATCTTTTGGCATCAATATTATGAATATGTGTATCACTATGCTCAAGATTCAATAAACCATCAACATTCGGTGTATGACCATAGAAGGTTTTATTCATGTAAATATAATAACTATTTATTCTCTGTCTTAGATGAATAATCGTATCGCAATAAACATGATCTAATCATATTTATGCTCAACGCAAACACCAAATAACATTTATTTAGGTTCAACACTAATATGAAAATATAGGGAGTGTGCGATGATGATCATATCAATCTTGGAACCACTTCCAACACACATCGTCACTTCACCCTCCACTAGTCTCTGTTTATTCTATAACTCCTGTTTCGAGTTACTAATCTTAGCAACCGAACAAGTATCAAGTACCCAGGGGTTACTATAAACACTAGTAGGGTACACATCAATAGCCTGTATATCAAATATACCCTTGTTCACTTTGCCATCCTTCTTATCTACCAAATATTCAGGGTATTTCCGCTTCCAGTGACAATTTCCTTTGTAGTAGAAGCACTCAGTTTGTCACGCCCAATATGCGACCCTATCCTAAAGGAACTTGAAGGTCCCACCAAGGATAGAAGTGTATATTGGAGACGCTTTTGCAAGGTGGATATCATTACATCAACATTACATAATAGATGGGTATACATACAAGAGGCATAGAATGCCACACGATTACAACATCACCTCATACATAAGAACAACATCCGACTACGGATGAAACACAAATAGAAGCTCAAACGGTATCCACCCTGCTAGCCCAGGCTGCCGACCTGGAACCTATCCCCTGATCAAAGAAGAAGCAAAAGAAGAACTCCAAAACAAGCAAACATCGCTCTCGCGTCATGATCATCGCATAACCTGTACCTGCAACTGTTGTTGTAGTAATATGTGAGCCATGAGGACTCAGCAATCCCATTACCATGGGTATCAAGACTAGCAAAGCTTAATGGGTAAGGAAGGGGTAAAGTGGTGAGGTTGCAGCAGCGACTAAGCATGATATGGTGACTAACATACGCAAATAAGAGCGAGAAGAGGAGCAACGGAATGGTCGTGAAGCTAGCAATGATCAAGAGGTGATCCTGAACTCCTACTTACATCAAACATAACCCAAAACCGTGTTCACTTCCCGGACTCCGCCGAAAAGAGACCATCACGGCTACACATGCGGTTGATGCGTTTTAAATCGGATCTGGTGTCAAGATTTAAGAGGAACTCTTCTTCGATCTTCCAATGGCAACGAGAAACACCACCAAAATTACTGAGATACTCCGGGAGAATGAAAACCGAAAAGGTTGAGCCAACAATGAAATGATTTGAAATCGATCTTGGAAAGGCATCTGACTGATGAAATTCATTCTTACGCCAGACTCCGAAAAGAATTAGGAATGGCTCCAGAATAATTAGAAGAGTCAGGTAAGATCCTGGGAAAAGACACGTGGGTTAGGGCCCACTGAAAAGAAAACACCATCGGAAAGGATGTAGAACAGATAGATGATGCACCAGAACAATTGAAATATTAGAATCAGGTGACAACCACGAATTAATTGGAACACAAACAAATCTCCTGAGATGTCTTGAGCACTCCGGAAGGATAAACTGGCGAGAGGCGAACGAATAGGGAAAACACTTGATCCAAGGGAAAAGAATGTGATCAACCGCAAAAACATGGATTGAGTCCACCGGAGAAGAAAAAGAGAAGAAGAATGTCAAACAAAACGAGAATTCACCGGTTGAAACAATCGACGAAAGACTGAAGAGGCTCCACACGAATGAAATTGATGCTCGAAACAGACTCACGCTCCCGGAAGAAGAGGGTGGGAGGGCGGGAAAACAAAGGCAACTTGGAAGGGAGAACCGACGAATATCTTGAAGAGAAAACACCGGTTGAAAGAAAGCAAAGGCTTCACACGAGTAGGATGGATACTCGAATACGGACTCCGACTCCAAGAAGAAAAGGGGTGGGCGGGTGGGAAACAGAAAACAACTGAGGATTGAACTTGGCAACGATGAAGAGGCTTGAGTCAACTTGACGAGAAATGCACCGGATGAAAAGAACTGAGAACCAATGATCGGAAAACCAACTCCGTGATCCTAAAGAAATTTTGAAAGGGAAGAGGAGTAATTCAAAACACCTACATAAAGATTTCTCACCAAAGCGACGAAGGGGGCTGAGGAGTAAAAAGAATCCTACTCTCCGATATAACTAGACTCAGAAAACAGTTTTCTTCTAGACTCGACAACGGCCAAGCTACACGATCAAACAAGAGGGGCTCCTAAGGTCGGTCGAGGCTCTGATACCAACTTGTCACGCCCAATATGCGACCCTATCCTAAAGGAACTCGAAGGTCCCACCAAGGATAGAAGCGCATATTGGAGATGCTTTTGCAAGGTGGATATCATTACATCAACATTACATAATAGATGGGGATACATACAAGAGGCATAGAATGCCACACGATTAAAACATCACCACATACATAAGAACAACATCCGACTACGGATGAAACACAAACAGAAGCTCAAACGGTATCCACCCTACTAGCCCAGGCTGCCGACCTGGAACCTATCTCCTGATCGAAGAAGAAGTAGAAGAAGAACTCCAAAACAAGCAAACATCGCTCTCGCGTCATGATCATCGCATAACCTATACCTGCAACTATTGTTGTAGTAATCTGTGAGCCACGAGGACTCAGCAATCCCATTACCATGGGTATCAAGACTAGAAAAGCTGAATGGGTAAGGAAGGGGTAAAGTGGAGAGGTTGCAGCAGCGACTAAGCATGATATGGTGACTAACATACGCAAGTAAGAGCGAGAAGAGAAGCAACGGAACGGTCGTGAAGCTAGCAATGATCAATAGGTGATCCTGAACTCCTACTTACGTCAAACATAAGCCAAAACCGTGTTCACTTCCCGGACTCCGCCGAAAAGAGACCATAACGCCTACACACGCGGTTGATGAGTTTTAAATCGGATATGGTGTCAAGTTCTCTACAACCGGACATTAACAAATTCCCATTTGCCACATAACCGCGGGCACGGCTTTTGAAAGTTTAAACCCTGCAAGGGTGTCCCAACTTAGCCCATCACAAGCTCTCACGGTCAATGAAGGATATTCCTTCTCCCAGGAAGACCCGATTAGTCTCGGAATCCCGATTTACAAGACATTTCGACAATGGTAAAACAAGACCAGCAAAGCGGCCCGATGTGCCGACAAATCCCGATAGGAGTCGCACGTATCTCATTCTAAGGGCACACCGGATGAGCCAGACGTCGGGTTGGCATAGACCCTAGTTACCCAGGGGGCGCCGGACATCGCTCGGTTTGGACCAGCACTCGGAGGAGAACTGGCTCGGCGGGGTAAATAGAGATGACCCTCGAGCTCCGGAAACCCAAGGGAAAAAATGGGCTAGGTGAGGCAAATGGTAAAACCAAGGTTGGGCCTTGCTGGAGGAGTTTTATTCAAAGCGAACTATCAAGGGGGTCCCATAAATCACCCAACCGCGTAAGGCATGCAAAATGAAGGAACATAACACCGGTATGACGGAAACTAGGGAGGTAAGAGTGGAACAAAACACCAGGCATAATGCCGAGCCTTCCACCCTTTACCAAGTATATAGATGCATTAATTAATTAAGAGATATTGTGATATCCCAACATAATCCTGTCCATCATGGAGCAATCTTCAACTTCACCTACAACTAACAACGCTATAAGAGGGGCTGAGCAAAGCGGTAACATAGCCAAGCAATGGTTTGCTAGGAAGGGTGAAAAGGTTAGAGGCTGACATGGCAATTTGGGAGGCTTGAAGATCAAGTGATGGGTAGCGCGGCAATGCGATAGAGCGAAGAAACTAGCAAAGCAATGATAGTAATGATATCCAAGGTGACGGTCATCTTGCCTGAAATCCCGCAAGGAAGAAGAACGAGTCCATGAAGAAGATGAAGCTACGAAGACGAACCAAGCGCAGACGAACGAATCCTCACGATCGCAACGAAACATGAACTAACGAGAAGAAGTACAACCGGTAAGAAGCAAACAACAAGGTAAACACACAACACATAGACATGACATGATGCACAACCAAACATGATGCATGAAAAGGCTAGATGAGGCTACTCATGGCAAGAGATGATGCATATAAAAACAACATAGCCAAACAAGTTTAAATGAGGCCGGAAACAACATATAACAATTCCGGTAAGTCCTCATATGCAAATTTTGAAATTGGTACAGATCTGTATAAAACTTATGTTCAAGTTGCTAAACGACAAGTTAAAATGCACCAAGATGATCTACACAAAATTCTAGTCAAGTTACATATAAAGTTCATTTAGTTCAGAGCTACGGCCTAGAAGATATGAGCAGAACAAGTTAAACATGGCATTGATGCAAAATGCATCCAAACATCAAGCAAACTCTCTCAACATATGGATGCAACAAGGTAACATGAAACTATATGCAAAATTAAGCAAGTTTCATATAGAGAATGCTCAAAACGGAGCAACGGTGCAACACATACACTCCAAACAAGATATAGTAACAATCTGTCCAAAACAGCAACGAGGCATCTTGCAAGCATCAAAACTATATGCTACATCACCTCAACATGAAAACAAAAGGCATGGTCATGATTTACAGGTAAAGCATGACAAAACATGAACACTGAGCTAAGTCCAGAAATCAATATAACATGCTCAAAAGGTCATGGCAAGATTGCAAATTATAACAGTTTCAGACTTAGCAGTAATAACATCAGGTTGCAATGTTTAGAGCTATCAAACAACACGTTACAGGAACTTAACATGGCAACCAAAGTCATTGAATGCTAGTACTAAAGACAAAGAACAAAACTTCTTTACTGAAAAAATTCCAAAGATTAACAGAAAAGATGGTAGCACCCATGCAAACATGACAAATGATATGACAGATTCAGAAAAACAGAACATGGCAGGAACAACGATAAGTAGGCATGTTGGTGATCTCGTACAACTCACCACAGAGCAACACATGGCATAACAAGTAGATCAACAGTAAGATGACATATTTATGAAGCTACACATGGCAAGAGCAGGTTCATAGGATGCATGGATCACTAGCAAAACTCATGGAAAAATTGAACTTAATGTTAACAGGCTGACAGCAACATTATTTAGCAACTTTGGAGCATGATATGAATAATCTACAGCAAGCTATAAATGCAACCAGGGGCATGGATTAATAGATCATGACATGTATAACAAAACATACTTAGTTAACATCTCCGGATTATGCATAGAATGACTAGTAGCAGCAGGTTTACATAGCATCATAATATCACAGATTCAGCCCAGCAAAACAGCAACAGCATGTACCCTGCTTCACGAGCTCGATGCACTCACTACAAGACTCACAAAAATACATGGATTGCACCCCTGTAAAGATGGCATGATGTAGCTCAAAACTCATGTAGACATCAAGCTCAAAAATTCCATGCGCAAAATGCAATGAATATGACAAAACAGCAAGTTATAACAGTTTCAGCAGGTTAACATCATATAGCACTATTGCAACGATGATTAGGGCGTCAATATGGATCCAAACAAGCATGAAATAATGGAATGATATGAAGAGCATCTCACAATGAACATTTCTACATATCATGCACGCAAAAAGGAGCTGCACACACAACAATACAGCAAGACAAAGATGCCTATATGATGCTGAAAACCAGGGTCTTGCAGATTTTCGAAGTCAACCTCGGGTTGCATGAAAATCGATGCGGTGGCGGATCTCGCCGGATCTGAGGCGCGCGCGGACGGAGAAGTCGGGAAGAGGGCCGGGGAGGCCGGATCTGACGGCGGCGGGGTTCGGGGTACGGGGCCGCGGTGGCCGGCGGTGTAGACGACGGGCGGAGGGCGGCGAAGGCGTGCCGGCCGGCTGCGGGTCGCGGGGTCACCGGCATCAGGGGTCGAGGGAATATCCGGCGGCGGCACTCGAGCGAAGGCGGCGGGGCGGAGGATAGGGCGCTCGGGGCGAGGCGCCCGGGCGGCGGCGGGTGGCGCGCGGGCCTGGAGGGCCCGACCCGGGCCTCGGCGGGCCGCGGCGGGTGCAGGAGAGAGAGGAGGCGCTGTGGGCTGACTTGGCGTGCTCCGGTTGGCCGGGAGCGGCGGCGCGATGACGTGGCGGCGGCGGACGGACGTGTCCGGCGGCGCGAGGAGGGAGAAGGCTAGGGTTCATTCGCGAAAATTCGGGGGATGCACATATTTATAGGTAGAAGGAGCTAGGAGTGTCCAAATGGGGAGCGGTTTTCGCCCACACGATCACGATCGAACGACTGAGATCATGGAGGGGGTTTGGATGGGATCATGGGCTGTGGTGAAGAGGCGCTGGGCTGCAAAGAGATAGGGGTTTCGGGCTACGTGGTTAACCGTTGGGGCATCAAACGACCTCCAAATGGAACGATATTTGACGGGCGTTCTACTGGTGATATACCAAGGCCACTCGGCAAATGTCGGTCCATTCCGAGAACGTTTTTAACCCACTCACGAAACAAGGTCTGAGAGGGGCGACGGGCGCGTGCGTGTGTGGTTGGGCTCATAACGGACAATGGAGAGAACCGGCGGAACCCGAACGGATGCAAGTTTTGAAAAACATGCAGATGAAAAGTAGATGATGACATGGCAAAATGCAACACACAAGCAACTGACATGGCAACTACGACGAATAACTGGAGGACACTTGGCGCATCAAATCCGGGGCGTTACACAGTTTCAGGCTTTGGTCCAGCTTTGGGCTCCTTCACAGGAGTGACAACTTGATTGCCGTTCTGTTTGAAGCTCCCTTTGTTTCCGTCTGCCCTTTTCTTGAAACTAGTGGTCTTGTCAATCATCAACACTTGATGCTCTTTCTTGATTTCTACCTTCGTCGATTTCAGCATCACGAAGAGCTCGTGAATCGTTTTCATCATCCCTTGCATACTATAGTTCATCACGAAGTTCCAGTAACTTGGTGATGGTGACTAGAGAACTCTTTCAATCACTATCTTATCTGGAAGATTAACTCCCACTTGATTCAAGCGATTGTAGTACCCAGACAATCTGAGCACATGCTCACTGTTTGAGCTATTCTCCTCGATCTTTTAGCTATAGAACTTGTTCGAGACTTCACATCTCTCAACTCAGGTATTTGCTTGAAATATTAACTTCAACTCTTGGAGCATCTCATATGGTCCATGGTGTTCAAAACGTCTTTGAAGTCCTGATTATAAGCCGTAAATCATGGTGCACTAAACTATCAAGTAGTCATCATATTAAGCTAGCCAAACGTTCATAACGTCTGCATCTGCTCCTGCAATAGTTTTGTCACCTAGTGGTGCATCAAGGACATAATTCTTCTGTGCAACAATGAGGATAAACGTCAGATCACAGACTCAGTCCACATGATTGCTACTATCATCTTTCAACTTAGTTTTCTCTAGGAACAAATAAAAAACATAGGGAGGCTATAACGTGAGCTATTGATCTACAACATAATTTGCAAAATACTATCAGGACTAAGTTCATGATAAATTAAAGTTCAACATAATTACTTAAGAACTCCCACTTAGATAGACATCCCTCTAATTATCTAAGTGATCACGTGAGATGGAGTAGTTTTCAATGGTGAACATCACTATGTTGATCATATCTACTATATGATTCATGCTTGACCTTTCGGTCTTCAGTGTTCCGAGGCCATATCTGCATATGCTTGGCTCGTCAAGTTTAACCCGAGTATTTCTGCGTGTGCAAAACTGGCTTGCACCCGTTATAGGTGAACGTTGAGCTTATCACACCTGATGATCACGTGGTGTCTCGGCACGACGAACTTTGGCAACGGTGCATACTCAGAGAGAACACTTATAACTTCAAATTTAGTGAGATATCATCTTATAATGCTACCGTCAATCAATGCAAAATAAGATGCATAAAAGATAAACATCACATGCAATCAATATAAGTGATATGATATGGCCATCATCATCTTGTGCCTTTGATCTCCATCTCCAAAGCACCATCATGATCACCATCGTCACCAGCGCGACACCTTGATCTCCATCATAGCATCGTTGTTGTCTTGCCAACTATTGTTTCTAGAACTATTGCTACTGCTTAGTGATAAAGTAAAAAACAATTACAGTGATATTGCATTGCATACAATAAAGCGACAACCATATGGCTCCTGTCAGTTGCCGATAACTCTACTACAAAACATGGTCATCTCAGAAAATAAAATTTAGCATCATGTCTTGACCATATCAGATCACAACATGCCCTGTAAAAACAAGTTAGATGTCCTCTACTTTGTTGTTGCAAGTTTTACGTGGCTGCTACGGGCTGAGCAAGAACCGTTCTTACCTACGCATCAAAACCACAACAATATTTCTTCAATTTAGTGTTGTTTTAACCTTTAACAAGGACCGGGCGTAGCCACACTCGATTCAACTAAAGTTGGAGAAATGGACACCCACCAGCCACCTGTGTGCGAAGCATGTCGGTAGAACCAGTCTCGCGTAAGCGTACGCGTAATGTCGGTCCGGGCCGCTTCATCCAACAATACCGCTGAATCAAAGTATGACATGCTGGTAAGCAGTATGACTTGTATCGCCCACAACTCACTTGTGTTCTACTCGTGCATATAACATCTACGCATAAACCTAGCTCGGATGCCACTATTGGAGAACGCAGTAATTTCAAAAATTTCCTACGCACACGCAAGATCTATCATGGTGATGCATAGCAACGAGAGGGGAGAGTGTGTCTACGTACCCTCGTAGACCGAAAGAGGAAGCGTTTATCAACATGGTCGATGTAGTCGTACACCTTCCCAATCCATCCTGATCAAGTACCGAACGTACGGCACCTCCGTGTTCAGCACACGTTCAGCTCGATGACCTCCTCGCCTTCTTGATCCAGCGAGGCGGGCGAAGTAGTAGATGAGTTCCGGCAGCACAATGGCGTGGTGACGGTGTTGGTGAAGAACAATTTCCGCAGGGCTTTGCCAAGCACTACAGAAACTATGACGGAGGATAAACTAGAGGGGACAGGGTTGCCGGCACACGGCTTGGTGTTTCTTGATGTGTCTTTGGTGCTAGCCCCGCCCCTCTATTTCTATGTTGAGCCTTGGGGTCGTAACTTGGAGTAAAAGCCGCCACAAAGTCGGTTTCACCTGAAAGGCAAGAGTCCTTATCGGACTCCAGGGCCAGAAGGGTTCCCGACGTTTGGACCCAGACGCCAGGGACCATGGCGTTTTGCCCCTGGACTCCGCAAAACTTCCTTTTGCGCTTTCCAAAAACCTTGTGGGCTTTCCCCTTTGGCCCAAATAAAGTGTTCTCTTACCCAGACATTTCGGGAAACATCCAAAACACCTTCCGGAGACCAAACACTATTGTCCCATATATCAATCTTTATCTCCGGACCATTCCGGAGTTCCTAGTCATGTCCGTGATCATATCCGGGACTCCGAACAACATTCGGTCACCAACATACATAACTCATATAATACTATATCATCAAGGAACATTAAGCATGCAGACCCTACGGGTCCGAGAACTATGTAGACATGACCGAGACACATCTTTGGTCAATAACCAATAGCGGAACCTGGATGCCCATATAGGCTCCTACATATTCTACGAAGATCTTTATTGGTCGAACCGCATAACAACATAAGTTGTTCCCTTTGTCATTGATATGTTACTTGCCCCAGATTCAATCATCGGTATCTCAATACCTAGTTCACTCTCGTTACCGGCAAGTCTCTTTACTCGTTCCGTAATGCATCATCCGGCAACTAACTCATTAGTAACATTTCTTGCAAGGCTTATAGTGATGTGCATTACCGAGAGGTCCTAGAGATACCTCTCCGACAATCAGAGTGACAAATCCTAATCTCGATCTATGCCAACTCAACAAGTACCATCGGAGACACCAGTAGAGCACCTTTATAATCACCCAGTTACGTTGTGACGTTTGGTAGAACACAAAGTGTTCCTCCGGTATTAGGGAGTTGCATAATCTCATAGTCATAGGAACATGTATAAGTCATGAAGAAAGCAATAGCAGTATACTAAACGATCAAGTGCTAAGCTAACGGAATGGGCCAGGTCAATCACATCATTCTCCAATGATGTGACCCTGTTAATCAAATGACAACTCATGTCTATGGCTAGGAAACATAAACATATTTGATTCAACGAGCTAGTCAAGTAGAGGCATACTAGTGACACACCAGTTGTCTATGTATTCACACATGTACTAAGTTTCTAGTTAATACAATTCTAGCATGAATAATAAACATTTATCATGAATTAAGGAAAGAAATAATAACTTTATTATTGCTTCTAGGGCATATTTCCATCATTATGATGGAAGACAACAAAGAAGAAGAGGATGATGATGACAACTATCTGCCCCTGAATACGGTGATACTGCAACGGGGGAAGCTGAAGATCAAGAGGAAACAGACGATGTGCCCGATGATGATCTTTGCTGGGTCATTGTTGATGCAAAGAGACAATGCCAAAGTGAAATGGAGAAGTTGAAGTTCAATCGCATGTTAGAGGATCACTAAAAAGGGTTGTACCCAAATTGCAAAGATGACAACACAAAGCTTGGTACCATACTAGAATTGCTAGAATGGAAGGCAGACAAAGGTGTATCTGAGAACAGATTTTGGAAGGTACTGAAAATAATGAAGAAGAAGCTTCCAAAGGATAACGAATTGCCCGACAGTACGTACAAAGCAAAGAAGTTTCTATGTCCTCTAGGATTGGAGGTGCAGAAGATACATGCATGCCCTAATGACTGCATTCTCTACCACGGTGAGTACGAGGATTTGAACACATGCCCGGTATGCGGTGCATTGCAATATAATATCAGACGAGATGGCCCTGGTGATGTTGAGGGCGAGCGGCCCAGGAAGAGGGTTCCTGCCAAGGTGATGTGGTATGCTCCTATAATACCATGATTGAAACGTTCGTTTAAAAACAAAAAGCATGCCCAGTTGATGTGATGGCACATAGAGGACCGTAAGAAAGAAGGGAAGTTGAGAGCACCTGCTGACAGGTCGCAGTGGAGAAAAATTGAGAGAAGGTGGGGGGACCTTGCAGGTGATGCAAGGAATGTATGGTTTGGTTTAAGCGCAGATGGCATTAGTCATTTTGGGGAGCAGAGAAGCAATCATAGCACCTGGCCATGACTATATGTATCTATAACCTTCCTTCTTGGTTGTGCATGAAGCAGACGCTCATTATGATGCTAGTGCTCATCCAAGGCCCTAAGCAACCCGACAACGACATTGATGTGTACCTAAGACCATTAATTGAAGAACTATTACAACTATGGAATGGTAAAGGTGTATGTGTGTCGGCTGAGCACAACCAGGAGGAATTTGACCTACATGTGTTATTGTTTGTAACCACACATGCATGCATTGTTTAGATGACATCAAAAGTATATATTTGGACAAATGCAGGAAGAATGTGTACCTAGGACATTGTCGATTTATTCCGACCAACCATTAATGTTGAAAGAAAGGCAAGCATTTCAATGGTGAGGAAGATCACCGGAACAAGCCCGCCCTACATAGTGGTGATCATGTACTTGATATGGTTAATGATTGACAGGTTATCTTTGGAAATGGTCCTGGCAGACAATCTGTTCCGAATGACACTGAGGGACGCGCACCCATGTGGAAGAATAAATCTATATTTTTGGACCTACCATATTGGATACACCGAGAGGTCCGCTCTACAATCGACGTGATACACGTGACGAAGAATGTTTGCATGAACCTGCTAGGCTTCTTGGGTGTGTGTGGGAACACAAAAGATACACCGGAGGCACGAGAGGACCAGCAACGTTTGCATGAAAAAGATGGCATGCATGTAAACAAGTATAATGGTCGTGCCAGCTATGCTCTTACCAAAGAAGAGAAGGAAATCTTCTTTGAATGCCTGCTCAGTATGAAGGTCCCATCAAGCTTGTCGTCCAATATAAAGGGAATAATAAATATGGGAGAGAAAAGTTCTAGAACCTACAGTCTCATGTCTGGCACATGATTATGACGCAACTGCTTCTGGTTGCATTAAGGGAGCTTCTACTGAAAAACGTTCGATTAGCCATTGTGAAGCTATGTGCATTCCTCAATGCAATCTCTTAGAAGATAATCGATCCAGAAATCATACCAAGGTTAAAGAGTGATTTGGTGCAATGTCTTGTCAGTTTCGAGCTGGTTTTCCCACAATTCTTCTTCAATATCATGAAGCACGTCCAAGTTCATCTAGTCGACGACATTGGCATTCTGGGCCCTGTATTTCTACACAGTATGTTCCCCTTTGAGAGGTTCATGGGAGTCTTAAAGAAATATGTTCATAACCGTGCTAGGCTAGAAGGAAGCATCTCCACGGGCCATAAAACAGAGGAGGTCATTCGGCTTTGTGTTGACTTCATTCCTGACCTTAAGAAGATTGGTCTTCCTCAATCGCGGTATGAGGGGAGACAGACTGGAAAAGGCACGCTTGGAGCAGACTCAATAATATGTAGGGACGAGCATTCTTGGGATCAAGCACACTACACAGTTCTGCAGAATTCTACCTTGGTGACCCCATATGTCAATGAACACAAGAATATTCTGTGCTCCAAACACCAGGAGCAGTGTGATGACTGGATTACATGTGAACACATCAGGAATTTTGGCAGTTGGTTGCAAACACATCTCATGGGTGACAACACTGTTGCATATGAGCTATACTCGTTGGCCATGGGACCATCTTTGACTATATTGACTTACAAAGGGTACGACATAAATGGGAATACATTTTACACGATCACCCAAGATGAAAAGAGCACCAACCAAGACAGTGGTATCCGCTTTGATGCAGCAACCAAGAGGTGAAAGGACACATATTATGGTTACATAGTGGACATATGGGAACTTGACTATGGACATGATTTTAAGGTCCCTTTGTTTCGATGCAAATGGGTCAATCTGTCAGGAGACGGGGTACAGGTAGACCAATAGTACGGAATGACAACAGTGGATCTGAATAATCTTGGGTACATAGATGAACCATTTTTCCTAGCCAATGATGTGGCGTAGGTTTTCTATGTGAAGGACATGTCTACCAACCTGAGAAAAAGAAAAGATAAGGAAGCGAATACATCATACGATGAGCCAAAGCACCACATAGTTCTTTTAGGGAAAAGAGACATCGTGGGAGTGGAGGGAAAGACAAACATGTGTAAAGATTATGAAAAGTTTCATGAAACTCCTCCCTTCAAAGTGAAGGCTGACCCAAGCACCCTACTAAGCAATTAAGATTATCCATGGTTATGGCGCAATAAGCAAGGGACACATGTGAAGAAAAAGTGAAGACTTTCTATCCACAACTATTCTGATGAAGGCTCTAATGATGGATTTGATTACTCGAAGAAAGGAAATCCCTTTGTAGTAGATGCGTTATAGTCCGAAACACTGATACTTCGAAAGAGATTGTTCATTTTGTACATGAAGTATATCCAGTTTTTGCCGTAACCCTCTCAACTTTTTAGCACATGCTATGTTTGTGAAATGATGATACCATGCCAACTTTTAACCTTTTCAGAGTTCATTTGTAGTGCTTTTCAATTTTAGGGTCATTTAGCTAAAAAAAATCAGTAAATGCATGAAAAAATACCAAACAAAGTCAGAAAGGGTTGAAAATTGATGATGTGGCTTTTAATGGTGCATGTCGAATGCCCGAAAAATCTGGAGTTGAAATAAGCTCAAAAAATGAAATCCCTTTGTAACAGATGAGTTTTCGTCCGAAACTCTGATACTTCGAAAGAGATTGTCCATTTTGTACACGTAGTGCATCCAGATTTTTCCGTAACCCTCTCAACTTTTTTGTAGATGTTGTGTGGGTGAAATGATAATACCATGCAAACTTTCAACATTTTTAGAGTTCATTTGTAGTGTTTTTCAATTTCAGGGTCAATTAGCTCAAAGAATGAACTAATAGCAAAAAGAATCAACTAAAAAGATTTTATAAAATTCTAATATAGAAAAAGCAATGAACTACAAAGCTCTCATAAAACTCTAATAGAAAAAAGAATGAACTAAAAAGAGGCAATTAAAATATAATATTCTTCAATAGCAAAAAGAATCAACTAAAAATAATTAAGGTAACATTAACTAAAATTATCAAAGTACTTTTTTGTTCAAAAGTTTAATAGTAAAAAGAATTGTCATAAAGTATTTTTTGTTGCAAACTTTAATAGAAAACTAAAAAGCTTTTATAAAGCTCTAATAGCAAAAGGAATCAATTAAAAAGAATCAATAAAAAAAACTTATGCCACTAAAATTATATAAAATTTATGCAACTAAAATTATATAAATAAAAATAACATATGCAAAAATTAACATTAATTTTTTTAAAACATAACATATGCAAAAAATAAAAAATGCCCAACTACTTGCAACCACGGCGTGCATATGAATGGGCCAGGATGCAGGCCTGCAGTGCAAGCAGGCCCAACAGGGCATCATATAGGCATTTGCTACCTGTAGTAGAGAGGAGCTCGAGAGAGAAGCGGTAGCGGTGCTTATAAACAAATCTGAGCCCCTCTCAACTAGCGAGGTGGGACTAAAGTTTTGGATGCGGCAGCACAGGCCATTGGTCCCGGTTGGTGGCTGGAACTGGGACTAAAGGCCCCCCTTTCACTAGTGCAGAACCAGGCAATAGCACCGGTTCGTAAGGCCCTTTAGTGCCGGTTCCATAACCGGCACTAAAGTGTGGGCACTAAAGCCCCCCCCCCCTTTAGTACCGGTTCAGCACGAACCGGTGCTAAAGGGAAACCACGTGGCACGAGCCAGCTCCAGGGGCGTGGAGCCCTTTAGTACCGGTTGGTAAGACCAACCGGTACTATAAGGTTTGGTTTTTTTTTTGTTTTATGATTTCTTTTTCATTTAATTTTGTGTTTCCATTTTAATTCTTTTTCGTTTGCTGGTATTTTACGATACTACACATTGTACATGTTATGCATATA
>NC_041387.1:666867934-666873503 GCF_002162155.2 Triticum dicoccoides | reverse complement strand
AATTTCTAGTAGAACCAATCATGCATATATATATCATCAATGTCTCACAAACCATCATATTAATTAATTCACACATACACACATGTATAGCTATATACAATTTCTCCTACATATGCATGTTGCCTTCGGAGCCAGTGGCATTAGCCTAATTGGTGCCTTCGGAGCACGATGACAATTGGAAGTGGTTTTCATGGGGGCGGTAGCGGGTAATACTATTGTCCCTTCGGATTTATGACCTGGTCGAGCAAAAATCCCGCTATTTCCTCTTGAAGTGCTTCTACACGCTCCGTTTCTAGGAGCTTCTCCCGCACCTCTCTGAACTATTAAGAAGGAGATCAATATGCATGTGTATTAGTTGTGTGAATAGATATCGATAATGGTGTAAAAATTGTGAATAGTGTTTTGACAAGCGTACCCATTCTTGTCTTTGAGATCTGCTCCTTTCGGACGCCATCATGCGGATGTTCTCGCAAACGCAGAATGCACACAGATCAGTCCCCTGCGCCTACTTCAGGGCCTTTACGAGAATGGAATTTGATCAGATAATAATTAATCAAGCATGATAATTAAAGAGATGGCAGCTAGCTAGCTAGCTAGTACTACTTAATTACTTACCTTGGGTCTTCCCCATTTAAGCTTTTCTTTCCATTCGCCTTCCGTGACGCTGATGAACCTTGCCCAAACCCTGCCCGCCGACAAAGAAAATGAATAAAGGGGTTATTAAATAGTTCATATCATGAAATGACGAACTAAATAGGCCGAGATATATAGTTAATAATGATTGAAATTACCTGTTGACTATCCCAAACAAGATGTTATAGTCAGTTTTTTCTTTGAGTAGTGAGTCCAGTATTTCAACTGTTCCGGCGTCAACTTTAATGATACACAAGACCCAGTGAAATCTGCATGCACACACGTTTGCATGTCTTAATTAAGCGGGCATATCTAAGCAAAAACATGTAGCTAGCTAGTAGGCAAAAATAGAGAATTTGTAGTACAAGACAGTGTGACTCACTGGAAGTTGTAAGGAAGTAGTATATCTTCATTGTATTTGAGGCGCTTCAAGAACTCTAGCATGCTGTCCTCTACGGCCTTTTGATGACGTGCATCTATTTTCCATGTGTATTCATTAACGGTGTTTGGTCAATGAACCCAATGCCATAGCGTCCACCTTTTCTCATTTCATACATCTTCATCCTACATATAATACCACAGAAAAGAATATAGTGAGGATAATTACAGGTAATGATTGATCAAAAGGATCACCACAGCTAGCTTGAGACTTAAATTACAGAAAGAAATCACTTACAGACAATAGCAACTGACGATAGATTTGTCGAGTGCGTCTTGATTGTATAACTGAAACAGTTCAGAATACTCAACGGACACAACTTTCTCATGGTAGTAATGCTCCTCCTTGACATTCACCATGAGGGACAATCGATCAGAAATCTTGGTAATGTTCATGTACCATTGATGCAATTCATACATTCTCGTTGGGAGGTTCTTGACCTTGTCTGGCTCGACCAAAGGTTGGCCCCAGACATATTTCCGTTTTATTTCATCCTCTCTAAGCACAGGCATGGGCTTGATCTCGAGGAGTTGTCCAATAGTGATTTTGAGAACTTCAGCCTGCATTATATGCTCCTCCGTTATTACCACATTGCCCACCTCAGGAACGTAAACTGTTTGCCCACAATAATATTGGGCGCGCGTACTGTCATGTGTTGTTGGCACAACAAGCGAGGGGATCGATTGTGCCGCCTGTTCTCCCAGCTGGGGAATGGTTTTCCCGCATTTTTTGACAGCTGCTTCTTGTTTGCTCGATCCCGAGCTCGCCTCCTTACGTAGACGTGCTCGATTTAACTTCCTGATGTGGCGCTCATAGTCTGTGTCAACAGGCTTGGGAGCTGGTGGTTGAGCCATACGAATGAAGTGGTCAATCATTTCTTCAGGCACTTTCTCCCTTGGCGGCGGTGGCGGTTTCGGTGCAAAATGGGCTTCCACCTCGGACTTCGATATGGCTGCGATTTCCTCCTCGGACCTGTCATAAGCCCTCTGCGGAAGAGGCGTGAGGCTTGGACCATATTTATATCGCTTGCCTCCGCCTGTACTTCCTGTACTACCTCGACTCGTACCGCTACGCACCATAGCTGCGGGGTGTCTCTTCTGTGATTGCTGAGGCGGCGGAGACGGCTGACGGGGCTGAGTTGGACGAGGAAGAGTGGCCGCCTGAAGCTGTGCCGGACTTGGAGGAGGAGTGGACGTCTGACGCTGTGGCGGACTTGGAGGAGGAGGAGTGGACTGACACTTTGCCGGACTTGGAGGAGGAGTGGCCTGACACTTTGCCGGACTTGGTGGACTTGCAGGAGCGGGAGACTGCTGACTCGGTGGGGGACTTCGACGAGGAGTCGGCTGACGCGGTGTCGGTGGCCTTCGAAAGATGATGCAATCCTTTTTCCATAGGATGATACGATGTTTGGCGTCTCCGAGAAAGTGCTCGTCATCACCTCCAGGATAGTCAAGCTCTAGCTCAGAATATGGGTCCACCACCTCATCAACCGAGACACGAGCATAGCCCGCTGGAATCGGGTTGCAATGGAAGGTTGCCTCGGGGGTATTTGTAAAAGTAACGGCGTCCGCCACCTTCATGGATATGTTCTTCATTTTGATGTGTAGCTCGCAGCTAGTGTTCTCCGTGATGTCATCCACGGGGTATCTACCCAGCATTGCGTCGTCCGGGGCGGAACCCACCCTGCTTCTCGGCATGGATGGGGCGGTTCTATCCAATGCTGGATCATTCGCTAGCTGCTGCAGCTGCTGAGACCCCCTTTGCTGGGTAAGTGAGTCGATCTGCTCCTGCTGCCGCTGGAATTTGACTACCAATTCCGCTTGACTTGCTTCTAGGCCTTGAAGGCGTTCATAGTCCCGCTTCCTCTGCTCCTCCTCCATCTTCCTCTTCTTCTCCTCTGCAATCTTCTTTCTCGCACGGGTTCTGTAGTCGGTGTTCCAGTCTGAAAACCCCTCATACCACGGAATAGCACCCTTGCCTCGTGTTCTTCCCGGGTGTTCAGGATTTCCCAGGGCACGCGTAAGATCGTCGTTCTCTCTGTTGGGCTGGAACACCCCCGATTGTGCCTCTTCTATTGCAACAAGTATCGCATCGTCGGCTCCCTTCAGACTTGCCCTTGTCGAAACATTGCCTGTCTTCGGGTCCAACTCCCCCCCATGCGCATAGAACCAAGTCCTGACCCTGGGGGGCCAGCTCTTAGTAACCGGAGTGGCACCAGCATCCTCCATCTCTTTCTCAGACTTATCCCACTTAGGCATTGCCACCGCATAGCCACCTGGCCCCAGCTTATGGAACTTATCCTTTTTTTCGGCATTCTTCTTGTTTATTCTCGACCGTTCCTTAGCTAATTCTGAATCCTTGAATTTCACGAAATCGTCCCAATGAGCACGTTGGTTCTCTAGTGTTCCCTCGAATACTGGAGTCTTCCTTCCTCCCTTGACGTACTTGTCCCATTCACGATTCTTGTGGTTCTTGAATGCAACCGCCATCTTCCTAAGAGCAGCGTCCTTGACTTTCTGCACATCTGCTTCTGTGAAATGATCTGGTAGGATGAAATGTTCCATGAGAGTATCCCAAAGCAGATCTTTTTGATTCTTGTCGACAAAAGTAACATCTGGACGTGGAGCAGCGTCCTCTTTGCCTTTTTGTCTTTTGTCTTTTGCTGGCTCTCTCCATTCTTGAAGGGAGATCGGGAGTTGGTCCTTCACAAGAACTCCGCACCGACGAACGAACTTGTCCGCAATCTTCTTAGGCACTAATGGTTCGCCATTAGGTCTGACTGTGTTGATATTGTACTTTACGCCTTCCTTCAACTTTTTGTTCGGGCCTCGTTTCGTCCTTTTGCCTGAAGATTTGCTCGATCCGGATGGCTGAAAGAACAAAGATTGATTCGTTAATATATCTTCAAGTCATTTAAAACATGTGATGATCACCAGATACCTGCTTATATAAATATATATACCTCGCCGGTGTTTGTTGTTTCAAGATCAACATGTTCTTCGTCATCGTCATCATCGTAGTTCATGACTTCATCAATTCGGTCGTCGCGATCGAATATCATATCACCCTCTCCGGTGTTGTTTAGAAATTCAGAGCCGTCATAATCTTCTTCATTCTGATCATCATCTGGCCCGCGTATCATATCGAACATGGTCTGTTCTCCCTCTCTGTCGGTATTGTCTGCCATAGCTTTTATTTAACTAATTCAAAAGAAATATAAAACAATTTAGTATTCAAATTACATCGTCTCGAATAATAGATATAATCTCGAATACTTCGTCTAGAATAATAGATATAATCTCGAATACATCGTCTCGAATAATATATAATATTGAATAGTACATCACTGGCTAGCTAATTAAAGATCGAATACTACAGAAGAATCTAGGACACTCGCGGTTCCTGCGACGCGGGCGGTGGACACCCAAAGAGAAGGAACCCTCACAGGATCATAGCTGAAGTGAGATCCTGAAGATACTGCCAGGTATTGGAGAACCTGCCGCCCTCTAACGCAACCATGTAGCGATGGACGTGCTCGTCCTCCTCCCTGACACGGCGACGTACCACCTCCGGCGGGTCCGGGTCCCTCCGCACCGAAACTGGCCCACGCGAACGCCACCAAACGAGATCAGGGTCGACGACGGGACCCGGGGCCGGGTTCCTCATCAAGCGGCACGCCCCTCCAGGAAGCACCTCCCAGTGCCAGCCCGGCGGAGCCCAGTCCCGGACATGGGTCGGCTGGACGTCGTCGCGGACGGGTCGACGGCGAGGATGCGGGCCGGGCATCGTCGAGAACAAATACTAGCTATATGCCCGCAAAAAGTAATATTTTTTTAATTATTGGATTTTGATAACTAAAATTTCTAACATTTCTACTATTTCAAAAATCTATATACTATTTCATACTAATTAAGCATCTAACACTAAAAACAGAAAACACAACTTCTATACATCCATTAAAAAACTGAAAAACAACATTATATAAAAAATTTCCATACTAATTAAACACTAATTTTATACTAATAATAATAATCTAAATTATATACTAATTAAACATAAAAAATTTCCATACTAATTAAACACTAATTTCCATATAAATTTTTTTGATAACTAAAACAATAATAATCTAAATAATCTAAACTAATTAAACATACAAAATACGTATATACTAATATATACATGCATTAATTCATACATATATGTGTGTGTGTGTGTTCCATATAAAATTTTTTGATAACTAAAACAACAATAATCTAAATAATCTAAATTATATACTAATTCATGCTTGTGTGTGTGCGTGTGTGTTTTGATAACTCAAACAATAATAATCTAAATAATCTAAATTATATACTAATTCATGCGCTTGTGTGTGTGTGTGTGTGCTCGGGGCCGGGAGGGGCGGCGCCCATGGTGGCCGCCGGGGGCGAGGGAGAGAGGTTAGAGGGGGAGAGCTCACAGCGGGGCGACGGCGACGGCGGCGACGGGGACGGGGGCGGC
>NC_041387.1:666859892-666867371 GCF_002162155.2 Triticum dicoccoides | reverse complement strand
GGGCGGGCCCGGGGCGGCGACGGAGACGACGGCGGCGGCGACGAGGGGCGGGGATGGCCGGGGTCGGCGACGAGGGGCGGGGGCGGCGACGTCGACGGGGACGGTGTCGATCGGGGCAGGGCGGCGCGACGGAGAGGGAGAGGAAACATAGGGAAGAAACAGAAGGAAACTGAAATTTTTTAAGTGTTGTATATATTGGATGGACCTTTAGTACCAGTTGGAGCCACCAACCGGTACTAAAGGTCTGTTTTGGCCAGGCCAAGCGGCAGGAAGCGACCCCCTTTAGTACCGGGTGGTGGCACAAACCGGTACTAAAGGCCCCCCCTTTAGTACCGGTTTGTGCCACGACCCGATACTAAAGGGGGTGCGCTGGCGCAGGTGCGTTGCGGCAAGTTTACTCCCACCTCGCTAGCCGAGGGGCGACCGCACTGGTTTATAATCCCCCGTGCGGTCGCTCTCTCGAGCTCCTCTCCAAAGCAGGCTTACTGGGCCTACGTGTTCTTTGCAGCCCTGTGGGCCCACTTGGCCTTTGCGGGCCTGCATCCTGGCCCAACGACAGGTTGGGTTTCTAGTCGTATGCAGGCCGCTCTGGCCTAGTAGGCGGGCTTTTTTTATTTTATTTTTGCTTTATTTATTTTTGTGTTGTTTTTTGTGTGTATTTAGAGTTTCTTTGTGAACATTTTTGTTTTAGGTACAAAAAATTGCAAACTTTCTGTTAGGGCTTTTTTTATTATTTTTTTGCTTTATTTATTTTTGTGTTTATTTTTGTGTATTTAGAGTTTCTTTGTGAACATTTTTGTTTTAGGTACAAAAAATTACAAACTTTCTGTTAGTGCGCGTAGTTTTCAAATTTGAATAGTTTAAATTTTGAATTATTTGAAATTAGTGTGAATCACTAGTTTGTGAATAACTTAACTTTAAAAATCAGTAAAGGCATGAAAGAATTTGTTTGCACATAAAATTTCTTCGCGTTTCAAATGCCAAAACACATAACTACCCTAACTATTACAGAGATTCCCCTCTCGGTGCGAAACACAGAAGAAAGTGATGATAGCTAGTGAAGCCGATCACATCCCAGATCTTTGGGTGTGAAACTTTTTCTTCGCGTGTGTCGCTTTGCGCCGTAAGCATGGAAAATCTTCATCATTTAACGGGATACTCGGGTCAATATTCACTGTGAATGGAGCAATTTCATCAAACTTTTCATAATCTTCTGACTTGTCTATCTTGTCATCCACTCCCACGATGTTTCTCTTCCTAGAAAGAACTATGTGCCGCTTTGGCTCATCGTACGATGCATTCGCTTCCTTATCTTTTCTTTTTCTTGGCTTGGTAGACATGTCCTTCACATAGAAAACCTGTGCCACATCATTGGCTAGGACGAATGGTTCGTCTGCATACGCAAGATTGTTGAGATCCATTGTGTCATTCCGTACTGCGGGTCTTCCGTTACCCCGCCTCGTGTCATATTGACCCATTTGCACCGAAACAAAGGGACCTTTAAACCACGTCGATAGTCAAGTTCCCATATGTCCTGTATATAACCATAATATGTTTCCTTTCCCGTCTTGGTTTCTGCATCAAAGCGGACACCACTGTTTTGGTTGGTGCTCTTCTTATCTTGGGCGATCGTGTAAAATGTATTACCATTTATCTCGTACCCTTTGAAAGTCATTATATTCGAAGATGGTAACTGGGACAGCAAGTACAGGTCATCTTCAATAGAGGTGTCATGCATGGTACGTGTCTGCAACCAGCTGGCGAAACTCCTAGTTTGTTCACGTGTAATCCAGTCATTAGACCGCTCCGGGTGTTTGGAGCGTAGCAAATTCTTGTGTTCATCCATATACGGAGCCACCAAGGCGGAATTATGTAGAACTGTGTAGTGTGCTTCAGTGAGAGAATGTCCGCCATACATATTATT
This sequence comes from Triticum dicoccoides, assembly GCF_002162155.2. Taxonomy (NCBI): domain Eukaryota; kingdom Viridiplantae; phylum Streptophyta; class Magnoliopsida; order Poales; family Poaceae; genus Triticum; species Triticum dicoccoides. Next base: position 666,865,447 of record NC_041387.1, on the reverse strand, counting down.
TGTTCCCCTCCTAGCTTGCCTTTTCCATCCAGTCTTCCCTTATGCCGCGATTCAGGAACACCAATCGGCTTAAGGTCAGGAATAAAGTCAATACAAAACTCAATGACCTCCTCATTTTGATGGCCCTTGGAGATGCTTCCTTCTAGCCTAGCACGGTTATGAACATATTTCTTTAAGACTCCCATGAACCTCTCAAAGGGGAACATATTGTGTAGAAATACAGGACCCAAAATGTTAATCTCTTCGCACAGGTGAACTAGGACGTGTGTCATGATGTTGAAGAAGGATGGTGGGAACACCAACTCGAAACTGACAAGACATTGCACCAAATCATTCTGTAACCTTGGTATGATTTCTGGATCGATTACCTTCTGAGAGATTGCATTGAGAAATGCACATAGCTTCACAATGGCTAATCGAACGTTTTCCGGTAGAAGCCCCCTCAATGCAACCCGAAGCAGTTGCGTCATAATCACGTGGCAGTCATGAGACTTTAGGTTCTGGAACTTTTTCTCTGCCATGTTTATTATTCCCTTTATATTCGACGAGAAGCCAGAAGGTACCTTAATACTGAGCAGGCATTCAAAAAAGATTTCCTTCTCTTCTTTGCTAAGAGCGTAGCTTGCATGACCCTGATGTATGCCGTCTTCTCCGTGCATACGTTGCTGGTCCCCCCGTGCCTCAGGTGTGTCTTTTGTCTTCCCATACACACCCAAGAAGCCAAGCAGGGTCACGCAAAGATTCTTCGTCACGTGCATCATGTCGATTGCGGAGCGGACCTCTAGGTCCTTCCAATATGGCAGGTCCCAAAATATAGATTTCTTCTTCCACATGGGTGCACGTCCGTCAGCGTCCTTTGGAACAGGTTGTCCGCCAGGACCCTTTCCAAATATCACCTTCAAATCCTTGACCATATCATGTACATCAGCACCAGTACGGTGGCGAGGCTTCGTCCGGTGATCCGCCTCACCTTTGAAATGCTTGCCTTTCTTTCTTACGGGATGCCTGCTCGAAAGAAATTGACGATGTCCCAGGTACACATTCTTCTTACAACTATTCAAATATATACTGTCGGTATCATCCAAACTGTGCGTGCATCCATGGTATCCCTTGTTTGTCTGTCCTGAAAGGTTACTGAGAGCAGGCCAATCATTGATGGTCACGAACAGCAATGCCTTTAAGTCAAATTCTTCCTGTTTGTGCTCATCCCATGCACGTACACCTGTTCCATTCCACAGTTGTAAGAGTTCTTCAACTAATGGCCTTAGGTACACATCAATGTCATTGCCGGGTTGTTTAGGGCCTTGGATGAGCACTGGCATCATAATGAACTTCCGCTTCATGCACAACCAAGGAGGAAGGTTATACAAACATAGAGTCACAGGCCAGGTGATATGGTTGCTGCTCTGCTCCCCAAAAGGATTAATGCCATCTGCGCTTAGACCAAACCATACGCTCCTTGCGTCATCTGCAAAATCCTTCCCGTACTTTCTTTCGATTTTTCTCCACTGCGACCCGTCAGCGAGTACTCTCAACTTTCCGTCTTTCTTACGGTCTTCTCTGTGCCATCGCATCGCCTTGGCATGCTCTTTGTTTTGGAACAAACGTTTCAACCGTGGTATTATAGGAGAATACCACATCACCTTGGCAGGAATCTTCTTCCTGGGGCGCTCACCCTCAACATCACCATGCTCATCGCGGCTGATCTTATAGCGCAATGCACCACATACCGGGCAAGCGTTCAAATCCCCATACTCACCGCGGTAGAGGATGCAATCATTGGGGCATGCATGTATCTTCTGCACCTCTAACCCTAGAGGGCAGACAACCTTCTTTGCTTCATACGTACTCTTGGGCAATTCGTTGTCCTTTGGAAGCATATCCTCTATCATTACCAGCAACTTTCCAAATCCCTTGTCAGATACACCATTCTCTGCCTTCCATTGTAGCAATTCCAGTGTGGTGCCCAGCTTTTTCTTGTCACCTACGCAATTCGGGTACAACAATTTTTTGTGATCCTCTAACATGCGCTGCAACTTCTTCTTCTCCAAATCACTTGCGCAGTTTCTCTTTGCATCGGCAATGGCCCGACCTAGATCATCAACGGGCTCATCTGATGCCTCTTCTTCAGCTTCTTCCCGCATTGCCGGCTCAGCTTCTTCCCGCATTACCGGCTCAGCTTCTTCCCCCACTGTTGTATCATCGTATTCTGGGAACCCATGGCCAGGATAGCTGTCGTCGTCCTCTTCTTCTTCATTGTCTACCATCATAACCCCTCTTTCTCCGTGCTTGGTCCAAACATTATAGTGGGGCATGAAACCGGACTCAAACAGGTGGACGTGAATTGTTCTTGACGTAGAGTAATTGCGACCATTCTTACATCCAGCACATGGGCAAGACATAAAACCATCCGCCCGCTTGTTTGCCTCACCCGCAAGCAGAAAAGTATGGACGCCCTCAACAAACTGGGAGAGCATCGGTCATCGTACATCCATTGCCGGCTCATCTTCATTACACAACACCGAATAGACCAAATTAATACAAGTTCATACATAAAGTTCATACAACACTTAAATGCAACAAACAAATAACTCTCTAGCTAAAGCATTTAAATGCAACAACAAATGCGATCAAGATCGCAACTAAGGTAACAATTGATCCAACAGCATAATGATACCAAGCCTCACTATCGATGGCATATTTTCTAATCTTTCTAATCTTCAAGCGCATTTTCTCCTTCTTGATCTTGTGATCATCGACGACATCGGCAACATGCAACTCCAATTCCATCTTCTCCCCCTCAATTCTTTTCAATTTTTCTTTCAAGTACTCGTTTTCTCTTTCAACTAAATTTAACCTCTCGACAATAGGGTCGGTTGGAATTTCCGGCTCACATACCTCCTAGATAAAAATATCTATGTCAACTTGATGGGCATAATTTGTCATAAACACGAAATGCAACAAATAGTTTTAAAAGAGAATATACCACATCTGAATCATAACAAGGACGAGGGCCGACGGGGACGGATATCAAAACCATGGCACTATGTATAACAAATAACGTACGGGTAAGATAATTATTATACGAGTAACTATATATCCAAATCACACAAACATCAATTTTTTATATAAAATTTCATGAACAAGAGGCTCACCACAAGGTGGTGCCGGCGACGTGACGGTGCGGGCGATCGACGGTGGTTACGACGGAGATTTAGAAGGCACTAAGTAAACCACACCTACATATGCAAACTAAGTGTTATTTTAACCTCAAATTGCATATAAATCAAATACTAGCACATATATATATTTCCTCCCAAATTACTAAACTCACAAATAAATAACTATGTAAAGCATTGCAAGAGCTAATCTAGCAATGAGAGATGAAAGGACAAAGTTGCTAACCTTTGTGATCATTTGAATGGATGGGGGCCTTCAAATCTTGACAAATTTTGGGCAAAATGTGTGATGAGCTCGAGAGGAAGAGGGGAAGAACAGAGAGGAGAGGGGAAAGGGGAAGAACAGAGTGAGCTCGGGTGGACGAAGGGTTTATGTAGGACGACCTTTAGTACCGGTTCGTGCCAAGAACCGGTACTAAAGGTGCTGGAGGGGGCCCAGACTGACAACATCCTGCCACCACTCTCATTAGTACCGATTCGTGGCACGAACCGGTGCTAAAGGTTAGCCACGAACCGGTACTAATGAGAGCGGCCCGGCTAGCCATTCGAACCGGCACTAATGTACACATTTGTGTTGTCTCAAATACAAACTGGTACTAATGTGCTTCACGTTTGACCCTTTTTCTACTAGTGTTTCGTCCTGGTTCGTGCCACCAACCATGACCAATGATCTGTGCTTCCCGCCCTTTGGGCTGGCGAAAAACACCTTTAGTCCCAGTTGGTGGCACCAATCGGGACGACAGGGGTGACACCAACCGGGAGCAATGCCTTTGGTATATAAGCAACCCTTAGCGGTTTCTCAAAAGATCAGTTCTTTCTACCCCAATGACCCTAGGTAGCTCCTGGTCGCTGTCGCTCCCGTCGCCGTCGCTCCCGTCGCCGTCGAGCCCTGCACCGCGGTCGCCGTGTCCCTGCCCTGCCGTCGCCGCCCCGACCCGTGCTACCCCCGAGCTCGCGTGCGCTGCCTCTGAGCTCCCGGCCCTATACAGCACCGCCCCTGAGCCCGCGACACCCCCGAGCCAAGCGTCGTTCCCATTGTGAGCCGTCGCCGCTCCGGGCCGCGATTTTTTAGTTATGTCTATGTTTAGCTATATATGTATGTAATGTTTATGTATATGTATATATGCATGTAATGTTGATGTATATATAATGTATATGTATATGTAGATGCTTAGTCTATATATAATGTAGATGTATATGTATGTTTTTCTCCATCGAGCCACTGCCGCTCCGGCCCGGTGTTTTTGTCCATTGATGTATCCATTTTTTTATGCTCATAGAATGTTTTTTGTTCATAGGAAGATTTTTTGTTCATAGAAATAGAGTAGAGGCAACTTTACTAAGTGTTCATGATTTTTTTGTACATAGAAATTTCCTCGATAATTTCGACATGGGGGGGGGGTCGTTAAAACATAACCCCGATAACTTCGACGTGAGGGGAGGGGGTCGTTAAAACATAACCCTGGTAACTTCGACATGAGGGGGGGTCGTGTCAGGACCCCGATCCTAAGTCACACTTATCTAGCATGTAACACATCATATCACTTTGCGGCCTCACGCACGGTATTCCCATGGGTGCCACCTTACCTGGCCCGGGACTGTCTGCGCCTTTTGGCTCACATATATGATAGTGTCACTAGCATCCATATGACTGAGAACCCGGGCCGACATGACTAGTCGTGAATCCAAAGTGGCACTAACTTACAGGGACATGCGTACAGGAACCAACAACAAACGTGACGATCATCAATGTATGAACCCAAGTCATAGCAAGCTACAAGGACTTAAAGGAACAACACATGATATTTCCTCAAAGAGACAGACACAGGAACGAAGAAGGACACATGCTGGCCAGTCTAAGAGTTCCGGAGTAGTAGCAAACTACCATGGCTCAGTGGAAGCACTCAGAGACATTTTCCCATAAGAGAGGCTACCAAGAATAAATAACTAGGTTTTCGGATCCCAGACATACCAAGCATTTCAAATCATACACACAATATGTTCGATATGTGCAAATACAACATGGCATCACAACAAGACTCTATGACTCGAAGTATTTATTCAATAGGCTCCATGGAGACAGATATTACAAACATGGGGCACATGACCCAACATATGGAGCATACAGGCAACGGAAGCACAACATGTCTGAGTATAGTCAATTACAAATGAAAGAGGTTGTGAAGCCTGACTATCTACAAGACCCTTCCAAGGGTACAAGATCGTAGCTAAGGTAACAAGCAAAACATCGAAGTCCACGTGGAACTACTAGTGAGGCTGAAGTCTCTCTGCAAAAACTTAAATTAAGCAAACGTGAGTACAAATTTACCCAGCAAGACTTATCAGAACTAACTACATATGCATTAGTATCAAGAA
>NC_041387.1:666857794-666859593 GCF_002162155.2 Triticum dicoccoides | reverse complement strand
GAGTTCAACTGCAGCAAGCCAGCTTTGACTCAGTGGCTATCCTGAACTACGTCTGCAAGTAACTCTTTTGAGGTGGCGCACACGAGTCCACATATTCACCATATCAATACACCACTATGGATCCACTCTTGTCTCCCTTAGAGAAGGCCATCCATAGCACTCATGCTTATCTTGCACATTTTAGAGTATCCACTTTCACTTGTCTATGAACTGCATTAGCAACCATGTAGTCCTTTATCGCAGAAGCGGCTATTCGAATAGATGATGTTAACCTTGCAGGTGTGTACTTCTTCACACAAGCTCTCGCCACTTACCGCCATGCACATGTCATGTATCTCGGCAACCTTCAAACGGAAGCCCGGGAAGGGTGTCGGCCATGACCTGACTAACCACACAAGTCCTTACTCCAGGTTTATCGCCTATTCAGGTTCCATCCGCAAGGAGTCCGGCCGAGGTTTCCACTACAGCCCCAAATGATGTGTGCAGGGTTCCCGAGGCACCAAACGGGCCTCTCGGTACACCGGGCCATATACCTACCGCATCACAGCCCACCCCTAGGATCAGCCCTCCACAAAGCCTCCAGTATACTACAAACACCAGAAACTACTTGCAACTCCTGGATAGAGGACAACGGCGATTAATAAGCCGAGAGAGTCAATTAAGGATCCCAATGTGTGGTAGTAGCTGATCTTGAATCACACACACAAAACTCAGCTCCTAAGGACGGTTCCAATGAAACAACCCACCATGTACTCCTACATGGCCTCTCATCGATACCTTTACCAAATCATGTTCACACACTTAGCTCTCAACAGTATGATATGTTCACACCATTCCAATCCATCCCAGATCTATCAAACCTAACACAACTCTAAGCATAGCAGGAATAATAAACAAGCATGAATGAGTAGGCACATCATGGCTCAAACAAATCCTACTCATGCTAGTGGGTTTCAACTATTTACTGTCGCAAAGACATGTCATGCAGAGGAAAGGGGTTCAACTACCACAACATGTAACAGTTGAATCATTGTTGTTCGAATGCAGTAAAAGAGAGCAGAAGCGAGAGAGTGAGATTGTATCACAATGAACAAGGTGGTTTTGCTTGCCTGGCACTTCTGAAGATGATACAGCTCTTCATCAGTGTCATCGAACTCATCGTCGGAACAATGTCTACTAAGAGGGGACAAATACTGGCAAACAGAGAAGTAACACAATCAATGCAATGCACAATATGATGCATGATCACGACATGGCAAAATTAGTGTGTTTGAGCTAATGCAACTAGCAACAATTTAAATGAAGTTGGTTTGAACCCGAGGTTCAAATTCAAACTTCATATGTGAAATTCAAATGCCATTTATTTGTTTTGTCCAATTGAGCAGCTATAAGTTGTTCCAACATGCATTAAAATAAATGGATCGATTGGATTTTTCTGATAATTTTTCATATATCAATCTTTTCAATCAGACTTATGGTTGATTTACTATGAATTTTTGAAGTTTAAACCATTTTCTGGAATTTCCTGGTTAATCTAATTTAAACTAAAATCAGAAAATGATTTATTGCATCAGCATTGTGTCACTATGACGTAAGCAAGTCAACTATGGCTGACCAGGTCAAACCTGACCAGTGGGGCCCACTGGTTAGTGAACTAGTGACATTTGTGTCGTTGACAGGTGGGTCGAGTCAACAACCACGTCAGAAAAGTCAATGCTAATCGGTGGGTCCCATTGGTTATGAACTAATCTAAACAGAAATTAAAATAACCTAAACAGGCATAGAGGCCCACATGGCAG
>NC_041387.1:666849319-666857603 GCF_002162155.2 Triticum dicoccoides | reverse complement strand
AGCCCGGTGGTATTTAGCCGCCGGTGACCATTTGCTGCGGCTGACGGGCGTCAGAAACACGCTACAAAGGGTGGTTTTGCGATGGGTTAGTTTGTTGGGGAGCTGGTGGTGCGGCGCTTCCGTTGGTGTCCTCGGGGCTGCCGAGGATGGATGGAATCAAGCTCGACGATGAGGTCAGGCGGCGGCGGAGCTTCGGGTTCAAGGAAGGCAGTGCTACGGGGCACAACGAGAGTAGCCGAGGGGCTTTATGGGTTCCTAGGATCACCAGGAACACGCCAAGGGCATGTCTACGAGCGGAGGAGCTCAGGGACTACGCGTGCGACGAGAATGTCGGATGGCGGCGTGAGAGCTTGGGAGGGAGTAGCTTCAGCATGAACTAGAGCAAGGGGGTTGACAGGAGCTCACTGCGCACACGCAGAGCAGAACATCGGGCTCGAGGAGGCACATACGGCGTCATGGCATTGCCGGCAATCTCGGGCGGCTGACGATGAAGATGACGACGATGACGAGGATACGATGTGTCTCCGATTGATTGGTTCGTTGAGGACGTAGAAGACATCATGGCAGAGCTTCTGGACATGAACGGAGGGCGAGGAGATGGATCTGGGCACGGCAACGCCGAGCGGCGGCAACGGGGGCGTTCAGTCTCGGGAGATAGAGAGCGGCAAAGGAGGGGATGAGCACTGGGGAAGAGTGAGAGAGGCCGGGGAGGTTGTGTGGCGCTTGTAGCGGCCTCTAGCAGCAGGGGCAAGGAGGAGATGGCCGAGCGCGTGCGCGCACGCGCGACCACACACCCTCTTGCCTACTGGCAGGAGGTTGAAGATGGCGCCCTACCGACTAGTGGGCTGGGCCACTAGCTACACGGCTGGGCTAGCTGGTAAATGGCCCGGGTGAATTATCTCTCTCTCTCATGTTTTCTTTCTGTTTTCTACTTTATTTCTCTATTTTGATTTAGTTTATAAACCAACTAATTTTTATAATTCCCGAAAATAATTGTGGGCATTATGTGAATTATTACAGAGGGCCCTTAGCTATTTTCAGAATTGTTGGAGCATCTAAAAATAATTATAGCAATTAAATGCCCCAATTCAAATACTTTATTGTTTAATTCAAAAATCTAGGATGGCCTAGAAAAATGTGCACCATTTTTGGTAGAGGTTTTCAACCAATTAAAAAACAGTGAACTTTTCTGAAGGGCACCTTGGATTCATTGAAAATATATTTTTTATCCTAGTTGAATTCCATTTGATGCTGGGGTTTAAGCATCCCCTTTAAAGTTTCAAAAGAATTTAAACATGATGAATTGATGCAAAGCCACTGATTACAAACAATTATTCTAGGGCTGTGACAACTCACCCCACTAAGAATCTCGTCCCTAGATTCAAGACGTGAGGTAAGAAGATAGAGGGGACACAAGGCCGCACAATCTTCATGATCCGGATTGCACTTCTCGAAGATGCTGATTCATTGCATCATAACTCAATCTCGACGTCTTTGCTTTAGAGATCTTTATCCAACACAACAACGAGAAGAAAAATCTCTATAGGAATCGATCTTATTGAAGATCGAGCAGCTCAGGATCAACTCATGGAGTGAGACATTGAAACCTCTCTCGAGCTGAGACACAAAACATCCATCCAGAGGAATGGAGTGAAACAGATGACAAAGTTCAATTTGGTAGGCAACAATTCCACGCTTAAGAAGATGATGGACGGGGTCAAAGTAGCGAGGAGTTCATTTCCATGATTCCATACCAGGGCACCTTGGGGAAGATGACTCATAGTATTATTCCTTAAAGTGGCAAAAAGAATTAGTTTTGATCCATAGATCATTTAACCTCTCTATACCAGCCTAAGGCAAATCTCAATCGATCGTATGAAGGAGTTCGATGGAATGGCATACTCGGACTAGAATGGATGATGTGGACTACCTTGTTGAACACAATGCAGTGGATGATTTTCTTCTTATCATCGCAAATGGATGGGACCCATGGTAGGACCACTTTTGAAGATGATCCTGAACAGCAGTTACTGAGAAGGGCAGCCCATGGTAAGATGGCACCAGGGCGGGTGCAGGCTTGAAACAAAATGCAAATGCTGGGAATGATTCTAGTAATTGTGGAAAAACTCAACAATCGAGAGTGATTCCACTCTTTGAATGGTTATATTATAATCGAGGAAACTGAGAGCACAAGAATCCCTAAGGAACAACCTCTAGAATAAGTCGCACGACATCCTCATGGAGAGGATGATCAAATTGCTCGCTCGAGATACTACAATAATAGATCTTCCAGCTAGGTGTGTCAGCCAAAACATTAACCTTGTCGGGACCTACATCGTAGATCTTGGAAAAGTTCCAACCATCATACCTGCCTGAGATTCAGATCTGGTTGGTAACAGGTTATTTTAGACAGCATGTCTGGAAAGAAAGTTTGCAACACGAACCGACAAGATGACATTGGAAGATTCTCGGGAAATGAACTATGGTAGTAAGCTCCAAAACATGTGCTAGTTCTGCTACATACATGTGAACACATTGTCCAAGACAAGCATGACCACATAGAAGTCTTAGAACAAAACACTACCGAGTTCTCGTTGGGAACCATCATTGTGGATCTTCGTACAAATCCGTCTGGTACCTTCAGGACTAGCATTTAGAACTTATTATCCTTGACCAAATCAATCAGTGGCTTGGTATGCTAGGGATACATATAGTGTGAAGGTTGCAAGTCTCCAACCATGGAATACTTCGCACGTATGCATGACTGAGTTGGGATGATTCCAGAGGAAGCAATATAATCTTTCTCGAATCCACGGCGGCAACTTACATCAAATGCACGTGAATTAGAGGAAGTCACTTCTTTCATCCAACATATGCTTCATGAACGGGACATGAAGATAATGCTTATAAAAGTTTCCAACACTGGCTGGATGTTCAACACGAATCATGGAGAAGATAAAAATGATGTGGATGGGTTACAACAATTCATCTAGGTTTCCATATAAGTGTATTAGCACAATTATGTGGAAAAGGTGATAGCATTAGTCAGACTCATTAGATATAATGGTGTATGCTCAAGGAAACAACCACAAGTAAGACAATATTATGAATATCATTGGTTCTTATTTGATTTGACGATAGCCCATACTCAAATCGAAGATTGGATAAGATGATAGGTCCATTAACTGATTACGAGGGTCAATTGATGAAAATACCATCTCTCTTCAACACACATACAAGATATCCCTTCAAATGAACTAAGTCAGACAAGCTTTTATCTTCCAACTCTCCAAGTTGTTGTTTAGCTTAACCAACTAGCTCAGGGGTATGCAACATAGATTCTTGGAGAAAGGGTGGTTACAAGAAACCAACTTGATCATGAGCTCGACATAAAAGTTAGGGGACAACCTGGTGATACTTCTGAGAAGATATTCGGAAAATCATGAACCACCAATATGTTATTAAGCTCGAGAATAATCTTGCTTTCGGGGAAAGACAATGTGATCAAATAAGCAAGGGGTTGACACAATCCTAACTCATTGATCGAGAAGTGCACCAAAAAATATGTACTAGGTAGCACAATCTATCTTAGAATGATGATTCAATAACCAACACGCTAAGAATGGAATTATCGCCCATTAACTACCAAGCAACATAGTTGTAAGAAATATTGTTTTCACACATCAAGATTCACTTGTCTGCATTACGGTTACAATAACATGGGAACCGAGGAATGAACAATGATGGCAAGAAGTATCACTGCATGAAGAATTCATAAGAGGTGGTGCAATTATCATGACAATCCTGACATAAAGGGTGTAATACTCCAGGGTAGAACAAACAAAAGCTGGATTCGCATTTTGATCTGTGGTATACAACTGCTTTGACCCAATCCTATAAATGGATAAGGTACTAGAGTTTGTTTCTCCTAGTCATTCCAGAATATAATAGCTTGACAGACCTCAAGAGTAAAAGGCAACGATGAACATTAATGCAGACATACTCTTGACTATCAACTAATAGATGGAGGTCAGAAGACAACTAAACAGAGAAACTCAAATGAGCATATAAGTTTCTGAGTTTTGGAAGCATAGATTGGTATATGTCGAACCAAGTTCAATATTTCTTCCGGATAACCCATGCAGAAGAGGTAGGACTGGCAGAATCACAATATAGAATGCAGAACTCATCAAGAGCACTCTAGTTTTGATCTTTTGGTTCAATAAGGAACTTCTTCCATAAGCAGTTCCTGGTATCTGGAAGAGGGTAATACCACGGACCTCGAGGACTATCACAAAGGTTACTAATATCCTACAGGAACTAGAAAACACTATCAACATGAATGAGTATGGTAAATCTCGGGTTCAGGATTGCAGGAATGTAATGCATACTAACTAAATGGCATCACAGGATGCTTTCGAGAATGATAGCCAAAATCATCACACTGGAAACACAAAACATGGCTATATTATTAGGTGATTCTCTAAGACACCTAGGGTTATAATAATAGCTGCAACATATATACATAGGCAATGGAGTACCTCACCACACTGGTTAGTGTGGTTAATCTGGCCCAAAGGAACATCAGGAACGGAAAGAAGGGATTTGCAAATGCATTAGACTAGTTAGAAACTTGGGATGACTCGAACAACATAACGACTACAAATGTTCTAAAAGATTTGAGACATCCTGCAAAATGGTGGCATAACCACTCAAAATCACAATATCAAGGTTCCGAGACCAACTATTATCACACGGAGGTATTAGAAACTGAACTGAGACCTGAATCCAGCAAATCTTATAAGTCTACTGATTAGTAACACGTGATCCTGATAGAAATAAGAGCAAGCCTAGTTTCTTAACCCTGTAGGATTGATAGGATGACTCGGATCAGAAGGACATAAGGTAAAGGAGTAAAAAGAGCCTTACGTTCCCTTCCACAATATATTCCATTATATAACTAAAGAATTTCTAGACACGACTTTGACTAGTTTGGCTTGGTAATCCTATAGGCATTCAGGCTCTGATACCAAAGCGGTCAGGACCCCGATTCTAAGGTACACTGATGTAGCATGTAACACATCATGTCACTTTGTGGCCTCACGCATGGTATTCCAAGGGGTGCCACCTTATACCTGGTCCGGGACCGTATGCGCCTTTTGGCTCACGTATATGATAGTGTCGCTAGCATCCGTATGACAGAGAACCAGGGGCGACATGACTAGCCATGAATCCAAAGTGGCACTAACTTACAAGGACATGCATACATGACCTAGCAACGAATGTGTCAATCATCAACGCATGAACCCAAGTCGTAGCAACCTACAAGGAGTTAAAGGAACAATGTGTGACATTTCCCCAAAGAGACAGACACAGGAATGAAGAAGGACACATGCTGACCATCCTAAGTGTTCCGGAGTACTAGCAAGCTACCATGGCTCAGTGGAAGCCCTAGGAGACATTTCCCCATAAGAGAGGCTACCAAGAATAAACATCTAGGTTGTCGGATCCCAGACATACCAAACATTTCAAATCATACACACAATATGTTCGATATGTACAAATACAACATGGCATCACAACAAAACTCTACGACTCAAAGTATTTATTCAATAGGCTCCGAGGAGCCAGATATTACAAACATCGTTCACATGACCCAACATAGAGAGCATACAGGCAACAGAAGCATAACATGTCTAAGTACAGTCAACTACAAATGAAAGAGGATATGAAGCCTGACTATCTACAAGCCCCTCCCAAGGGTACAAGATCATAGCTGAGGTAACAATCTAAACGTCGAAGTCCACGCGGAACTACTAGTGAGACTGAAGTTTCTCTGCAAAAACTTAAATTAAGAAAACGTGAGTAGAAATGTACCCAACAAGACTTACATAAAAACTAACTACATATGCATCAGTATCATCAAAGGGGTTGGTGGAGTTTAACTGCAACAAGCCAGCTTTGACTCATTGGCTATCCTAAACTACGTCTACAAGTAAATCTTTTGAGGTGGCGCACATGAGTCCACATATTCACCATATCAATACACCACTATGGATCCACTCCCGTGTCCCTACGAGAGGGCCATCCATAGCACTCACGCTTATCTTGCGCACTTTAGAGTATCCACTTTCACTTGCCTATGAACTGCATAAGCAACCAAGTAGTCCTTTACCACAGTCGCGGCTATTTGAATAGATGATGTTAACCATGCAGGGGTGTACTTCTTCGCACACGCTCTCGCCACTTACCGCCATGTACATGTCATGTATATCGGCAACCTTCAAACGGAAGCCTCGTGAGGGTGTCGGCCATGACCTGACTAACCACACAAGTCCCTAGTATAGGTTTATCTCCTATTCAGGTTCCATCCACAGGGAGTTCGGCCGAGGTTTACACTACGGCCTCAAACGATGTGTGCAGGCTTCCTGAGGCACCAAACGGGCATCTCGGTACACCGGGCCACGTACCTACCGCATCATAACCCAACCCCAGGATCAGCGCTGCGCACGGCCTCCAGTATACTACAAACACCAAAAACTACTTGCAACTCTTGGACATAGGACAAGGTCAATTAATAAGCCGGGAGAGTCAATTAAGGAACCCAATGTGTGGTAGTAGCTGATCTTGAATCACAAACACATAACTCAGTTCCTAAGGACGGTTCCATTCAAACAACCCACCATGTACTCCTACATGGTCTCTCATTGATACCTTTATGAAATCGTGTTCACACATTTAGCTCTCAACAGTATGACATGTTCACACCATTCCAATCCATCCCAGATGAATCAGACCTAACACAACTCTAAGCATAGCATGGATAACAAACAAGCATGAATGAGTAGGCACATCATGGCTCAAACAAATCCTACTCATGCTAGTCGGTTTCAACTATTTACTATGGCATAGACATGTCACGCAGAGGAAAGCGTTCAACTACCACATCATGTAGCAGTTGAATCGTTGTTGTCCTAATGCCGTAAAGTAGAGTAGAAGCGAGAGAGTGGGATTGTATCAGAATGAAGAAGGGGGATTTGCTTGCCTGACACTTCTGAAGATGGTATAACATTTCATCAGTGTCATCGAACTCATCGTCGGAACAACGTCTACTGAGAGGGGACAAATACCGGCAAACAAAGAAGGAACACAATCAATGCAATGCACAATATGATGCATGATCATGACGTGGCAAAATGGGTGTGTTTGAGCTAATGCGACTAGCAACAATTTATATAAAGTTGGTTTGAACCCGAGGTTCAAATTAAAACTCCATATGTGAAATTCAAATGCCAATTATTGTTTTGTCCAATTCAGCAGCTATAAGTTATTCCAACATGCATTAAAATTGTATAGACGGATAGATTGGATTTTTCTGATAATTTTTCACATATAAATTGTTTCAGTCAGACCTATGGTTGATTTACTATGCGTTTTTGAAGTTTAAATCATTTTCTAGAATTTCTTCGTTATTCTAATTTAAACTAAAACCAGAAAATGATTTTTTGCGTCAGCATTGTGTCACTGTGACGTCAACAGGTCAACTATAGCTGACCCGGTCAAACCTGACCATTGGTGCACAGGGGCCCACATGGGAGTGGTCATTAGTGGCTAATGAGGCTGCCATGTCAGCCCGCCGGCGACCATTTTCCACGGCGGGCGGGCATCGGAAACACACTACAGAGGGCATATTTGTGTGTAGTTTAGTGTGTTGGGGAGCTGGTGGTGCGGCGCTTCTATTGGTGGCCTCGGGGCTGCCGGGAATGGACGTAATCGAGCCCATCGACGAGGTCAGGCTGCAGCGGAGCTTCGAGTTCGCGGTAGGCAGTGCTACGGGGCACGGCGAGAGCAGTCAAGGGGCTTTACAGGTAGGGCATGTCTACAAGCGGAGGAGCTCGGGAACTACGCGTGCGACAACAATGGCGGTCGGCGGTGCTGGAGGCCGCGGAGCAGCAACTGCAGCACGAACCAGAGCAAGGGGGTGGAGGGGAAACAAAGAGGAGCTCATGGCGCACACGCATAGCAGAATAGCAGGCTCGGGGAGGCACGAATGACATCATGGCATTGCTGGCGATCTCGGGCACCGACGACGAAGACGACGACGGTGATGACGATACGGTGCATCCCTGGTTGATTAGCTCATCGAAGACGTAGACGACATCATGGCAGACCTTCTAGAAATGGACGGAGGGCGAGGAGATGGCTCTAGGCGTGACAACAGCAAGCGGCAGCGATAGGGGCATTCGGTCTCGGGAGATAGTGACCGGTAAAGGAGGGGATGAGC
>NC_041387.1:666848448-666849081 GCF_002162155.2 Triticum dicoccoides | reverse complement strand
CCTCCAGCAACAGCGGCAAGCAGGAGCTGGCCGAGCGCGTGCGCATGCGCCGCGGCCACACGCCCTCCCGCCTACTACCAGGAGGTTGAAGATGGCGCCCGGTCGACTCATGGGTTGGGCCACCAACTACACGGCTGGGCTGGCTGGTAAGTGGCGCAGGTGAGTTATCTCTCTCTCTCTCTCTCTCCTATTTTCTTCCCGTTTTTTATTTTACTTCTGTGTTTTGATTTAGTTTATTAACCAAATCATTTTTATAATTCCTGAAAATAATTGTGAGCATTAACCTAATTATTACAGAGGCCCTTAGTTGTTTTCAAAATTGTTGGAGCATCTGAAAATAATTATAGCAATTAAATTCCCCAATTCAAATACTTTATGGTTTAATTCAAAAATCTAGGATGACCTAGAAAATGTGCACATTTTTGGCAGAGGTTTCCAACCAATTCAAAAATGATGAACTTTTCTGAGGGCACTTTGGATTCATTGAAAATATTTTTATTTTGATCCTAGTTGAATTCCATTTGATGCTAGGGTTTAAGCATCTCCATTCCAAGTTTCAAAGAATATAAACATGGTGCATGGATGCAAAGCCACTGATTACAAAAAATTATTCTAGGGGTGTGACAGGACGTT
>NC_041387.1:666847658-666848339 GCF_002162155.2 Triticum dicoccoides | reverse complement strand
GACATGAGGGGAGGGGGTCGTTAAATATAACCCCGATGACTTCGACATCAGGGGGGTTCATTAAAACATAACCCCAATAACTTCGACATGAGGGGGAGGGTCGTTGAAACATAACCCTGATAACTTTGACATGGGGGGGGGTAGTTAACACATAACCCCGATAACTTTGATATGAGGGGGGTCATTAAAACCTAACCTTGATAATTTCGACATAGTGGGAGGGGGCATCAGATAGGCATAGAGGGGTTTCCGCAAAGTATCCTCTCTCGAAAGATATTTAGGACGACTCATCAGACAAGAGGGGGAGAAGTCCGCAATGATGTTTGCCACTAATCCATTGCTCATATGCATATTATTCCTTGTTGTGATATTAAGTCCATGTTTGCCACTAATCCGTCTCTCATGTTTGTATATTGCCATGTTGTAATATTTGCATAAACTATGGACAGAGACTTAGAACAAGAAGAGTTGTTGGGGGATATAGTCCTTCAGGGAGGTGATCTCTTGTCATTTCTCAATGACACAGAAGGTCAGGAAGGAGAGGATGATCGCTTCGGTGATCCAATAATGGAGGAGGAAGGACATCATGACGGCTCCGGTGACCGAATGGCAGAGGAAGGAGATCATGATCACGGCTCCGGTGATCGACCGGAGGAGGGAGCCTTAACTATTGCAAAGTCC
>NC_041387.1:666839952-666846968 GCF_002162155.2 Triticum dicoccoides | reverse complement strand
CACCAACCACCATCTTCCTCAGGCGCCGCCGCCGGCCACCCACCACCTCCACTGACCCACAACCTCCACCCCCTCCATCCACGGCCCGCCAACGGTGCCTCCTCCAACCTTCCTCCGCCGCCGGCCATACGGGCTACGCCACGCGTCTAGGGCTGCCCCGAGCCACGCTCCGGCAAGCACCGGATCCCGAGTGGCCATCCCCCTGGAGTCCTGCTCCTCTTCCTCTGCCCCTGCGAGCCCAACCTTCCTCCACGCCGCCGGCAACCACGACCGCCTCCGCATGACCAACGCTCCGGCATCTGCTCCTCCTTGCTCCACCACCACCCCACCGTCGGCGCCCCACTCTAGCCCCGACGCGCCGCCCCCGACCGATGCTACTGGATCGAGTGACCACGGCCATGGATCCATGGATCCCGCTCCAGATCCGCACAGGATCCGAGCTCTTCTCCACCCCCATGCGCCACGCCGCCCAACCCCTCCCCCGGTGCTCCCCAAGGACCACCTCCTCCGCCCACGGAGAGCACAATGGTGGTGCGGCTCAAGATGGCCTAATTGGTGTGCAGCTCGCAAAAGCTTTTGTTGTAGTCTACCGGCGTCGTCCACCCCTGATCCAATCCACATCGACCGCCTCTCCCGTGACTCCCTCTCCTGTTCCTCCTCCTCCGACGGTGCCAGGTGAGACCCTCCCTATTTGACTTAACCTGCCGTGGAGCGTGCCTGCAACGGCCGCCCAACACTACGCCCCAACGGCCTCCTACAAGCACGACGAGTGCATCTGGGTGCCCTCCTTCCATGGCGCATCCCCACGGTGATGGCGGACCGCGCTGGTGCAGTTTGCCCCTGCTCCTCGAAGTGGTACAGTCACCGCCGTGCTGTAGTGCGGTCCCTCATCATACACTTTGAGCCGCGGCATGCAATGTAGACGGGGGTGCATTGACGAACGCTCGGCACAGAGGAGACATCGTGTTGCTCCACCGCAACTGATTCACCACTAGCCACTTCTCTTTTGCCACGATTCGGCGCCACGACGACGCTCGTGCTCGCCGTCACCCACATGTAGTCCACACCTCGTGTGCGGGCAGGGCTTCCATCAACTGCATGCAGCTCGTTCGGCTCAGTATCGCGCGTAGCGGCCATGGGTGTGCAGTTCGCCTGTATTTTTGCACGAGAAGACAAAGATACAGTGCACTGCACATGTTTGTTGAGCCTAAAAAACCCTGAATTGCGCATCTAGTTTTGTAGAGAAAAAGGTGCAGTTCACTGGTCTCAAGCGGTAGTCCATTTTTTCCACTTTTGAGGTTCACTGCTCACGTTCCGGGCAGCTTGCTATATTTTTGTTTTGTTTTGGGGGTGTTCATACCGTAAGGCAATATTCAGTTTATAATTATTTGACGAAATCTCATGTAGTTTATTGTATGAAGACTTGTTGTTTGCTATGTAAAAAGACAAGGAAAACAAGCAATGCAGTACGCTCCCTCGTGAGTGCGGTCCGAATGCATTAGTAAAAAAGAGTTAAGAATTAAAAAACCAATGCAGTTCTCTTGCCTTGTCACGTAATTCGAAAACATTAGAAAAATCTTGTTTCAGAAGTTCACTCCATGTGGTTCGTTTACGCTCACTTGAAGCACGGATCACTTCCTCGTCTTCAAAAATTCACATCCCACAAAAATGAAATCATGCAGTCCGCTAGCCCGTCTGATGTAGTGCAGTTTTCCATCTAAAAACAGTGTGGTTTTCTTCCTAGTCTTCAAAAATTCACGTCCCACAAAAAAAGAAATCATGCAATCCGCTAGCCTGTCTGATGCAGTGCGGTTTTCAGTCTAAAAGCTGTCCGGTTTTCTTCCTCGTCTTCAGAAATTCACATCCCACAAAAAAGAAATCATGCGGTCCGCTAGCCCGTCTGACGCAGTGTAGTTTTATTCCTCAGTCTAAAATCATGCAGTGCACTTGTTTGTCCGATGAAGTGCAGCTTTTAGTCTAAACAAGTGCATTTTTCTGTCTGATGCAGTACATATGACGCTTTTGTTGTCGTGAAAAAACAGAGTGTTCGCATTTTGTTAAAATAAAAATTGCTCCTAAATCATAAGTAATCGGAGAGAGTGTTCTATATGACAAGGTTATGCCTCATCGATATCCTTCCAACGGCGTATAATTTGAATCATTTCGACCAGCGGTTTTTAAAAATTTCATGAAAAAGGGCCGCTGCCTCTCGTCATCAGCCGCACAATTTTTAAAATTAACTAAAAACCGTAAGGAATCTCAAAAACATTTTAACATATAAAAGTTGCGCCTCATCCGTTGCTTTCCAACTGTGTATCATACGCCTCATTTCGACAAATGGTTAGAAAACTGGAGTGAAAACAGTACCGAAAATTTGAAAAAATTTGAAAAACAGAATTCTGCGATGTAGTAAATTTGAACTGCTCTTAAACCGTAACGAACTAGAGAAAATAATAGATATGAAAAAGATGCGCCTCGACGATATCTTTCCAAAGATATGAAAAAGACGCTCGCTGCCACTCATGATGGGCCGCACCATTTTCGAAACTGCTCTTAAACCATGAGGAATCTCGAAAAGTGTTCAACATGGCGAATTTGCGCCTAATCCATAGCTTTTCAACGTGATATTACACGCCTCATTACGTCAAACGGTTAAAAAACTAGAGCAAAAAAGCTACTGAAAATACACAACATGCAGTTTTTTGCGACGGGAAGTTCACTCTTGAGAGTACTGCAGCACACTTGATTCAAACAATGACGTACACTTGCGTTGAGCATGCCGTGCGGAAGTGTTATCAGAATAGTTATTTTGCTAATATAGTGCACTGCACTTTCTGTAGCAAGGGCACTGCAATACACAATAGTGAACTTCGTGTCGTAAAAAACTACATGCAGTGTTTTTTCGGTACTGTTTTTGTTTTAGTTTTCTAACGAGGCATATAATATTCCGTTGGAAAGCTATGGATTAGACACAACTTCGCCATGTTGAATACTTTTCGAGATTCGTCGCGGTTTAAGAGCAGTTTGAAAAATGGTGTCGTGAATGATGAGTGGCAGCGAGCGTATTTTCGCGATTTTTTCTAAACCGCTCATTGGAATAAAGAAAATGATACGCCTATGGAAAGATATCATCGAGGTGCATCTTTTTCATATGTATTATTTTTTCTATTTCGATACGGTTTAAGAGCAGTTTCAAATTACTAAATCGCGGAATTATGTTTTTTTAATTTTTCTTAATTTTCGGTACTGTTTTTGCTCTAGTTTTTGAACCGTTTGCTAAAACGAGGAGAATGATATGACATTGGAAAGCTACGGACAAGGCGCAACTTCCGTATATTGGGATATTTTTGAGATTCCTTATGGTTGTTAGTTAATTTTGAAAATCGTGCGGCTGATGACGGGAGGCAGCGGCCGTTTTTTGCGAAATTTTTGCAAACCGCTGATTGAAATGATTCAAATTATACGCCATTGGAAAGATATCAATGAGGCACAACTTTTTCATGTAGAACACTCTCTTTGATTCCTTACGGTTGAAAAGCAATTTTGATTTTAACGAAATGCGGACACTTTGTTTTTTCGCGACCCAAAATCGTCGTATGTACTGCATCAGACAGAAAACCGCATTGCTTTCAGACTAAAAACCGCACTTCATTCGACTGACAAGTGCACTGCATGATTTCTTTTTTGTGGGATGTAAATTTTCCCAAACGAGATAGCAAACCGCACTTCTTTAGACCAAAACCTTCACTTCATGAGACATACAAGTGCACTGCATGATTTCTTTTTTGTGGGTTGTAAATTTTCCCAAACGAGGTAGCAAACCGCACTTCTTTAGAACAAAACCAGCACTTCATCAGACGGACAAGTGCACTGCATGATTTCTTTTTTGTGGGACGTAAATTTTCCCAAACGAGGTGGAGTGCACTCCATGTCAAGCGTTGGTGAACCACAATACTATGAAAATTGAACCTTGAGACTATGGTAAATGGGCTGTACTGCATCAGACACAAAACTGCACTTATTTAGACTAAAAACCACACTTCATTGGACAGACAAGTGCACTGCATGATTTCTTTTTTGTGGGGACGTAAATTTTACCAAACGAGGTGGAGTGCATTACTTTTTTTGTGGACGAGAGTGAACGTCAGAGACAAGGGCAAGAGAACCCCCAACATGATCGAAAACTGAACCACATTATATAAATAGGTATAAAAAGGACAATGAAAACACATGGGGTTCACTTCCTGTTTACAAGTGAACCACGTAGGAGTTTTATAGCAAACTGCATGAGACAACAAAGTGAGCTTCAAAGCCACATCTATCTTTTTTATAGCAAACTGCATGAGACAACAAGACTCCTCATTGAATGCAGTGAATCACAAGACGCCTCAAAGTGGGCTGCATCAACAAATTTTTCTCTTGAAAATTAACCATTAATTCTTGTTGAAATGAAATTCTCAAGAAATATTTTTTACACACAGTACATCATATCCCAACTAGATACATTTAATACACACACAAAAACCACAAACAGCGGACTAAACTGCATGCCCGCTTTCTTGAGTTGCACGCCCCACACACCACACGACACCAGAGTAAATGACGATGTTCTACGCCGAGGTGTAAAAGCTACCATGGCGAAGTTGAATTCACCCAAATCAAAAGCCATAATCTGAGAAAATACACATAAAATGATTTGCAGGGATCTGACAGAACCGCACATGCAAAATCCAGAAAAATGTGGGAAGAAACTATTCTAAATCATCTATCATAGGGTGGGTCTCACTGGCCCTACTGCATGGCGGCTAGGATCTCGCCGGTGAACTGCGATCTGAATGAACACACAGGCCGCCTGAACCGCGCGCCAACAAAAATCAGACTAAAGACCGAAGCTTCCTGAACCGCAGCTAGGAGTTAAGGAACTTGACGGCATCGTCTAGTTGTTGTCCCACTATATAGGAGAGGAGGGAGGGCATGGATTCACTGTCATATCGTGAGTGACTTGTCCAATTTAGTTTCCTCTTTTGTTTTGAACCTTAGTATCATTAGTTAACAGCTCAATCAGTGATGTGCTACTCTAGTATATTCACAAACCTTAATAAAAACTGTACTAGTTATATGATGCTGATTTTTCTTAACTTACATATAAAATAAATCAGGACATTATAATCGATTTTTCTTAACTGTACTAGTTGTGACAGAAGGAGGATGCTGGAGTAAAGAGGGCTTTTCAGACACTCCTCACCTACATCCGAAACGTGGTTAAGAATCCTGAGGATGAGAAATTTGGAAAGATCAGACTTATGAATGCTTCATTTCAGGTGAATTCCCTATTCCCATGGCTGGCAAAGAATGTTGTGTTAACATGCTGAACAGCCGACATTGATGATCATTTATGTGCCTTGTTGAAGAGAGTTGGGTGCCTCAGGGGCATAGAGTTTCTCGAGCTGTGCTGGTTTGAGAAACCCGAAGGCGACGAGATCTTGTTTCTGGCAAGGGACAAGGTTGGCAAGGCCGTCCTGAATGTCGCCGGAGCCGAGCGCAACTCAGCAATCACCAATCCTTTCTTTTGATTTATATGAATCGG
The DNA here is from genome assembly GCF_002162155.2 of Triticum dicoccoides. NCBI lineage: Eukaryota > Viridiplantae > Streptophyta > Magnoliopsida > Poales > Poaceae > Triticum > Triticum dicoccoides. Next base: position 666,841,381 of record NC_041387.1, on the reverse strand, counting down.
GGAATTCCTGTTGTATTCCCTCGTGAAAATCTATGTGAGCTGGGAATGTGGCGAACAATTGTCGAATTAAATTGTAAAATAGTGCAATCTTCCTTATGAGAAATAGCAGACTAACATAGGGAAATTTTCACAGGGAAACTAGTCCTATCCAAAGAAGATCTTTCCAAAGTCTAGGCTTCTACTCCTTAGTTTAACTTTACTGCCAGCTAACTTGAAGTCAATTGCTGTCAGGATCTCCAACGCCGGGTTTCATTGAATCCAATAGGGTGACTATATCCAGCAAAATTGAAGTAGCATACTTATATTTCAAGAAACAAGAGTTAAAAAAATCCTACTGCATGTGCATAACGCCATTGATTCTCCACAAGCCTATATGCAGAGATGGTCACACATAGAAATTAACAGCTTACAGTAAACTTGAGGCACACCTGTGAGCTAAGGCATAGACGTAGAGGTAGGTCGTCGCCCTCTTCTCCTCTTTTGGCCCGCTGGTGTCGTGAATCAGGCAACGAGCAACACAGAGGGGAAGGACTTGGCCACCGGCGCATGTCGGAGGAGCCCTGCACCTTCCGCAGTCCACCATCCAGAAGCTGCAGTGCAGTTGTGTTCGTCGAGCAGCATGCACATGAGCAAGGAACTTCATTGCGTTTGCGCACTTGTCCGAGCTGCACGGCCAGGGCTGTGGACTAAATGGCTGTGGTCGCCGGACTGCATGGCTGTAGGAGACGAGGGGGCCGGCGAGCTCGAAGGGAGATGAGGTTGCATGCCGCGACGGTTGGCAGGGGAGTTAGGGGATCCTCCCCTTCACATCTCCAGCGTGCAGGAGGAGCAAGGCGTGGCGGTTCCCGGCGCGCCCCAACACTGGAGTTTCTCATGCGCAGATGGCCGACGTGGCTTCAGTGGCGGCGCTAGATCCGGTGCTAATGGTCGTTTCCGGGACCGTGGCCGCCGGTTCCGGTGCTGATGGCCACGTCCGGGGCTCGTGGCGGCCGGATCGCTATGAGGGACGACCGGTGGCGCTCACGGTCAGGAACTGCAAGCGCCATGAAGAACCACGCGGCGTTGTTGCAGTAGTCCACACCAGAGATGACAAGTGCGGTGGGGACTGAACCAAATCAAGCCTCCGAGCTACACTGAACCAATGGCCATCGCCGGCCTCGATGCTGCTCGGGAGCTCGGATCCTAGGTGCCTCTAGTTTGGGGCAGCGATGATGGGATGGGTGTGAAGGAGGGTAAGGTGGGGTAGCGTGGCGACATCGTCGACGGCACGACGGCGGGAGGTCGGGGCAGGCGTGGGAGGCGGGAGGTGGAGAAGGATTCCGCCAGATTCGGTTGGGCAAATCGGTGGTGCTCGACCGGTCGGGGAGGAAAGGAGCCAGGGGAGCTCTCAAGGCCGACATGGCAGGGTGGGTGGGTGGCGGTGCTAGGA
>NC_041387.1:666838597-666839668 GCF_002162155.2 Triticum dicoccoides | reverse complement strand
AGGAGGCCCGCGCATGGATCTCGCCGTGCGGGTAGATCCAGGGCGCCGGGGGGGAGGACAGGAATGGGCGCACGATGTGGGTGGTGTGGCGTGGTGGCGGGGGGGTGGGCGAAGCAGGGCCGGGAGTTGGTTGGCATGCGGGGAAGAAGGTGAGAGGAGGGAGGTCGTGCCATGGGATGCGCGGACGGGTAGAGGTGCAAGGAAGAAGGTGGGGGTGGGTGTCGGTGTCAAAACCGGCGGATCTCGGGTAGGGGGTCCCGAACTGTGCATCTTAGGCTAATGGTAATAGGAGGCAGGGGACACGATGTTTTACCCAAGTTCGGGCCCTCTCAATGGAGGTAATACCCTACTTCCTGCTTGATTGATTTTGATGATATGAGTATTACAAGAGTTGATCTACCACGAGATCGTAAAGGCTAAACCCTAGGAGCTAGCCTATGATTATGATTGTTCTTGTCCTACGGACTAAACCCTCCGGTTTATATAGACACCGGAGGAGGCTAGAGTTACACAGAGTCGGTTACAGAGAAGGAGATCTAACATCCGAATCGCGAAACTTGCACTAAAAAAAATACTCATCCGTGACATTTTGGGCCGAACGAATTTTTTTTCTGTCATACATATGACACTTCTATGACGATAATATTGACAAAACCCGGTATCATCATAGATGTAGTGGGCTCCTACTTCTATGACAAAAAATCATGATAGAAAATGTGCTTTTCGTCCTGGGCGGTCCGGAGACCCAGCTGCATGACATTCTTTGGGCCGTCCATGATGGAAAAAACCGTGGTAGAAGCGAGGGCGAGGAAAATTTTGGGGAGTTCCCGGTTACGGTGGGTGGTCGGTGGCCGAGCGATGCGCGTTTCTCTCATACACGTACGTGCGTGTGTGCGAGGCGTTGGCTCTAACTGAACCCGAGCGAGACGTTGGGCTCTAACTGAACCCGAGTGATTGCACTGCAGGCTACGCGTTACTGAACACGAGCGATAGATTGATGGCTGTTAACTGCTGCTAACTGAAGCCGATCGACGTTGCCTCTCTGGATGAATAGTGAGCATTGCGCGGGGG
>NC_041387.1:666819245-666838164 GCF_002162155.2 Triticum dicoccoides | reverse complement strand
GCGGTTAGGGCTGGATGAACAGGACCCCGTGGAGGGCTGGATGAACAGGACGACCCCGTGGAGGGCTGGATGAACAGTAGACGGTGGAGGGGTCGATGAACAGTAGCCCGTGGAGGGGTGGTTGAACAGGAGACCGTGGAGAGGGGTGGTTGAACAGTGGCCGGTGGAGTAGTGCACGGTGGAGGCTGGATGAACAGGAGCCCGTGGATGAACAGTCGCAGGTGGAGGCTGGAGGAGGTCGCTGGTGGATGAACAGTAGCCCGTGGAGGCTGGAGGAGGTCGACGGTGGAGATGAACAGTATCCCGTGGAGTCCCGTTTTGCGGTAAGGCACACCCCTCCCAATGAACATGACCCCCGTTTCGACCATAGCGCTCCAACACAAGTCCGTTTCGTCCGTTTTGCAGTATGCCACACCCCTCCCGATCAACAGGACCCCCGTTTCGATTGTAGGAGGTCCGTTTCCTCCGTTTTGAGGTACGCCAGACTCCTCCCGATGAACAGGATCCCATTTCGAACGTGGCCGGTCGAACCCAAGGCCGATTCCTCCCTTCTGTGGTACGCCAGGCCTCGTTTCCATCGCATGTTCCATCCAAGCCCTCCCGATGAACACGACGATGCATTTCGTTCCGACCCAGCCGGTTGGCTCCCCATGAACACGACAACGACATTGTTTCTCCATTCTGACCCAGCCATGTACATGAGCCATGGCCGTACGTATATATGCGCGAGTAGGCGTTCGAGACCCCACCCGTATGTACGTATGTGGCCGTATTTTCTTTCTTGCACCCTGGCCGTTGTACGTACGTGTACATGCTACGTGCGCGCCTCTACTATGACATGTGTGCGCCTCTACTACGACATGTGTGCGCCTCTACAACGACCAATATGTACGTACACATTCGCGACTAGAATGACAACGCTACGTATGCTTCGACCAGGTGGGTCCCGACTGTCAGGCACTTCCTTGCGTGCGAAGATGTAGCTGGTGGGTCCCAGCAGTCGGGGGGCGAATCGTTTTTTTTTTGCTCGGACGGACTTCCTTGTGTGCGAAGGTGTAGCTGGTGGGTCCCAGCAGTGAGGGGGGGAACGTTTTTTTCGCAAAATACGGTGGCCCGTCCGGTGGGTCCCCGCTGTCAGGTGGAGGAATAACTATTTTGCGTGTAATAAGGAGGCACTTCCTTACGGCCGCCATGGACCCAGCTGTCAGCCTCTCCACGTACAGTCCACGTCCGATGGAAGCCGTTCCTTGAACATGTTGACCACGCCGCGCCGAGAGCACCAGGGCGGTGGACGACGGCGAGGCCTAGGAAGGGGAAGACGCAGAGCCGGAGAAGACGCGGCAGTGGATGCCCACACGTAGAGGAGTACGAGGGTTCACTGGTTCGCTGCGGTGTGAGTCTGCCGTCGCCGCAGAATAACAGTTAACAGGGGGTGTGGGTGAGTAGAGGGATGGCCTGGCCAGCGGTTGGAGTAGTAGGGGGCGGTGAGGCCTCCACCGCATCGCAGCCGGCCACGGGAGGCAGGAGCACGAGGCACGACCGGTGCTGGTTTGGGCGGCTGGAGCAAGAAGACTAGAGGTTGAATAAGCACTACGACCGTTGGATGGACATCGTACGTTCACTAGAGCTAGAATCGTGCATATTGACTCAGTTGACAAAGCCCTCCGTCCCCGTCAACTTAGTAGGCCGACAAGTCAGCCCACCACTATACTGGGTCCCAGCTAACAGGGGGAGTATTCTTTTTTTTGTGCATAATAAGGAGGCACTTCCTTGCGTGCGAAGATATAGCTGGTGGGTCCGAGCTGTCAGTGGTGGTAACATTTTTTTTGTGAAATAGAGAGGCCCTTTTGGTGGGTCCCTGATGTCAGGTGGAGGAATCATTATTTTGCGCGTAATAAGGAGGCATTTCCTTGCGTGCGTCCGTGGACCCAGCTGTCGGCCTCTCCACGTACTGTCCACTTCAAATGCATGTTGGTCGTTGACCACATTAACCGGGCTGCGCTGAGAGCACCAGGGCGGTGGACGACGGCGAGGCCTAGGAAGGGAACGCCACGGAGGCAGGGAAGACTCAGCAGTTGTTTCCCACGCGGAGGGGAGTACGACTGTACGAGGGTTTACTGGTTCGTCTGCCGTCGCCGGAGAATAACAGCAGGTGTGGGTGAGTAGAGGGATGGCTAGGCCAGCGATGGGAGTACGGTGGGGCGGTGAGGCCTGCGGTAGCATAGCCGGCCGTGGGACGGAGGGAGCAGGCAGTCCCGCCGGCACTTGTTTGAGCGGCTGGAATAGGAAGAGCAGAGATTGAAGAAGGACGACGGTCATTGGATGGACATCCAACAGTCACTGTTTGTGCATCAACCTTTTTTTAGGAAAGCCTCAAATCTGTGGAAAACATCATACAAGCCATCTGCCATTATTTCTAATAATTTACAGCCCATTTGCAAATTCTTAAGGTTTTTTTGGAGCCCATATTCTTTTTGTTCACATTACAGCCCATATTGTGGCCACGGTTAAAAAATTATACGAAATTTTGCATATTTCGGTGCGGTCCGAACTGCTTTTAATCCCAAAATTTCGACTCACATTCAAACTGATTTAAAAAATAAATGTATATCAATATAAAATCCAACAAATTCTCCACGCATAAAAATTAATGTAATTTAAAATCTCAAAATGAAAAAAAAGATATTTGAAACTAATTGTTGGTTTGATGTGTTTTAAAAATGTACAACCATTTCTCATTACTGATGGGCCATTTTCTGGCCAGCTGAATGAAAGCTCTCCTCGTCTTGAAAGATTTGCAGAGCAACAAGCCTGACAAAGCAACTTACTTGGCAAATCACACAAAAACTGGGCTATGGCCGTGGACCCAGCTGTCAGCCTCTCCACGTACAGTACTCTTCCGATGGAATGTCGTTGACCACATTGACCACGCCGCGCCGAGAGCACGAAGGCGGTGGATGACGGTGAGGCCTAGGAAGGGGACGACGCAAAGCCGGGGAAGACGCGGCAGTGGATGCCCACGCGGAGAGGAGTACAAGGGTTCACTAGTTCGGGTGCGGTGTGAGGCTGCCATCACCGTAGGGCCTGTCTAGCGGTGGGAGTAGTAGGGGGCGATGAGGCCTCAACGGCAGCACAGCCGGCCACTGGAGGCAGGAGCAGGCGGTCCCCCCGGCGCTGGTTTGGGCGGCTGGTGCAAGAAGAGCAGCGATTGAAGAAGCAGCAGGACCGTTCGATTCAAATCCAATAGTTACTGCTGCTAGAATCATTTGTTGACTAAGTTGACAAGCCCTGCATACGCGTCAACTTAGTTGGCCCACAGGTCAGCCTCCCAACCGGTGCGCCCCAGATGTCAGTGGGAGGAATCATTTTTTTTCACATAATAAGGAGGCAGTTGATTGCGTGCGGCCAGGCCAGCGGAGGGAGTAGGGTGGGCCGGGGAACCCTGTGCGGCATCACAGCGGGCCACAAGAGGAGGCAGTAGGCAGTCCCGCCGGTGCTAGTTTAGGCGGCTGGAGTAGGAAGATCAGAGATTGAAGTATCACGTCGGCCGTTGGATGGACATCCAACAGTCACTGCTGCTAGAATCGTGTGTTCACTGACAAAGCCTTGCGTAATCAAGTCAGCCTCGAAATCTGTGGCGTGTACAACCCATTTGCTATTATTTTTATAATTTTTACTCATTTTCTAATTCATATGGAATTTATTGCTGCCCATTTTCCATTTTTAGAATTGCTGGCCGTTTTCTGGTCAGTACCAGGGTCAAAAAATTAACTAAATATGTGGGAAATTTTGAAAATTCGCAATTTTTTGCTCGGGAACGAAATATTCTTAATCCAAAATTTAATAGCCATACTAAAACAAATTTAAAAATAAGATATCAGTGAAGAACAAAAACAAAAAAAGAAACTAATATCCCATTTGCTATAATTTTTTTGGAATTTTCAACCCCTTTTGATATTACTTTTAACAGACATTGACCATACTCTTCGGCCAGGCCGGAATGCATCCTCCTCATCTTGAAAGATTTGCAGCCCAGTAATTCGGAGAAAACAAATAGGCCTAACTTGGGTATTTTTCAAAAAGAAATACCGGGCTACCTATTTTCCCGTAGAACTGGTGCATGAGCATTTAGCTTTACTTATTTATTTACTTATTTATGTTTAGGGACCATGAGCATGTACCTGGGCCGGATTCATGTGAGATCCTCCCTTCCAGTTAATTATGGGCTTCTCTATTGGGCTTTCTTCAGTGGGTTGCATGTTATCAACAAGTGGAAAATGTGTTCCGTAAGAAAAATAGTATGAGCTACGTACGGTATGGGGCACTAAAGGATCGAACCGTGCAACGACTTACAAAACATTGTGTTTATCGTTCTAACAACACATTTATTCAACCAACAGACAAAATATACTACTGATTGTACATGAAAACAGCAGCAGCAACAACCAGGGCTGGGGGTGCAACAGAAGCAGTAAGCAGGCCGGAAGAGTGAAGACGCAGCTGTCTCTTCCAAACCAAACTTAAGCCATAATTACAAAAGGGCTACCAAAAAAGAACAAGTGTATGCATCAAACTAAATAAAGATCCTACTACACCAAGTGTATGCATCTAACTAACTGGCTCAGTTAGACGTTAATATTTATTAAGTTGTGGAGATTGGCTGACGGCTTGAACCAGATGGGTGCCTGACGGGGGAAACTCCAGCCAGCAAGTTGAAGTCTGATACTTGCGACCCTTTCTTCTACTTTGGGCTGCAGAGCGTGGCGGCACATATCAGGGTATGGTGCATGCAGAGACGCATGGTACGTTGTGTATACACAATTTTGCCTGATGAACGAAACCACGCTACCATCATGATCCTTGCCGTCGGTTATCTCCTGGTTAATCAGATAATTCCGTCCGACAAACAGAGATCGTGTACCAAGGCTACTTACCAGCCTCCAGTCAAAAATTCCTAAAGGCCCAGAGAAGCTGGGATCCTGCTGAAAGACCTTGCAGTGACTGTGATTGTATTCTGCGAAACAACATGTCTGATACGTGCGAATGATCATCAATCTTTCGTCATCGTCTGATCAAGCCAGGAACCACCTGCAACTGCCATGCCGCTTTTCTTTGAAAGGTTCTGTGATTAGGAGTGTAGGGACACCATGCGTCCTACAACATCATATCAAGTTGGAGTCAAATAAAGAAGGGCTCTTGATTTAGTGAATCTTAAGAACAACATGTTATGAGCACGAATACTTTTCAGTAAATGTTGACAGTAATATAAGCAAGCCATCATGATATCATAGGAAAGTAACATACTGTTGTAAGAGCCATTTGTAGCGATGACTGGAGTAGGCCTGCAATACGTCCAGCCATAGAAGGAGTCGACAACGTAAATGAAGCCCTTGTTTTCTATGGCATCAGAGAACCATGGAGGATGTATGATCCTGCGATGGAGGTGCAGATTTATCCACTTACCGCAGTGACCTGTCAGATAGGCGAGACCGCGGTTGAAGAACGCAATTAGCCTGAAGTCTTTATAATTCGCAGATCTTGTGGGCACTTGGCAGATTACAACCTTGAGCAAATCAAACTTGGTATCATGTTGGCTACTGTAAGATTCCGAGTATTCTGGGCCGCGGTGCCAAAGCAGTGCAGTGTTAATCGAAGGAAGGGGGATCAATCGCCGGGTGTACACCTCCACGAGCATCCACCTGCCGCGTCCGTCGACGAGCACCATCCAAGACATGTTCATGCCGGCCTAGTACATACCGTTAATGTAGCTGAGGCTGACGGGGATTGGATCGCAGTCAAGGGGGTTGATGCTCACCACCCTATGATCGTTATGCTGCGTGACACGCCGTTTCTGAAGATCAGGCGGCATCAGCAAGCAAGGAGCTGGCTTAAAAAGCTCCGGCCTGAGGGCTTTGAGTAAACGGTACAGCCCCGATGAGCACGCGGCGAGTGGCATGGAACTGAGATTGTCCACACGCGAAACAATGAGATTGATTACCTCTCTGGGGAGTGAATTCCAGCCATTCTTTCGGCGGACGTTGCTCTATTCTGCCATTGTTAGTGCTTCGGTTTCGGATGAGGGGGGAGGCGCCTTAGCGGGGATGGAAGATTGGACGAGATTATGTGCAGAGAAAGATGGAGAAGCGGTGCCACGTGAAGTGGACAGGTGATGATGACTACAGCACGCCGCTTGACTTACGAGACACATACCAGCAGCGTAAGGTCATATCGATGCGAGACAACTTGCTTGAATGATCACAGTACTAATACTCCCTATAGTACTATGCCCTAACTTGCTTGAGTAGAGTAGTAGAGTAGGACTCTTCTCTACTACTAGCACCGGAGGAGTAGTATATTCTAATCTAAAATAGTTACAAACTTCAATGTCTGAGCATGGAACGACTACGAACCATGCTCAAAGACTGTGTCTACGTGGTGTTTGGACTTATATGCAAATAAAAGCAAGATGCCCGTGCATTGCACGGCACACCATCATCACCAACTCGGTTTTTTCTCTACTCCTACTCCTATAAAAGACTCAGTTGGTGATGATGGAGGCGAGGAGGCGTGTCCAGCCGGGCGTGCAGCGGACGGCGCAACACTATTCGATTTGTTATAAAAAACAAAGAAGAGTAGTAGAGATAGAGACTTAAGGGAGGAGCACGAGGTTGTGGGAGATAAGGATGAACGAGGAAAGGCCTTATCTGTAAATGTGGAGAGAGGTGCGGGTATCTTTTGTAAAATTGTCATAGTTGGCTTATTATCCGAGAGATATAGATCGGATGGTCTATATTACAAGATGGCAGGCATACCATCATCACCAACTCTGCTTTTTATAAGAGTAGAGAGATATCTCTACTCTTATAAGAAACAGAATTGGTGATGATGGTGTGCCTTCCATCCTGCAATATAAGCCGTACGATTTATATCTGACGGATAGGAAGGAAAATGGAAATTTTGCAAAAAGATAGCCACAACCACTCAACATTTGCAAATAAGGCCTTCCCTCATTCATCGTTTTCTCCCACAAGGTAAACTACTCATACAAATGCATCTTGATGTTCCGTGCAACGCATGGGCATCTTGCTAGTAGATAGATAGAGACTAGGGAGTACTAGTAAGGACACCATCTACTGCTTCGTGTGCTACTCCTGCGCTCCATTCGGCGGCCGCAATGTACCCTACAGCCACTCCCTCCTGCGCTCCATTCGGCGGGCGCTGTTGACATTTGGGGAGCGCACTCTCGCGACTGCTGGCAGCCACGACTTCACCGACGATGACTTCTTCCCCGACCTCCGCAACCTCTTCCTCAACGACATGGGCGACAACCTCAACGCAAACGGTGCTGCTCCCATTGCACCGTATGTTTTTCTGTCCTTCCTGTTCGAAATCATGGTAGAATTCATGTTTCTACTCTGTATCCTACTACTATGCTAGTCCACATGATTAGTTTCATATCTGTTATAGCCGTCATGATTTATTTTGTGCTTATTTGGATTCAATCTCGTAGTAACTTGCTCATATATTCAACTGGCGCAACGTCCCCTACAACCACTCCCGTTTCATGAACGTCCTGGTCGATGCCTCCAAGGAGCCCTTCGTCAACTGCTACGAGTGATCGATGCCGTTTTGGAGCTCGCCGGCGGACATGGTGCATCACCTCACGGATGCGTGCAGCGGTCACTACTGGCCCTTGGCGGAGAACATCAAGTACGAGACATGCTACCCGTTCACCATGCAGGAGTCGCTGGAGGATCACCACCTCTGGCTAGTCTCGGAGGAGGACGATAGCGTCTTCCTCTTGATCGTGGGCACCGGCAAGGCCCGTGCAGGCCGCCGCCCTGTCTCTGTAGTGTGCGTTAGGGGCGATGCTGCCGACCCTGACACTGACATGAGGCCGATGTACGGGTGCGTGCTCACTTTTACTACCGCTCAGAGGTACGTGGGCAGCAACACCGGCTCCATCATGCTGACTAGGAGTGTGTAGAGTTGGGACCTTCCCGCCGATGTGGACATGGAAGACCCATGGTATGATTTACCCCGCAATGCGGTGCATGGGGATTCCAAAGAGGTTCATCTGGACATATGCATTACCAAGTTAAATGTTGATCATTAGTCTTCGCTCAATGTAATCCGCTGTCTAAGCATGTGGAGACTTCCATGCAGGATCTTGCTCTATTGGAGTATCGCACATGAATAAAAGTGTATCCGTTTATGGTTTAGTCTAGAATCTTCCATGTATGAATTTTTACTACAGTACTGGTGAAAGACTTACGATGAACCATTTCTTACATCTCCTCTGCCCCCTTGCAAGTCATCCTGATTTAATCCCTCCGTCTAGGTGTATAAGGGAATGGTTAATATAACTTAATAGTATAGCCAACTGTTGACTATAAGAAAGTGCCATGTCATCTGTAGCCAACATGTATAACAATCGATAGTCAAAAACTAATTCTTAAAGATCATTTCTTGCAAAGCACAATAAGTGTTATTTCTTCACAGGTTTTGGATGAAGGTTGAACAGTTGAATGCTTTTGTTTGCAAAAGATACCTTTTTATCTGTTTCACCCGGATGTTTGTGAGCTCTAGAGATGAAATAATATCTGAAGAAACCTATCGATACCCGTTACACATGAGATGACCCCTACATCCTCAAAATAAACAACTCCTCGATCAATGCATTTCACTATTCGGTGCAACGCACGGGCACCTTACTACTATAGATTAGTACGACCAAAAATTGAACTAACATTATATATAGTACGATAAATGCTGATGCATGTCACCTAAAATTATATCATTCAAAACTATGTTCAAATACGAATCCAACGATATAGTTTTTGTTTACATGCACTAACATTTTGTTAGTTAAATCTTTAGTCAAATTCAATGGGGGACTAATAAACCATGGCCGATGTAGTACAAGTGTAGAGGGCGGCGCTGCACCGGAGTCTCACCTCTCACCCCGCTCGTGGCGCGGCAGTAAAGTCCCCATATCACAAAACCCAACCACTCCCAGTAATAAGTGGCCTGGTAAAATAAACGTACAAGCAACCATCACATCCCTCCGTCTTTTTTGCATTTCATCTCTCTACATTTACTTTCTCCGGTTCATCTCGCACACATGATCCCTAGTTACTACTCCTAGGGCCAGTTCTTTTGGCAGCTTCCCCAGCTTTTCCCATAAGACTACTCACAGTGAAGAGTAACAATAAGGCGCCTCGCTCATTTATTTGGGCTTCTAAACTACTACTCCGTCCTGGTTTATTCCTCACCATTGTAATTTGTGCTAAATTTTTACCAAAGATTTAACTGATAAAATGTTACTCCCTCCGTGTAGGTGTGTAAGTCATCTTACGAAAACCAAATAATCCCAAAACACTTAGGCGCGGTGCATTAACTTCTACCTCGTTTCTTGTTTCTAGACATATCAACCAATAAGAGATAAAGAGTGTGCATGCTTTTAATGACTTGAGATATCAAACACGACATGCAGTGGTTAGTTCATTGCATGCAATACTATTAATTAGAAAATAAACATAGTAGTGCATGTGACATGCACTACATTTCATTAGTTAAATTTATGATCAAAATTTGACACAGATTACAATGGGGACCAATAAACCAGGACGGAGGTAGTAGTTATGGGATTACTAATATAGAAGACTTAAAGAACTGGCCCCTGGTATTCCTACTAGTAGTAGTACTCAAGTTGGAATTCCAATTGCACGTCACAACTTGTTAGGCAAAAAAATCGATACAGGGTGTAGGAAGCGGTTTGGGAATTTGCATGCCTTTCCAACCAGTGAGATACTCTGTACAAAGTATGACAGAGAAATAACCACAGAGAAGGAAGCTAAAAGTAAACAATCAAACGAGCATTTTTGCATTTGTTTTGCATTGAATCGTTTCACAAGCTTGACTAGTGCTGTTTTTCTACTTTTACAAAAAAACCGCATCATAATGTTAAAACGTTCATTTGCACATACATAAGTAATAGTAGTACTCCCTCCGTCTAGGTGTATAAGTCTTCCCTCCTTCTTGGTCACGGTGCACAACCAAAGATGACTTATTGACCTGGACGGAGGGAGTAGCACAGTCTGCAAGCATATATCGAGAGAGACGTGTAGAGCGATAGTATATAGTAAAGTTTGTGCCATATGCACGTACTTGCAAAATGGGAACGAATACACAAGGTTTCCAAACTTTCCCTTTTACATACTTAATTAAGGACGCTAAAAATTCCTGAACGTTCGAGATTTATCATTTGCATCCCAAAACTAATGAGATCGCCTTACGAAACAAAAATTATACTCCTCCTAAAAGCCACGGCGCTCGCAGGAGTGCTTGCGGCGCGCCATGAGTGCCCTAGTGCGCAGCCGTTTCCCAGCACGCCGACACAACGCCTCTTCCTCAGCCTCACAACTCGCTAGGTGCTGATTGGCGGCTTGCCGGCGGGCGAGCGCGATCTCACCGGTGTGGTGATCCGGCGCCAACAGGTACTCCTCCTCGCTAGAAGCGTGCACCCGGTCCACGTACCGCCAAGCATAGATGAGGCGCTTGGGCCCGACTGCATTCAGGGTGTCGGCACGGTTGTCCTCCGCAACCCTCACGGCCCTCGCACGAGCCTTCTTCCAAAGAGCCAATTGCCTGACTCTCTCGAACGCGACATAGGCCTCCCAGGCAGCTTGTTCTGCGGTGCGCTTCTCTTCCTCGGCCTTCTTCTCCGCCTCTATTTTGGTGCGCTCTGCTGGAGGCAAAGCCTCCCACAAGGTGACATCCATTTCTTTCCAAATCCCTCAAGGCTGGGGGGCTCAGCGCGTGGCTCGGTGTTCTCCTCGTAGCGGGGAGCCAACGCGTCCTCCGACGTGCGTGCTGGTGAGATTGGGAACACCGACGCGTCCACCTCGACGCATCACGGCGAGGAGTAGAACACCGACGCGTCCTCCTCGACTAGTGGCGGCGAGGAACGGAACGGCGATGCGTCGCGTCGCGGCGAGGAGCGGAACACCGACGCGTCCTCCTCAACTAGTGGCGGCGAGGAACGTAACGGCGACGCGTCGCGTAGCGGCGAGGAGCGGAACACCGACGTGTCCTCGTCGACCAGTGGCTGCGAGGAACGGAACAACGACAGGTGACCGTCCGCGCGATGCAGCGAGGGGCTCCTAGGGCTTGGGAGGGGCGATGCCATGGTGGTCGACGTGAGAGGGAGGGGGAGGAGATAGCGATGAACATGAACGTGAGGGGGAGGAGATAGCGATGTCGTGGGAGGCGCAGTATTTATAGCGAGCAATGGCACACCTATGTAAGATATGGACTGAGCTGCACTGACTTAACTGTAGGTCCAGTTGGGTCACTGACATGAGGGCCAGACCGCTGTTGGGCCCATATGTCAGTGACCCAATGCACCTGCAGTTAAGTAACAGCTATGTGGGCATATTTGTTGGAGTAAATACATGGGAGGGAAGGGGTGGAAATATTGCTGGTCACAACGGATTGGACGAGCGTGGGGGGAGAAGAGTCATGCATGCAGTTTTTTTCACACAGGGTGGAGTGGTGGGACCGCCGGAGGGAGGAGAGTTTGGCAGGCATATTGTTTCCACACATGGAGAGGAAAAGATTTGGAGATGAATGAGCTTCCTGCAGGTATGGGGAACGGTGCATAATAAGTCATCTTGCATGCCGGGCTAGGTATAGTCTCAAGTCATTAAAAACATACACGGCCCACACAAGTTCATATTTCAAGGTGCACTAAATTATTGCATGCGATGATTAAGGCTGGCCATAATGGTGGTATCTTAGCTGGTATCATGCACACGGGAATAGCAAACATGCTGATGTGGGAAAGAATTAAAGAAGAGAGGGGGGTAGAGTAACTAGTGTTCATGCATGCACTGGTAAACACATTTTTTGTGAAGAACGACAACATTAGTTGAGTACTTTTGCAGACTTCAAAAACTATTCCACTGCCTCTACTATCTTAATAAGAGTAGGTGAAAATTTTGAATCGAGCCCTTTAAACTAGAAGGGAGGTAGTGGTACTCTAATAGTTAACCTTGTTGTGATGACAAGATAGGACATGGCACGCACCTGGACGGAGGAACTAGTCTGCATTGTGCATTTAAGTTTTGTCTGAAGTCAATGTACCTCTACTTTCACCAGACTTATAGAAAATGTACTATCAACATTCACAATGTCAAATCAATATTTTTACACTCATTATAAAACGTAGTTCTTATACTCATTATAATCAGTATTCTAGATATTGATATTTTTAGTATAAATTTGGTCGTGGGATTTCATTGATGCCTGTCAAAGCGTGGAGGAAGCGGAGCTTAGGGATTGCATTGCCGGTCTCTACATAGGTATTTCTCTTCATAGTCCTGTAATTTTAGAGACTGATTGCACTTTTGTGGTAGCGTCTCTTGCATCGGGGGACTATGACAGGTCTGCTATGCGTGACCCGAAGATGAAAGTGTTGAGCATCTCGAAGTTGATCAACAATCTTCAATGGTCGAAGATTAGCCGTTCGGCCAATAAGGTGGCACACTTAATCGCTAAGTATAGCTTTGACAATAGAGTAGATGGTATTCTAGTAAATAACATACCGCCCTGTGTGGTGAATCATGCATGTGGAGTAGGCAACAAAATTGCTCATTTATAGCCGGTTGAAGTCTTAAAGGGCGCTACCGGGCGAGGGAGTTGAAGGTCGTGGGAGGCGCAACGGTTCACGGAATTAAGTGAAGTTACATCCACGCGCCGACATGGCGTGCGAACAGGCAGAAGCTATACCGTCAGGCCTACGATATGGTTCTAGTAGACATGACATCTAGTGGGTCCCACATAGTTCTAGAGAACTCTTTGGGGGCTTGCATAAGTTTATCCAGCGGGCAAGCCAGCAACCCCACGCCGTTCGCACGCCCTACTCGTCCCCGTCTTCTACCTTACAACAGTTTGCTCCCAGTCGTCCCATCCTTTCACATTAGTTTGCTCCCAGTTTTTTTTGCGGGGTACAACAGTTAAACTTCTCCTAACCCTCATGCAAAATCCGTGGCCTCCCAAATCTCCATGGTCGCGCTGAGTACCAGGTTAGAGCCATCACCGGTGATGAGTTCATCGTCATCCACACACGTGGATCCGCGATGGTGAAAGCATGCCTTGCTCGTTTGCTACGCATGTTCAACAATTCAACAGATGAGTGGGTCGCTGGGCTAGATGCTGAGTACACCATAGTCCTGGGACGAGAGAAGGATCTAAAGGATGAAGAGAGGAAGAAGCCCGCTGTGATCCAGGTTTGCGTACATAATGTTTGCTTGGTCTACCACATATGCCATGCCAACATTGAGTGCCAGGATTTTAAGAACTTCCTCAAGGACAACAGAGTGAAATTCGTTACTGTAGGCTTTAAGAACGACAGGGATGTCCTGCGTCGGATAGGTCTCGTTGTAGGCCAGCCCTTCGATCTCCAGAAGGAAAGCCTGGTGTCCTCCTCTCAACCTTCAATGATGACCCTGGCAGCAGCCATGATTGATCCTTCGTACGCTAACTGAAGAAACCTCATCACGAGTTTCATCATGCATGGGAGTCGAAGACATTAGATGAAGATCACATCCTGTACGCAGCAATGGATGCCTACCTTTGTTGAAATATCTACAAGGGTTGGATGAAGAAGCAGAGCCCAGTGTCCAGTTCAAGCAAAGAAGCGTCGGCGAAGAGGAAGAGGAAGAGGGACGAGGACGAAGTCGAGGACGTGGACTCGGACTCTGAGTAGGTGGCAGTGTCGTCGCTCATGCTGGTTCTACTGCAGTGTCAAGCAGACTAGTTGCTTAGTTTATTTTCAAGGGTGTGTTGTGCTGACGCCCTAGCAGAAGTATGTTTATATTCTTTCTCGTTATTTGAACTCTTTAGTACGTACAGAAGTACTAGTACTATGTCTTACTATTGTTCTTCTTGCAGTTGGTACTACTGCTCGTATCTTCGTGTTCCTACTGTACTTAATACGTTCGTACTACTAGTATAATTTGGGTCAGTCGATTTGTGAAAGAAGATCGACGGAGCAAAGGAAGAAGGCGGCAGAAGAGGTGGAAGAAGCCCTTCTAGCCATCCACGTTGCATCAAACGGCTCACAAGGGTCGACTGACCCAAATTGCTCCTTCAGATTGCAGGATCCACGTGGCATTCAAGGTCTCGAAGGTAGATTTCGCGTCCGCACCCGGTTTGTGGGGTCGACGCGCACGCGATCGGCTTCCGCCACGACAGCCACAAGGCGCGCCTCCACCGCGCGGGTGGAGACGACAATGACACGCTAGTTCCTCCTCGCCGGCGTGCTAGAGAACGCGCTCGTCCTCCTCTTTGTATGCTGCCTGCATAGACGCGGCTCCACCAGCTGCTCGCGTACTTGGCAGCATGGCGGCATCGCGAGGAGGGAATGCAGATGATGTGAGCGAGAGAGCCTTCGGCTTCATGGCACAGGGATGGCGGCGACACGGCGGTGATGGGTGAGAAATTGTTGGCCGGAGCAGGCGGGCGCTGGCATGCGCAACATCGGCGGCGGCATATTGATGAGTGCGCGTGTGGGAGCTTACTTTAGTTTTATATAAGGTTGGTCAAACTTAAAAGAAAACCGTACTAGTACACGTAAACATTAGACTTAGGCAGCGCTCCTTTTATTAGTCAGTACCATAGCCATGATACGGAATCCTGTGCAAGCTCGTGAACCACAGCTGCGCGGTCGATTCAACAGTGTGTCACCGTGTCGCGCTCGAAGGACATCCACCGAACCTTTTTGTGTGTGTGAAAACAATCCTCGAATATTACTCAACTTTTTTTTCCTGGGAAAGTTCTTGACGCTGCAATATTTCCATATATTTGAATTTAGCTCCAGTTCGTGTTTATTTGAATTTGGACGTTTTAGGTGCGCCCTAGTTTTTTATAATACTGATTTTGTGTGTGTGACTGAGAGAGAACGTGTGTATGTGTCCATATGTGTGTTGTGGCGGAAGGGCAATATGGAGATGGTGTGCGTGTGATACAAACATAGAGAGGTGTGAATGTGCAAATGATCATGCATGAGTGAGACATAGACAGATGCCGATACGTTGTGTATACATGAGAGAACGGTCTTTTAGTTTACTTGTGTGTGTGTGTGTGTGTGTGTGTGTGTGAGAGAGAGAGAGAGATAGAGGAGCATCCGTAACACAACAACGATCTCTCTCGATTCGTCCGTCCCTCGCATGATCGCATGCAACACATGCATCAACGCGCACATTTTGACACCCTCACCCGGCCCCTGCCCACCTCAAGGCCCGCACAATCTCTTCGTGAATACCCATTTCTCTCCTTAGGTTTGTTTTCTCTCAATATCTGACACACACACACGCGCGCGCACACACACACACACACACACACACAGAGAGAGAGAGACACGCAGCACAACACACACACACCCCTCCCCCGAGCAGACAATTCATCCCCATCCAAGGTTATACGGCGACCACTCTCGCTTGTGCTTCTTTGCAACCCCAACATGCACAACACCTCAATCTTCGAAGAGGGCATCGAGCAGATCGAAGACGGTGACCACATCGCGCTAGAGAATGCAAGGTCCTTTGGAAGCAGGGTGATGTGACGATGGCTGACTGACTCCTCCCCCCACGCTCTCTCTCTCTCTTGCACAAAATTACCAATCCCTCTCTCCCCCGCACAAAATTGTCAATCCCTCAACCCACGAGATCCTTCCCCTCTCGTCCATGTTTTTCCGGCTCTCTCATCAAACATGTTCTCTCTTCTCCTTCCACGTATAGAGAATCCGGATGCACATGCATCTCACTTATATTACATGTCTCCATCTTTCTCACAGACCTAATTTCTTCCTGTCTCTTTCTCTCCCTATCTCTCTCTGTCTCGTTAGGGTTGTCTCCTACTCTCTCATCCACATACATACAATCTTTCCCGCCCTATCTGCTCCATCTTCAAAAGCTCTCTCTACATGTTTCATTCACACATTGCGATATGTCAAAATGTTGCTTCTATAATGGCTGATGTAGAGTTATGGTTGTTTTTGTTGCATCCTACAAAGTAATAACCATGAAATGCATTTGTATTCTCATTTGACTGGGATTATGTGAGTTGAGCATGTTGTGAAGTACTATAGACCTTGTATAAATCTTGGGATTCGACAATGATTATAACTATTGAATTGTATAGACCATTACATTCGTAGTCAATAGCCTAATATATTTATTTCACAATTTCAACAAATGATTAGTTCACTACAAACTAAGAAAACAAATGTGTACTCCCTCCATTTTAATTTAAGTCCGTGTATTAGCATTGGTCAAAGTCAAGTTTTGTAAACTCTCAGAAAGCTTATAACAAAAAATATTAACATATACAATAACAAATAAATACCATTAGATTCATTATTGAATGTACTTTCACATCATACATATTTATTATGGTAAATGTTTAGATTTTTCTATAAACTTGGTCAAACTTTAGGAAGTTTGACTTCGGTCAAACCTAATATGCAGAGTTTACTAGTACTACTCGCTAGTTGCTTAGCCGAATCACTCAACACGCCACACGGGGAGTCCAGTGTCACAAAAATTTTAGGTCAGCGGGAAAATCTCCCGCGACCCTGAATCGAGCAGTGGGAAGTTACCAACATAGCCTTCGGAACAGGCCTACAGATGACGCTTGGTAGGGGGCTGTTTTTGTAACTTCTGGTTCACCCTACCCAGCGAACCCCACCCCGGCACCGAGAGTAGTACACCTGAATACTCCCCATTTTATATCCCCACTGCAAAATAGACTTCTCCACGGCACCATAGCCTTCGTGCTCCTCCCCCTTTACATCGGCGCACTCGTCCACCGCAGCGCATCTGCCTCATCGACGACCTCGTACGCTGCACTGGAGCTGGTCCACCGTTGTTGTCATACACGGAGCCTCTTCCCCTGCATCGTCTTCCACGGTCTCGGATCTGCTTCCCAGAAGTCGATGCCAAGCGCAGAAGTACCACCGTCGTGGACAATGAACTGACTCCCGTTGCTGACCATGACTGACAAAGGCCACCGCGACCATCATTCTCCTCCTCGATTGGTAATGTGCCTATTGAATCACTTAGCAGTACATGTGCAGTTCCAATTTTTTCATACCTACCCTTCAAATTTCCTGGGTGCTATTGTTCCTGTAAAAGTAATTGGTTATAGCCTCCATTGTCCAACAGAATATCAGCTTGTAATTGTGCGTCGCTCCTGTATCGCGTTGTGCTTGGGTAGATTTTTCATCTGCAACCAGTAGTGTGGCAAATGATGGAAAGGTTTTTAGAACTAGCAAGATGCCCATGCGTTGCACGCATAAAAATGCATTTGTATGAGTAGTTTATGTTGTGGGAGAAAAGGATGAACGAGGGAAGGCCTTATTTGCAAATTTGGAGAGGGGTATGGGTATTTTTTGCAAAATTCCCAGTTGTTTCCTTCCTATCTGTCTGATATAAATCGGACGACCAATATTGCAAGAAAAAAAAGTAGACAGTAGAGAAGTAGAGATAAATATTAAATATTAAGTATAAAATAAATATAACAGTAGAGAAGAGAATAGAGATAGCAAAGACATCGGGAAAGGATCGCACGCGCGCGGGAAAAAGCGGCCGGGCGTGTGCTAGTTTTGGCGCGCGGCGTCCGGCGCGCTTTATAAAATCCAACGCCCTCCCAACGCTATGTGCCTTGCCACCGCTCTCTCCCCGCTCTGTGCCTCGCCACCTCTCTCTCCCTGCTCTTTTTCACCTCGCCGCCGCCGGGCCACCATGTCGCCACACCGCCGGGAAATTTGGGGATAGCGCGGCGTCCGCGCGTGCCCCTCCGGCGGCTTCTCCACCGAGATCCAGTTCCACGGGATGTGCCTCGGCCTCGGCAATTTCGACACCGCCAATGAGGCCGCCCGCGCGTACGACGCGGCGGCGTGGCGCCTCCGGTGGCCTCATAGAACATTGGAATTCCCCAACGTGCCGACGCGGGAGCGGGCGCAGGCGCTCGCGCCACTGCCGCGGCTTAGCACCGACGAGGATCATCGCGACAACCGGAGGCGGGACCACCACTCGGCATCACCGAGATTGACGAGGAAGCCATGGCGTTGTGGCGCCAACACTTCCCACAGGACATCATCAACGAGCACGAGTTCTACGCGCAAAGGAGGGCGGAGAGGGATAAGAGGAGGGCGGTGCGAGCCGCCTATCGCGAGGACAAGCGTAGGCGCAAAGCGGACGCTCAATTCAACATGAGGCTAGGAGCAGCGTCGCCCTGGGAATCCGACGACGATCGGTATCTTCATGCATACGATCAGACGTCAGAGGAGGACATCACCGAGGAGGAGTCATACGACGATGAGTAGTTCAATTATCTTTTTTTATCTATCTATGCTGAGAACTATCACTACTAGGAAAAGGCATGCTAGTGGCGCACCAGTTTTGCCTTCTAATGGCGCACTACTGGTGCGCCACTAGCATCACTCCATTAGAATTAAATTCTAATGGCGCACCACTGGTGTGCCATTAGTATCTTGTGTTCTAATGGCGCACCATGTCGTGCACCATTAGTATAGGCCACGATGCGCCATTAGTATTTTTGAATTTTGAAGGCGGGAAAATAATAGTGGCGCACCGTCTAACCCCCACCATGCGCCATTGCTATTTTTGAATTTTGAATTTGGATCTGGATCGCGATTTTTTTGCCCATTTTTTGCTCATTTTTTTTGCTCATTTTTTTGCACGATATTATTTCAAATTTTGTTCCCGTTTTTGGATCTTGTACGTTATTTTGTCGTGTTCTTTTGCCGGAGAGGAGTTCGCCGGAGAGGAGGAGGAGGAGGTGACCGCAGCATCGCTGGAGAGGAGGATGAGGTCGCTTGAGAGGGAGGAGG